>NW_004524668.1:2906046-2969643 GCF_000260255.1 Octodon degus
GCCACTTAAAGAACTGAGCTAGGGCTGGGCCCCCTGGTTTGTTTTATTTTTGAGATAGGTTCTTGCTGTGTTGGGCAAACTGACCACAAACCTCTAGTGCAGTGAATTCTCCCACCTTAACCTCCTCAAAGGCTGGGACTATGTGACACAGTGCCCATTGGATGATTTTTGTCTTATTTGGATCACTTTACTGAGTTGTAATTTACTTAAAGTTCTTCTGAACTGTACAGTTTCATGGTGTTAAGCATCTTTATAAGGCTACACTGTTTTAAAGCATTTGTAAACAGATTGTCATTTGTCTTCCAGTAACTGCTGTGCCAATACAAATCCTTTGTATTACTCATTTAAAGCTGGTTTATGGTGCACATTAGGTTCATTCCCTACCCTTCCACCCTTTGTATAAATTGGGAAGGTCTTTGCTCTGCTGCTAGCCAAAGGCCAAAGGCAAGAGTAACACCTGTGGCACTCCAGTAGGAGGTGTAGATAGGAATAAGAGATTTTCTTACTAAATGTGGAAACATTGGGTCCCCCTTCTGAATTTTTTGGAAAATGATTAAGTGTAGGCTAGGGAAAGACGGGAAGAAGGCAAAAATAGGTGAGGAGAGAGACCTCTGTGGAAGAAGCGGTGGTAGACAGCGGTAACGGGAGGGCGAGGCCTGGGAGGCACGGGGAGGCAGGAGGGCCGCCTTGGTATTCGCAGTGCCAGCAAGCCCTGCTGCCCTGGGCAGGGGCGCCTCCTGGTGGCTCACGGCACACGGTGCAGCCGACGTATATGCTCTTGAGGTTGGAATTTGTTCTGAGCATCTCAAATCCTACTTTCCTTTCCTTTTGCCCCTCGCTTTCTCATGGGATTATCTTTGGAGTCAGATCTTGCCCTCAAATGGTGGTTGTTTTCCTCTTATGAAGCAGATCATGTTCCCTCGGCCCCAGCTCTTGGTCCTTGTACTGTATGTGCAGATGGCCTGTCCTTGTGGCACCTTCCCCTCAGTTACTTCTCCTTCACTCACCTTCTTGGGCACAGCAGGCCTCATCTCCCTAATCCACTCCTCGCTGGGCTTCCATGGTACTGTATATTCTCCTAGCTGGCCCTCTAGCTCCCTGACTGTTCTTTGTTAATTATTCATCTCTTTCAGGGGCTCAGACTTAGGGCCTGTTTTCTGTCTCCACTCAGTTCCTTGGCAAGCTCAGCCAGATCACGGCTTTATAAGCCGTCTGCTTATTGGGTCCCAGATTTGTCTCTTCAGCCCGACAAGCATAGTTACATTTCAGTGGCCTCTTCAATGTGTCTGTCGGGTGGCTGACTCATCTCTCATAACTGGCGTGTCCTGAACCGAACTCCTGATCTTCCTTCTCAGTTTCAGACTGCCATGTTGGCACTCATCCCCACCTGAAAAGGTGCCAGTGCCACCCTCACAGACTCGGGCGCGCAGACTCGGAGGTGTCCTCAGTACCTTCCTTATCTCACACGTTATGCACAGCCCAAGCGCAGATCATCTTCTTGCACGTGGCCAGAGTTCTGCCCACATCTCAGTGCCTGTGTCGCCACCACCATCCTGGTTCCAGCAAAAGATGTCTTGGCCTGGACCACTGTGGTAGCCACCTTTTTTGGTCTTCCTGCTCCCATTTTTAACCGCTGTATTCTCTTCTTGGCCAAGTAATTGTATTGATCTTTATCTTGATTTTAAATCATCCTAACCATTACCATCCAAAGCCCGTAATCTGTCCTAGGGTTCACTCTGGAGGTTTTATAGTATATGGATTTTGCCAAATTTATAATGCATAGTGACTGTTATCTATAATTATAGTGCACACTGTTGCATTGCCTGATCACCTGTTTACTTACTCTTCCCCTTCTGGCAACTCTGACCTGCTGTCTCTATAGGTTTGCTTTTTCCAGAGTGTCGTATGCTTAGAATCATAGTGTATTTGGCCTTCTCAAATTGGGTTCTTTCATTAAGATACACCTGAAGTTTTTCCTGCATTCCGTGGCTTGATAATTCACTGCTTTTTAGAACTAATATTACATTGCCTGAATTCACTAGTTTATGAGACATGACTGAAAAATACACTGAATGCTAAACTTAAAAAAAAAAGTATTAGAGTGAAAGATACTTTGACATTTGTCCCTCCATCAAACCTCCCCTCACCTTGAACACACTTATCCCAGCATTCTTACCACTTTTTGAAGTAGTTTTGGAAGTCTTCTTTTGTTGAGTGTCTTTAGTTGCGCTGTCAGGATTACCCCAGTGTTTGAATTAATTCGAAATGTCTGCCTTTCATGGTCATTTTGGCTCTGGGGAAGAACCGGAAGTTGCATAGGGCCAGATCCTGTAAATGAGGTGGGTGTGGATACACCATGTTTAGCAACCTGCTTTGCTGTGTTGGATGGCGTAAGGCAGCAGCATTCACTGTATTTTTTTTTTTTAATCATATTTTGAAAAGACATTCATAAAAGAGGACTTCTAGAATTGCTTCAGAAAGTGGAAACAATTGAGATATGTGTTTGAAGCTAAGGGGAGTGTTTTTTCAGGAGGTTTAGTGGCAATGATTGTCTAGAGTAATACATTTTAAAAAGTGTGTGTGTGTGTGTGTGTGTGTGTGTGTGTGTGTCTACAGGGTCTCACTATACAGATTGGACTCATAGTGATCCTCCTGTTTTCAGCCTCCCAAGGGCTGGGATTACAACCTGATCTCAATTGCCATCTCAGTGCACCCTGGGGACGGGGCAATTAAGTCCCTGCGCCTGTCCAAACACACCCTTTAGTCTGCTGAGCTATCTCGCCAGCCCTTCACCATGTATTTTGAACACACTAAAAATCCACTGAAATGTGTTTCCAGACCCTTAAATTTTTTGTTAATTTTGAGACAGGCTCTTGTTAAGCTGCCCAAGCTGGCCTTAAACCTGTGATTCTCTTGCCTCAGTCTCCCAATATTAGGGTTACTGGCGAGGAGCTAGGATTCAAAGTGAGCACAACAGCATTCTGATTATTTTTCTTCTTTAATCTATTGATGTGAATTACATTAGCTGATTTTCAGATGTTGAGCACTATTGGATAGCAGGGATAGATCCCAATTGGTTGTTGTGTGTTATTTTTATACATTGTTAGATTTGATTCGCTTATATTTTGTTGAAGATCTTTGCATTTACATTTATGAGAGATATTTGGTTGTGATTTTCGTACCTTGTAATGTGTTTGGTTTTGTTATCATAGAATGAGCTAGGAAGTAATCCTGCTGCTCTCTTCTTGTGGAAGAAATTGTAGAAAATGGGTATAGTTTTCTCTTTAAATGCTTGGTAGTATTCCCCAGTGAACCTGCATATGGGTCTAGTTCATTCTGTTGGAGAGTTATGAATGATTCAGTTTCTCCAGTGGCTATGGTCACGTTCAGATTGTCCATTGTATGTGTTTGGACAGATTGTGACTTTAAAGGAACTGGTCCATTTGTCTAGGTTATCAAATTTGTGGTCATAAAATTGTTCATTAATTCCTTTATTATCCTTAAAATATCCATAAGATTTGTAGTGATGTTTTCGCTTTAATTTCTGATCCTAGTAATATGCTGTGTTTCCGTTTCTTACTCTGCTAAAGTTTGAGTTTTTTGATTTTTTGGTTTTTAATTTTTTTTAAATTTTTTTGATCTCCTGGTTTTGATTCTTCCCCCTCTATTGACTTTGTGTTTCAATTTCATTTCTAATTTTTTATTGCTTTTCTTTTACTTAATGCTGATTGTATTCAGCATGAGTTGAATAATTGTTGAGTGGTAGAACTTCTGTATATATGCTGAATTTTAGCTTATCAAATATGATTAACATCTATTCTTAGTCTAAAGTCAAAAGTTAGTATAACTCTTTTTCCTGAACAATACAATCTTCAGAGGTCTTAGGTTCTGATTCTTGTCTATATGATTTACAAGTTATCGTTGTCTAGTATTTTTGGACCCCAGTCTACATAAACAGATGTTTTCATTTTATCCTGTGCCTTCTTACCCCATTGATTTTTTTTAAAATTTAAAACTTTTTTTTTTTTAAATGCATTTAATACAGGGTCTACAGGGTCTCATTATGTAGATTGGACTGCAGTGATCCTCCTGTTTTCAGCCTCCCAAGCTCTAGGATTTAGGCACACCACCACGCCCAGTCTTGACTTTTATTATTTAACTGAACCAGTGTTTATTTGGGTTCATTGATTTGCTTACTATTCCTTCTTCAACCTCTGCCTTCTTTAAAGGATAAATTTTTGTTTTTTTTTGGGGGGGGCAAGGGGTGCTGTGCTGCGACAATCCTCAGGCAGACCCAAGGGAGCCTTCTCACTAAGCTACATCTTCAGCCCTTTTTGTTTTTTATTTTGAGACAGGGTTTTAAGTCACTAAAGTGCCCAGGCTGGCTTTGAACTTTGGATCCTCCAGCATCAGCCTTCCAGAGTGTTGGAATTACAGGCTTCTGTCACCATGCCCAGCTAGTTTTTGCTATCTGAAGATGTTTTACTAAAGCAATTAGTGAAGTTCTTTTAGTGAGGGGTTTGCCAGTACATTATGAGATTTTTATTTTCCTTTTACATACTCTGAAAGTGTTTCTAGTTTCAGAATGTGTTCTGTTTTGGTGAGTGTTACAGATAAGCTTGAGAAGAATATGTCATTTTGTGTTGTTTGCTGGAGCAGTCTGTACACGCGCCTCTTGTCCAGCTCCTTAGTAGTGCCAATGAGTCAACCATTTAAATTAAATTAGCTGTTAACTTTCCTAATTTAGTTGGGTATGTAGTTGTAGGTTAACAGTTCCTTTCTTTTAGAACTTTACAGGTGTTACCATGTCTTTTATCTTCTGCTTGCCTCCTACTTAAGAAGTTTCTCCTGAGAAGAGGTTGGTGCAGTTGCTATTTCATCCTAGGTTATTGCTGTAGTTGGAATGTTTGTGGCCTCCTCCAGAAGTGGTGTTGGACACTGCATCCCTGTGCAACAGACTGAGGAGGCGGGGCCTTTAAGCAGTGCTGAGCCCCTCTGTGTGGCAGCCTCGGGTGGGATTAGGGCTGTTACAGAAGGGCTTGCGGGAGAGAGTTGGAGCCTTTTTCCCTCTGCCCCATCTGTCATATGAGGGTACAAGTATTTAAGGAACCATCCATTAGAGGTTTTATTATAGCAGCACAGCAGACAGATAATTGTCTTTTTAAAACTTGTTGCTTTTATAAGATCTCTGTTTGGGGTTCTTCTCTATCCTTGTAGTGCACTTAGTTATAGATTTAATAGTCTTCTGTTTTGGACTTTGCTTCTTAAATATGAGGTTCCTTTTACCAGCTCTTGAAAATTCTTCATGAGTATTTCTTTAAATATTGTATGTTCCTATTCTTTATTTCATCCTTTTGAGTTGCCTGTTGAACTTACTAGTTTTGAACCTCTTCCCCCCCGCTTTTTATGTATTTAGTTAGTATAGGGTCTACAGGGTCTCATGACACATATCGGACTCATAATAGTGATCCTCCTGTTTTCAGCCTCCCGAACGCTGGGATTACAGGCTGGGCACCACACCCAGTCTCAGTGCGCCCTGGGGGAGGGGCCTGCAGGCACACTGGGCAGAACCTCTTTATTCTTCTTATCTGTCAATTTCTTTCTCACTTTTTCCATCTTTTTTTTTTTTTTAACTCTGCTGCTTTTTGTAATCCGTAATATCTTTATGACTACTATGAAGTAGGATTTTAAAAAAGTGAAAGTTTAAATTAAAAAATGTATTAGGGTAAAAGACAAATTGCCACTCATCCTCTTCAAAATCCTCCCTCTTGCTTAAAATGCACTTTCTGTGCCATTTTTGTCAATTTGCAAAGCAGGTCTGGAAGTCCTCTTTGTGAGGCCGTTACAAGGTATGATCAAAAGTAGGTGAACGCAGCTGCCAGGTGTCCTCCGATAGGAAGTTGAGCAGGGAGAGACGCGTGCTGCCGTCCCCTGGACCTAGCGCCGTATGACTTCTGATGCTCCTCTGTCATCAAAATGACTATGAAACACGGAGGTTTTGAATCAGTTCAGGACACTGAGGCAGCCACAACAGTGGAACTAAAGACACTGAAAGAGGACTTCCAGAACTGCCTCGGAAAGTGGCAGGAATGCCGGGAGAGAAGTGTGTTAGAAGAGAAGCCAAGGACTTTGGGGGCGGACTTTAAGGGTGTGTCTTTTGCTGTAACAGTTTTTAAAAAATTAAACATTCACTGTGTTTTTTAATTACATCTTATATTTTCTCTTTGCATATAATGTGTTATTTTTGTACTATTTCTAGTTCTGATTGATTTTTCCAATCATGATCTTTGTTGATAGCATCTTTTTGCTTTCTCTTTTTATAATTTCAAACACTGGAATATAGTTATTGTATGGTTTCTAGTCAATAATCCTATTAACTTTGGTTCCTACTGGTACTTTGCTCAGTCACAGTATAAAGTTAGTCTTTATTTTAAAATACTTGTATTAATCCTTGTTTTTTATGAATGAGAAAATGATATATTTTGGTCACTTTTCTCATTGCTGAGACAGAAAATACTCAACCCTCAAAGTTAAGGAGGTGAACAGTTGATTGTAGCTCACAATTTGTAGAGGTTTTAGTTCATAACCGGCTGGCTCCAAGGCAGGTGGCACCACAGAGGGACATCACAGAGCCGGCAGAGGCAGCCAAAGACAAGCAGCAATAAGCAAGCAGCGACAGGCAGCCAAGCAGCGACCCTCTCTCCTATATTTTATCCGGGGTGGCAGGCCCCTAAGGTGGGGGGATAGCACTCACACCCAGGGGGCGGCACTCTTAATTCTACCCAGAATTCTGCCACTCCAGTCAGTGGACTAATTCAGTAACCACACACCATCGATCCCAGCATCACACATTCTAGATCCACCCGCCTCTGAAAAGCCTACACTTACAGCTGCATGACGCTTTGGGGCATCTCTAGGGCCAGCCATAGTAACATACAAAGCCACAATTCACTTAGACTTTTCTCCCTTTCCTTTGAGTAACCTATGATGCTCAGTCTGTATCCCCAGTGGAATGGTTTTCAAAGAAATAAAGCTTTCTTCACCTCAGGCTGAATGAGCATTTCCATTATAATGCGAAGATAAATTTTCTAGAAGCTGCCTATTGGCTAGTCAGGGTCTGGTTGCACTGGACTCCCACTTAAAAAGAAACACGTGTGGAGACTGTTAGCACTGTGTAAAGCTCACCATTTATGTATTGAGCTGGATAGATTAATTTCTAACATTTCCTTATAATAATCTCAGAATTTAGTGCCTTGTTGCCAAGAGCTTTCCACGTGGTATCTCTGAACATCACCAGGCAGAGATGCAGTGTGTAGCCATCACTATCCTCATTCACTTAAAACTGAAGCTCAGTTTACTTAATAGTGGATAGAAAGGCTTAAGGATTCTCCCTCTGTGAGAAGTGGCCCTCCGGCCTCTTCGTTCCCACAGTCAGTGCTAGCATTCTTCACCATGGTGAAACTACGCATCAGCTCAGTGTTGGCCACGACAAATCAGTGTTCTTATGTGGGTTTGCTCAAGATCATTCACTCAGCGAATCTGACTGAGCAGCTCTTAGGTCCTAGGCACGAGGATTATAGATGGGGCCAGGGAACTCTTTTTTTTTACAAGTGAGATCTAAAGTTCAGGTTTTATATTTGCTGACTGCTGTGATCTCTGCTTTCCTTGTCTAGACCGATAATGGTCTTCAGCTGCCAGCGGAGGCTGTGGATGCCAAGAGAAAGGTAACCGTTTCTCGTCCTCGCAAGTGGAATTGGATGCCTCTGGGAGCCCACGTTGGCTGGCAGTAGACATGGCTGAAGTTGCAAGCTACAAGGACACTGCCTCCAGCCGCCACCTGCGGTTTAAGTTACAGAGCCTGAGCCGGCGCCTTGATGAGTTGGAGGAGGCCACCAAAAACCTCCAGAAGGCGGAGGATGAGCTCCTGGACCTCCAGGACAAGGTGATCCAGGCGGAGGGCAGCAACTCCAGCATGCTGGCTGAGATCGAAGCACTGCGCCAGCAGGTGCTGAGGATTGAAGGTAAAGATGAGGAAATCAAGAAAGCAGAGGATTTGTGTCACCTGATGAAGGAGAAGCTTGAGGAGGAAGAAAACCTGACCCGGGAGCTGAAATCTGAGATTGAACGGCTTCAGAAGCGCATGGCCGAGCTGGAGAAGCTAGAGGAGGCCTTTAGTAGGAGCAAGAATGACTGCACCCAGCTTTGTCTGAGCCTCAATGAGGAGAGAAATCTGACCAAGAAAATCTCCTCTGAGCTGGAAATGCTTAGAGTCAAAGTGAAAGAACTGGAATCTTCTGAGGACCGCCTGGATAAAACTGAGCAAAATTTAGTGTCAGAGCTAGAAAAGCTGAAGTCATTAACACTGAGCTTTGTCAGTGAGAGGAAATACTTGAATGAAAAGGAGAAAGAAAATGAGAAATTGATTAAAGAGCTCACCCAGAAACTGGAGCAGAACAAGAAGATGAACAGAGATTATACGAGGAACGCTTCTAATCTTCTGGAAAGGAATGACCTGCGGATTGAGGATGGTATCTCTTCCACACTGCCATCCAAGGACTCGAGAAGGAAGGGGGCTCTGGACTACCTAAAGCAGGTGGAGAACGAAACCAGAAACAAATCAGAAAATGAAAAGAACCGGAATCAGGAGGACAACAAAGTCAAAGACCTTAATCAAGAAATTGAGAAGCTTAAGACGCAAATCAAACATTTTGAATCCTTGGAAGAGGAGCTTAAGAAAATGAGGGCCAAAAACAATGACCTTCAAGATAACTACTTGAGTGAGCAAAATAAAAACAAAATCTTAGCCAGTCAGCTGGAAGAGATAAAGCTACAAATCAAGAAACAGAAAGAGTTAGAAAATGGAGAAATAGAAGGGGAAGATGCTTTTCTGTCCAGCAAAGGCAGGCATGAGAGGACTAAGTTTAGAGGCCATGGTGGGGATGCGTGCGTGGCCAGGCACGCATCCCGGGACCTATCTCCTCAGCATAAGCGAGAAAGGCTCCGAAACAAAGAGGCTTTCAGCAGTGAAAACTACTCCACGAGCAGCAGGCAGGTTTCCTCTCCCACTTTCACCAGCAGGAGGGCGGCCAAAGCCTCCAACATGGGGGCAGGCACAGACAGTGGCGCTCAGGAGACCAAGAGAACTGAAGACCGATTTGCCCCTGGATCTTCCCAGAGCGAAGGGAAGAAGGCCAGGGAGCAGCCGTCGGTGCTTAGCCGCTACCCCCCGGCGGCCCAGGAGCACAATAAAGTCTGGAAAGGAACTCACAAACCAGGCACCGAGAGTGGGCTGAAGGGAAAAGTGGAGAAGACAACACGGACATTTAGTAACTCCACGCATGGGTCTGTTCCTGGTGATGCATTGGGTAGAGTTGACAAGGCTTCAGACCTCTCGTCAGAGGCCCAACCTGGCAAGCGAGGACAGGTTCTTGGCAGTGGAAGCCAGATGACTCAGGCCACAGACCCCGTGTGCTCTAAGACTGTTGGAGCTCTGGCCTCAGCTCGAAGGTTATCTGCAGAAGGACTCACTAAAGGTAAAAAGGCTACCAATGGCCTGGAAGCCGATGTTGGTTGCCCCAGTTCTAAGACTGTTTTATCCAAGTACCCTTATAGCTCCAGGAGCCAGGAGAGCGTCCTTCCGGGCTTTTCAACCCCAAATAAAGAAGTCGAGCAGCCTGTAGCAGTTATGATGGAAGATAGCAGTCAGCACGAAGCCCTGAGGTGTCGAGTCATCAAATCTAGTGGCGGAGAGAAGCCCGAGTCGGACGATGACTTGGACGTGGCATCTCTGGTCACTGCCAAGTTGGTGAACACAACCATCACTCCCGAGCCTGAGCCCAAACTACCACCCAACTCTAGAGAAAAGGCCAGATCCCGAGGGGAACACAGAGCCTCCCTATTTGAGAATGATAAAAATGCGGGGAGCGAAAATGAATCTGTAAAACCCATCAGAGCCTCTAGCAATGCCATGGAACTCCCAGATGCCAGTGGCACAGGGGTGAAAAGCCAGAGACCCTTCAGTCCCAGGGAAGCCTTGCGGTCTAGAGGTGTCATCAAACCTGTTATCATAGATAAGAACGTGAAAAAAATCATGGGAGGGTCTGGAAGTGAGGCTGTGCTAGAGAAACAGAAATCTGCCTGTAGGCCGGGACCAAACAAAGTGACAAGCAGCATTACTATCTACCCCTCTGACAGCGGCCCTCGAGCCAGCCCAGGTGAGGCCCTGAGGGAGAGGCACACGTCCACCAGCAACATCCAGGTTGGGCCCCCGGAGCTTATCCCCGTTGGCAGCCATGTCAACTCCCCGTTTGAGCTTTCCATTCATAAACATGACATCACTGTGCAGCTCACAGAAGCTGAAAGACTAGGGGATGGGCCCTCGAGGAGTAGACTGGACACGGTCGTGTCTCGGAGCAGCATTCTGATCAAGCCATCGGATTCTGTGGAGAGGAACAGCCATGCCATCCCTGCAGAGACAATCAGGTGGAAAAGCCACAGCGCCCCTTCTGAGATGGGTTCCTCGGATGCCAGGCACGTCACTGTGCGCAACGCCTGGAAGAGTAAACGAGACTTGAAATCTGTAGACGAGCCTCCAACTCAAGCAGGTCGAAACATGGAATCTCCTAACTCCCACCTCCAGAGGTCTTCCACAGACTTCTCAGAACTTGAACAGCTCAGATCCCACCTTTCTGAGTCAGGTGCTGGAAGGGTAGGAAGCTCGGGGGATGCAGCTGAGCTTTCCTCCCGAAGGACACAAAGTAGCCTCACGGTGTCTGAGGTGCTCACCCATCACAGTCAGGCAGGAGACATGGTCATGGCTGCAGCCTGGAACCATTCCACAGCCACGGTGAGTCCCGCCGCTCCTCTCCTTTCTGCTCCCTTCCCTCTACCCTGGTCTGCATAAGGGTTGGGGAGCTGGGACTAGCCAACCCTGGGAGAGGTGGGTAGCTCAGACCCTTGCTGCTAGCAGGTGGGTTTGGCAGGGCACAGCATGACTTTCCAACATCCCCTTTCCGGTCTTTTGTCTCCACTTCGCCCTCTCTTGCCTCTGTTCTCTTGCTTTACCAGAACAGGGGGAGCAGGCCCTCTGCAGAGCTGCCAGAGCAGCAGCTGGGGCCTGCAGTGGCTCCTAAGGAGCTGTCCTGGAGCAGGGACATGGGGACTGACAAGTTTCCGTGCCTCTTTCCCTGCCCTCTTGCTCATTATGTTCAGCTTAGGCCCTGGCTGGTTCAGAATGGTTCAGTCTAGAGCCACCTGTCTTATCTTAGGGTCAGAGTGTGAGCTTGGTATCTGAAGGAGAAGCCCCGGCAGTATCTTTAGCTATGGAGCCTGTGACCATGACAGATGTCTTACCCCTGGCGTTGCCCACCACTTGGCGAGGTTAACTGCAAGAGCCTGCGAGTCTGCAGAATGGACAGAACACCACCCACCCACCGTCATTGCATCCTTCCAACAGCCTTGTGGGCAGATAATATCCCCATTTTCCAGACACAGAAGCTGAGGGTCACAGATACAAAGTACCTTAACAAGGCCACCCAGGTGAATTCCTGGAAGAGCCAACTTACACTTTCATTATGTCTTTGATCTGCACTTACTTGGAAAGACAAAAAGAGAACATTAATAAGCAGAATTCCAGAACAAACTGGAGAAGATGGGTGCTCAGAGCCCTGAAACTGCATCTCCAAGAGGAGTTATAGTAGAGGGGCAGGCACAGAATACACAGGGGAAGGCAAGGCACTTCGGGGAGTGTAGTCAAAGCTCTCCAGCCTTTTCTCCGTACTCCCTGCATCCACCAAGGAAATGGCTCTGAGCCCAGCAGAACACTGCGTGTGTGAATGCACATGCTCCCTTTCTGTGCTCTGTGCTAGACTAAGGCTCCCTGGCCTATGGCTGTCTCTATCACCTTGGAGTTCCTGGTTTATCCTGATTTGTAAGGCCAAAATATCTTCGCAATAATTTTGTGGTCTTCCTGCCTGTGCCAGGTTGGAAGAGACCCACTTTGCTGGGATGTGTGGATGTTGTCTTCTCCACTCTGCTGTCTTCTGTAGCTCACTTTTGTCACTTCTTTCTATTGACACAGGAGGAAAGTGAAGACTGCACACTCAGTGTCCACAGGCGACTGCACAACTCCCTGGAGCGGTCTGAGCCCCCAGCAAAGCCGGGGCTGCCAGAGCTTGGGCGAATTCGGGCTGAAGAGCGATTACGGCCAACTAGGCCTTGTGCTGAGGAGAACTGAGGTAGCTGGGTGAAGTCTGCTCTCTCCTCTGCTTCTGCTTCTCGGCTCTTCCACCTCCTGCCCTGGGAAGTATCCTAACATCAGTCATCCAGCTGGAGACAAGGCCTTGGCTAGGAGACTGGTAGAGAGCTGGGGTGTGGCTCAGGTGATTCTTGCCGGTTGGCCAGAGGGGATCACAGACTACAACCTGGACAATCACCCAGGCCCCAGCCTTTCCTGATGCATGAGTCCTCTTTCCTTGTCCCTGTCCCCAAGGTAGCATACACCATGTTGGCTCCCCAAGTGGGGAGATACAGAAACCTCCCACCATCAACAGTAGCCAAAATTCTCTGCTCCCGGGTGGGTGTTTTCTGTATCTTAGAGTACCCTCTTCTCTGTGTGGTTAATGCCTTCTCCGTCTCCTCACCACTTCCAGTTCGCTCCTTGCCTGTGCTGAGGGCCCACGTGCCCACTAAGAATTATCAGCCATCAGCTCCATCTGGGGAGCTTCCTTCCTTCTCCCCTTGGAGTTCTTTTCCTCAGACTTTGAAAGCAGAAGGATCTGCGCTGCCTGAGGGATTATGGGGCCACCTTGTAGGCTGAGGATTCTCTGACCTGGCCCCCTGGCTGACCAGTTTCGTGGGGGCAGAGCATGCAGATTCCTATTGGAATGACACCCTACCCCCACCCCAGCTCTCTGCTCACCTTCCAAAGGCATCAGAAGTGCTCGAGCCTCATGCGTCCCCTTCCTTGAGCACCCATAATGCTGCTGGGTGAAACTGTATCCTCTCCTGTGGTTGGAGACTTCAGCTGACATCATTGTTCCCATTTTGGGAAAAATTCCCTGGCTGAGCTGGGCCTGCCTGACCCAGCGTACCCTGCCTTCTAGGAAGTGCCCGGCAAGGGGAAAGCTGGCAGGAAGAAGCGGCTTCCCTTTAGTCACTCCACAAGCAATAGCTCCATGGAAGGCACTGACTGAGACTCCTCCCTCTTCCTCCTCCGCCATCCCACACGGAGGAGGCTTCGCACTTTACCGCGCTGATGCATTCCTACAGAAGTGGGCCCGATTCCTGCAAGTCGACTATCATTACAGTGACTTCACTGAAGGAAAATGATCTCCCATTGAGGACCTCAGGTTTATACAGCTCAGAGTGCAGCAAATCTTTCAGGAAGCCACATTGAAAAAAAAAATCAACTATTTTCCTTATACCAGTCACACAGGGAAGTTACAAGCTACATTCGTGGCACTGCTTTTTCTCCAGCATTTTCCCAGCATAAACAAGCAATCTCCTTTAAAGGCTACTTGTACACAGCAGATGCCATTGCTTTCAGCTGCAAGAGAGCGTTAGACTAGGAGTCTAGCAAGCTGGGTTTTTTTCTGAGGCTTGATTACTCCTTGCTGTGTAACCTTGGGTGAGTCTTTGTCCTCTAGGAACCTGTTTTCTTGTCTGTAAAGTGAGCTCTTTGAAGTGGATGATCAATCTGGAATTCAAGATTCAGTCTCCACTGCGGGCCAGTTCTCACTGTGCACAGAAGCCTGGGGAAGCATCTTCCCTCTTGGGTCTTCTGCGTGGGTCATTCCACGTGTGTGTCTCACGGGGTGAGCCCAGAGAAGCTGCTCAGGCCTCTGTTCCCAGTATCTAAAGGGAAGGGACTGGACAGTGAGGCCGTGCCCAGTGCCATATGCGTCAGCCCCTGACTTCTAGGCCAGGTACCTTCTAGTGCGCGTCTGTTCTGTGCCCTGTCCTGTGGATTTCCTAGGAAGAGGGCAAGAACATCGGGACTTCCTCGGGAGGACCACGAGTGGTGCCCCAGCCGCCACTGTGCACCAGCGCCAGTGTTCATCCTGCCCTTGTCTGCATCAGACTGCGCTGCTCTGAGGCTTGGAGAGCACTTGCCTTACTGTTGGACAGGACGTCTTGCGCATACTTGTGTTCCCTGGAGTTTTGCCAACTTAAGGGCTTGCCTTGTTTCATGGTTTGCCTTTTCTCCCCACATTCCACCGTAGATGCACAGTGTAGGATGCTGTTTTCCAGATTTCCTCTGCTGCTTCTCCCGGGTCACTGGCCAGCAGCCTGCTCAGTCAGTTGAGGCTGCAGGCCTCACTTGCAGCTTCTCCACTGTTCCCCTCCACCTGATGGCAGCCCTGAGAGTTCAAAGGAAACTGAGCTCTGCAGTGGTCAGTTGAGCATAGGAAACTCTGTGTCACTTTCTGCTGATGGAAACAGAACGCCAAGCCATGCTGAAAAAGATCTCGCCAATATTTTTTTGTCTTTGGGTGTTGGAGCCCTAGATTCTGGTGCTGTAGCTCCTGGTGCCAAAGTCTGGATCTTTCCACAGTTTAGCAGTGCCGACATCTGCAGCTACTCAGAATGCTGTGTGGAAAAGGGACAGCTGTGGTGCCCTTTTACGGGGGCTGCTGTTTAGAAATCTGAGTGCAATAAGGTTTGATTGTAACCATTACTTCAGGATAAATATTTTGTTTCTTAATCTGCACACTTTATAGAACCGCTGTAAAATATTTTATTTTTGAATATCCTCAGCATTGCAGAAAGTGTGTATTAGCAAGTGAAGACTAGAGGTACAGTTCCTCCGGGCTTCACGTGGCTGGCAAGGCTGGCTCCCAGGTTCCGAAATTGGAAGGCACATTTCTGAACAGCAATAAAGGTGTGGCCATTTGGATCCAGTGTTCATAACTGGGGGTCCTGGAGGAAGCCTCCAGCAGAGGGGAGCCTGGTAATTGAATAGTTGTCTAAGCCAAATAGTCCCATGTCCCAGCCAACCCACTTTTATGCCAAGCCATCTCTGCAGCTTGCTCAGCTGTTTCAGGTGTAGGGTTGCGGGGCTACTCCTAGGATGGCTGGAGAGCCTGGCCCTGCGTAGCTGCTTGGTTGTGAGGCAGCAGAGCTGGCTGGATGCCAAGGGCTGGGCTTCACCTGTCACTGTCTCTTGCCACTCTGATGCTGTGGGGCAGATGGTAGACCACCTGGAGGTAGGTTTTGCTTCTTAGTGGCAGTGAAACAGCTGAGTGTGTGGGTTAAGGCAGGGATCTGTGGGGCCAGTCCTGTGGGCAGGACTCTGATCCCAGCTGCAGGCAAGCTTGCACACAAACCATCCCCCTCTCGCAGGGAAGTGGAGGTGAGGTCTGCCATGATATTGGACTTCTTGTCCTAGTTCTTAGGTTTAGTGGGTCATGGTGCCAAGTGCTGCCACTTCCCAGCAAAGGAACAGGGATGGAGACCCCTGAGGTGGTCCCTGGCTGTCTGGTGGTGTGGGTTTCTTTGTTGCTACTCTGACAAGACTGCTTTGGAACAGCTGCTTTTAGGGATTTTCTTTTGAATACCCCAGGTGGGCAACAGGGGTCTCCTCAAAGCCTCAATCAAGATCATAGGAACGGGGCCCTATTTTCCTGCTGCTTCACAGCTCAGAACATGTACTGAATGGAATGTATTTTTAAGAGAATAAAGTCTATTTTTTTGTATTTTAAAGATAGGGCTAGGAAGATAGCCTTTAAATAAACTGTTATTGCATCATATAGGCCCTTTTGCTGGGGGCGTCAGTCTGGTGGTCCACACCTTCTTGCTCAGGCAGGTGCTCTGGCCTCACCCCTGCGCCTTGGAGGTGTCTACATTTGTGCTCCAAGCGTGGGCCCAAGGAGGCCAGAATCTGCCAGCGGAAACCAGGGCGAAGCCATGAGCAGTGGCTCAGGGCTCCTTGGGTGCATGTGTGTGTAGTCAAAGCTGCCTGTCTGCATGTATCCTCTGGCTCGAACGCGCTCTCTGTTGGCTCTGCGGCACAATATGTAACCAATAAAGCTCCCTAGTTTCCATATGCTCCACGAATCTGGTGCCAGTTTTCTTGATGTCATCTCCTTTCTGTACAGCTGCCAGTGTATTTCACCATTTCAGGTAAATAACATGCCAGTTCCTGATGCCAGGAGGTCTGAAAATGGTCTGGAAAAGGACACGTCTAGGATCTACAGTGAACTAGAGTTAAACTTTTTTCAGGCTTGTCACAAAGTCTCTCTCAAGCTGCCTGGGCCGTTTACTTAAACTAGAAGCACCCACCACTGGATCAGGGTTCAAGATGGATCCAAACTCCAAGCGTGTTCCCTGCATGCAGTCCTCTCGGTTAGTTTTTCTTCTTTTTCCAGTCGGACCACCCACATGCTGTCCCTTCACAAGCCCTCATGTGGACCGCAGGAAGGTGGGCTCAGGCTGAGTGTGATCTGATTCCCGAGCTTCCTGGCACTTGCACAGTGACAGTTTTTCTGTGAGGAGCCCTCAGGAAGGAACACTACTGTTTACTTCCGCATCTACTGGATGAGGTGAACAGGACTGTAGACGTGACTCCGGAGACATGAAGCACACGTGGTCTTACTATAGGGGAAGGGGCAGACAGCCCTAAAAGCTGAAAGTGCAAGAAACAGGCCTTCAGGCCAAATTTGCTTTTAACGTTCAAACTGCGGTCTTTATGCTGGCCATCCAGGACTGTAAGCGATTTCCTATTAACTCACTGAGTCTGTGGTAGTGTGATGTCAGCTAAGGCACCTAAGCCCGCACCCCTTCTCTGACACTTGCAGCTCTTCCAGGGCTGCAGTACATGCCCCTGGAAGGGACCTGAGAATAAAGGTAGAATGGTTGCCAGTGGCCCAAACTGTTTCAACCCCCTTTTTTGTTGTTGTTTTGAGACAGCCTTGCTGTGCAGCTCAGGCTGGCCTTGAGCTCACTCTGTGGCTCAGGATGGTCTGGAACTTGCAAGAATCCTCCTGCCTCGGCCTCCCGTGTGCTGGGATTACAGGCATGCACCACCATGACCAGCCAGCTCCGTTTTCTCTTGAAAACCATGTACTCACCCTATCAGTACAGTCCCAGCAAAGGACATCAAGTCCTAGTGCCAGCAAGTCCTCTTTACAGGAGCCCCTCAGCCTCACCTCCTAGCTGACCAAGCCACTTTCCTCAACGAGACCATTCTTGTTTAAACAGACTACTACTAACAGATGGTTAAATAGGCATGTGAGAAGAACCCAAAAGAGAGAAAAAAACTAATTTTATATGAAGTTTTATTCTCAAAATATTAAAAAACACACCACCACCAGAGACCAGGTTTACAGCACCTTCTTGCTTCAGTCTTTTTTAAGAACAGGACACCTCCTGTCAGCTAATGGTGCGCCCAGGTACCAGGGCAGGAGCTTCGTAGTGCTGTCCAGTACTGCCAGGCCGTTGTCCTCTGCAGCACATCTGTCTCACATGCTTGGGGACTGCTGTGCCGGGACTCCGGGGGTAGCCTGGCGTGGCAGTGTGTACATGGCTCCCAAGAACTGGTCTGCGATCCTTCCTGCTTCTCGCAGCCCACTCAGCAGAGCACCATGGACTGTGGCTGGATAGTTCCGGATTGTATGTTCTCCCGCAAAGAAGAGGCGTGGGATTGGCTATTCAGGTGAGAAGCAGACAGTAAGTCACAAATAGACCTTTTTTTTTTTGTTTTTTAAATGTATTTACGACAGGTTCTACAGGGTCTCACTATAAAGATTGGACTCGCAGTGGTCTTCCTGTTTTCAGCCTCCCAAGTGCTGGGATTACAGGCATGTGCTGCCACTCTCCATCTCAGTTGCCCCCCACTAGAGGCAGGGCTGGCACAGCACACCGGGTATTGAACCTAGCCGCTGTGCTCTGCCAAGCAGGTGCTTTAGTCTGCTGAGCTATCTGGCCAGCCCCATACCTTGGGTTTTTAAAAGCAGGGCCTCACTATATAGTGAGAGTTCACAATGCTACCTCGCTCTCCAGTGTGCTGGCAAATACACCTGTGTCTTCCCGCCACCCTTTGGTGGCGCTGGAGATGTCAGCCTGGGGCCCCTACTCTGAGCTACCTCCCTAGGCTTTTTTGCCAACTGGGTCTAAGTCACCCAAGCTGCACCTGAATTTGAAATCCTCCTTCAGCCTCCTAGGGTGCCTGGAGTAACAGGTATGTGCCAGCACACCCAGCTTTTATATTTAGGCTTACACCCCCGACTCGCTCCTGGCTCTTCATTCTACCAGTTTCTTACCAGCATTTTCTTAAAACTGACAGAAGTGAGGCAGTGAGACCCCCCAGGCCCACTTCTGGAGCGGTGCTTATTCACTGCATTGGTTCTTACTCAGTATTGCTGACAGCTGAATTGTAGGATTTTTTTTTTACCTCCTGAAGGGTACCTTCTGGCAGCAGGGTTAGGGTTCTAACCTTGGTCTTGACCACAGAGAGAACATTTGTTCTTACTCAGGAATATTGCATTTGTTCTTATTCAAGAATATTACACTTGTGCCACAGCTCAGAACAGACCACAGTGGGCCAGCCAAAAAGCTCAGTGGATTAAAGTGCCTGCAAGCAGGTTTGATCCATGGGCCTGCCATGCCGGTCCTGCCCCCGGCAATTGAGACTAGGTATGGTGGTACACGCCTGTAATCCCAGCTCTTGGTAGGCTGTAAATGGGTGGATCACTGTGAGTCCGATCTAGCAGTGAGACCCTGAACACCCTGTAGACCCTTCCCTAAAATAAAAAACAGCAACAAAAACAGAACAGACCACAGAGTCTGGGTTATACCAACGAGCCCTTACTATTGTTTAAAATAAGAATTGACAGATAATCTAGACAAGGAAAAAAAAATCTACACAAGGACCCAAGGCAATTTCCTGGATATGCCATGAAGCCCCTAGTGATCCTGAGACTCCACAATAATCCTGAGTCCCTTCAAAGTGAGGTACAACTTAAAATGGATTTTTTTTTTTTTTTTTAAGATGGAAATAAGGAAAAAAGTTACTGATTTCCATATACTTGGGAGTTTTCCTATTTGCTGTAGAGTGCTTAGATTTTACAAAGCTAAAACATGAGAAACTTGACACACAAAGTACTATTTCTCTTTTGGGTTATCTGAAGTATTTTTTAAGGACAGATGACTAAAATCAAAACAAAAGTGACATCTTTCCCCCAAGATCCTGGGACACTGGGTGTTTCCCAAAGAAACCTAGATGGAGTCTGCGGGCTTCTCACCTGCGGAGCACCAGGAATGGAGGGGCCGGGAGTGATGGGCTGCGCCATCAGGTCGTAGTCATTTCCAGATGACCCCGCAGCTACATAGGAGTAGGAGCCCCGGGCCCAGGGGTCAGCACGCCAGCGAGACACCACAGTTTCCTTGGGCTAAAAGAAAAAAACGTGAGCAGAAGTCATTATTGGAACAAGGACAAACTAGTCATCTCTGAAATGTGGACAAGAAATGGTGGGTGGGTACATGGGGAAGAGGCAGGAAACGAGGCAGGCGGTGGACGCCGTTGCTCTAGACACACTAAGTCAAGAAGACTTCAAACTGAATGAACTTTCCACTATGCGTTGCATAAGAAACAAGGTCTAGCTAGGACTTGACCTTTTTGCTTTTATAAGTTTATACATGACACTACATCGCTTATCAAAGAAATAAGGGGCTAAACATTATAATGGGCCTAAAGAGAAGGACAAAATTTACGAAGAGATTCTCTTGGGAATTCACTGGAGTTAGGCTATTCTGTCTAAAAGGCAGGGTTATATGGCCCCATAGGCAGAGGAGGAACAGAGCTGCTCTAGGGGCTTTTCTGAGTGTCGTTTGTTTTCCTTACTGTAGTTTTCATTTTTATTGAGCTCTGTTCAGCAAACAGTTAAATGCGTATCTTCCATGGAGCTCCACTGCCCCCCAGTCTTCTAGGGCAGCATCCAGCACCTGCTGACATTTCAGGAAGTATCCATTGTTTGGACAGTCTCCTCCAGCACCTCAATCTCCAAAGTGGTGACTTTCTCAGACAGGACTGCAGTGGTCCCCTTCTCACACCTGTACTGGCCAAACCTAGTCCCCTTCTTGTTGGGCACTGAGAATGGGCGAAGAAAGTCCAGCTTGTTCTTGCTGATGACACACAGGTCAATGTTGCTCCCAGACCCCAAGTCATTGAAGATGCCAGCTGCAATGGCTTCACTCACCAACTTCTTAGCCTCTTCCTCCTCCATATCTGGCCTCCATATCTTCAAACACAACCATTGCTGCTAAGGAGCCAGAACCCATGGTGACATAAGGCAATTTATCAGTTGATCCACGAGGATAGATGCTGTAGAGGTGAGGTCCGGTAACATCTATTCCTCCTAAAACTAGGGCCGCACCAATGTAACCTTGATACCTGAAAAGCATCTGCTTCAGCATCTGATTGGCAGTCACAACTCTAGGAAGGCGCCCAGTGGTGGGGGAGTGGAGCTCCAAGTTGGAAGAAATGAGCTGGCTTGTCATGTCTGTGTCTGCAGCTGTCCCAGCACCACAACAGTAAATATTAGGGGCTATGAAGTGAATCTTTGAACAGTTCTTGTCAGCAACAACCATCCCTTCAGTTGCTCTTGTATCTGTTCCAAGAACTATGCCATCCTTATAGACCAACCCGGCAATGGTAGTGCCAGTTTTCCGGGCTTTAGGAAGCTTGAACCCCTTCTTTGCAAAATCGGCTTCCAAGACGGCATTCCGGGGTCTCATACACCGACACAGTCGCCATCTTCCCGAGTGTCATTTGTACAGCAGAGTTCTAAACACTGAGGTTCATGAGATCTAAGCACAGACAGTTTTGACACGAACAAGAACTTATGCCAAACATGAATATAGGTCAGGCCAAACCCTGGAGCAATCTGAACTCAGACCTCACTTGTCTCCCACCTACTTACCTGGGGCACTGCACTGCTACCAAAAATCCCCTTTAGAATGGCCAGGCACCGACCCACAATCACATCATCACTTATGTTTTCCATGATGCCAGCAGCTTCTCCTGCTACCAATGCCAACAGTATTGGAGCTGGGAAACAAGATGGACAATTTCAGAGTTTTTCCACAGAGCTCTCAACAATCTTCCTGTCAGGCTCTTGATACTCTGAAATCTGATGAGACACGCAGCATCCAATGTGGGAAACAAGTTATGTTCCTAAACTTTTTATCTGTGGAAATAGGCCAGAAGGAAGCTGGCAGGAATCATGGGTCTAGCACGGCTCCCAGATGCGTACAACTTTGCAGAATACAGCAATCCTAACTCGATAGTTACGCAGAGACTTCTTAGGCCCGACTGCCTTAGCTCCCTGTCCTAGGCCTCTCCCAGCATATCACTGCCTTCAGCTGCCCATTTGGTAAGCATTTATACAACTTTCATGACAAGCACAGGACTGGATACTGGGTTACAGAAGATCATGCTGTCATAGTAATTCGGACTTATTTGGAATTCAAAGTGGCAGGATGTATGTGTCCTGGAAAATCTCTCAAATATGCTGACACTTAATTTCAGGACCTTTAGGGCAGAGCAGTAAGCCATATTGGCAAGGAAGAGATGAAGGGGAAAAAACTGGCCCAGGCCATAGTGAAGTAGTGAACAGCAGGGCATACTGCATAGTCAGAGAGGCAAGTGTGCCTGGTGGGAGAAGACAGAAAACAAAGAAACAGAGGGCGGCTAGATGATGAGGGCTTCACGGGAGTCATGAAAAGGAACCTGCAAGTTTTCCTTCAATAAGAGAAAGGCGTCAAAAATGAAAGCAGAGACGTAACCATGGCCAACTTGTCAGGTAACCTGACTGGTGAAGTGGGCGGCAGAAAGGAAACAGAGCCCCAAGACTCCTTGGGACCTGCCAGCCCTGACCGACAAGGAAAGCACTGCGCTACTGCCAGACAGCAATGTGTGCACGGAACAACACAGCGCCAAGGAGGGGCCATGAGAAGAAGTGGGGCGAGGTCAAGCTGGCTAAGTTGCCTCTGCAGTACATCCTCTCCTCGGAGGTGGAGTATAAACAATACTTTATTTCTATACAGAGTTAAATGTAGTCCAATTACAGAAGACAATAACAGGAGACAGGAATGTAAAAAATGCACTTAAGTGAAGTGATCAAAGATTCCGGGGCAAGTTGGGTGTGACTGTCTGAAAATAAGCAATGAATTTCCTATTCCAGGGAACCTCCCGGGGCTTGTCCCTTCTGCTGGGGTAACTGTTTTGTTTTAAACTCTCTTGTTTTTTAATGTATTCTTACACCTAGAAGGTATTTTAGGAACTCCTGCCTTAATAAAAATTAAGGCGTACGTTTATGAAAACCCTAAATATTCCTAATTTTCTATTCATATAAGGATATGAAAAAAAGTTAAAACTAGAAACAGTTACCTTTATAGAGGTTCCAGAAGAGGAACAGCTCCCCTCTGCTGGCAGTTGTGCTGCCCACATGCCCGAACAAATTGACGCTCGGATCCCAGAACACTCGGTCAAAACATAACACCACCTAGCACAAGACAAGGACACATGAGCTGGAGACAGGTCTCAGACCTCATGGCTTCCTTCAAGCCCTGCTGTGTCTGTGAAGCACTTCTTCAGATGTACTGAAGTCTCTTAATCTACTTCTGATATATGCCCAGAAATCTCCCATATAAATGTATGAAGACATGTATGTAGTAGCTGGACGTGCTGGTGCACGCCTGTAATCCCAGCACTTGGGAGGCTGAGGCAGGAGGAGTGTTGCAAGTTCAAGACCAGTCTGGGCTACAAAGTAAGCACAAGGCCAGCCTGAACTGCATTGTGAGACCCTGTCTCAGAAAGACAAAAACAGATGTGACGTGTATGGCTCTTTTTATAGGCCTGGATGCACAGAATGACCCATAAGAATGTGTTGGATACTACAGACACTGAGGAAATGAACTAGAGACCTCAGACCTGTATCACAGAACAGTGAGTGCACAACCAAATGCACACAAAAAAGTCCTCCGCTCTCTGAGGAGGCAGAAAAACTAGTACGTGCACATCAGCTCTGGGGAGAGGGGCCCAGAGCAATCACCTTGTTAAGGTTGCCAAATCCCATCCTTTGGACTGCAGACGTCTTCCACTCAGGAAGAGGTGGCACAAACTGTACAGCTGGTGGCTGCTGCTTCAACACGCCCAGGGGAAGAGTACAGAGAACTGCGTCACACTTATAAATAAAGGTTTGACTTGTGGAACGGGTGTTCACAGCAATCACTTCACAGCCTAGAGAAGTTGGTGGGAAAAGACTAATGGTGATGAGGATGGCATTAAAAAGGACACTATATGCAGCACACACACAACCTACACTCTTTCACCTGTATGACAGATACAACCATGAGACCAGCACTATTTATTTTTCATGTAAGAGGGAGCCGAAGGCCACAAAGGTAAGAACTGCTAAGATTTAAACCCACACAGCAATGCTGAGTTCTTGACGTCACAGTAGCTTGCCCTCCTAATACAACGGTGATCTGCTAGACGGATCCTCTCTCTCACCAAAGTTAAGTAATTTACACCAAAACTAAGAGTAAAACGTGTTTCAAATGAACTGATTCCAGTCTGGCACATGCCTGTAAATCTCAGCACTTGGGAGAGGCCATGGTGATGGATCGCTATCAATTTGAGACCGGCCTGGCCTACTTACTCATTACATAGTCAGACCCTGTCTCCAAAAAAGACTTGATTCCTTTTCCAATGTCACTGGCTGTTCTCTAAGAACAAAGAATGACACCAAGACTGGCGCAGCTCTATGGAGCCCAGCTTCCAACTGTGGAGCATGCTCAGAATGTGCCATGTTGCCCAGTTTGTCAGAATGTGTGCTCAAAGCCAGCCTCAAAGGGGGTACTGACACTATTATCTCATTTGTGTTTTTAAATCAATTGTATGATTACAAATATATTGAGCTCAAAATAAGTATGAGAGCTCAGTACATGCCCATTTTCTATGGCTGAGAATTAGTGAAAAGGGCATAGTTATCCTCCCATCTGCTGGCAAAAGATTATAGACCTCAACATCATCAGATAGAAGCTGATGGGAAAACTAAACAGAAAACCATTTCCCTAGTGGTTACAATTTGTGTATTTGTGTGTGTGTGTGTGCGCGTGTGCATGTATGTGTTAAGGGAAGCAATTCTAGGAAAGGGGCCTTAGAAGTGTGGCGGCTTCTCCTGTACAAGCTTAGTACTAGTACTGCCAGGCAGTCATATGAGGACCCTTACAGAGGGAATCAGCTATTTTAAGGAGTTCAAAACTATCAATTCCAAAAGGAGAGGACAAGTTTCTCTGCATTCCACTTTAAATACAGTCTACAGTTAACAAGGGCACTGAGCCTGTGCCCAAAGGAATCACAGGGCAACCGCATCTCTGAAGTCTATTTAATCAGCAGGCCTCCTCCCTCCAGAGTCAGTAATTAGTCTGCACGAATCAGCCCTTTTAAACAGAAGAGCCAAATGGATCCAAAGATTAGAGAGAGCGAAATGTAAGGAGTGGACTACACGGGGACATAGGGCACAAAACCTAGCAAAACTGGGTCCAAACTCATTGGCTATTTTTTAATACCATTCTGGTTCCTCACAAGTTGGACACAAAAACTTGCCTCAATTTTTAGGCTTATAAATGAGGGGAGTCTGAACCCTGAGAGTCTCTACAGGTCAACCAACTAGAAATACAAAAGGAACCATCACTTATAAAATGCTATTTTATAAAATAGTAGAGAATACGTGTATTTGCCCTGCTGTAGCCCATAGCCAAAAAAGACATGTTCTGCTGTGTTTCAGGGAGGCTCTGTCTTCCCTGCACAGCAGCCACATACCTGAAGCTGTGTAGCGAACCTGCCGCACTGCTGTATTCAGTTTGATGTCAAGGCCTTCTGCTAACGCCACAGGCACACAGGAGTAGCCATTCCGCACTGTCAGGTGGCTGCCAGTAAACTCAAAGTCGTCATCCTAACAAGGAGAGAAAACATTTTCTTAATCTAATTCATCTCATTTGCACTGAATTCTAAATGACAATGCTGAAAAACACAAGCTTGTGAAGACAGTCAACATTTTAAGGCAGAAATTTAAAAATCACAGGTTTTTAAGTAAAAATTAAAGAATTGCTCAGTATTCAACCATGGACAGTGAAGAAAAGAGAACACTGAAATGCACTCCTTGTATGGGAAGTGGGTGAGGCGCTTCACCGACACAGTCCCGCACCACCAAGCCTAGGGTGTCAACAGGATGGATGTGGGGGCTGAAGTGATTAGGAGCACAGAGTTTATCTTATGGCTTGAGCACATTATAGATTTGTAGAACAGTCTATCCTAATTATCTTTTACCTATAAGCAAATCTGTTTTTACTCCTTAAAGATTCTCAAAACCAGATTCGGTCAAATTAGATAAGCCAATCCAGGATCAGAAGAGAGGTCCACACAGTACAGTTAAGATCTGGCCAGGAAGTTAAGATCCCTAGTGCTTTTTCCTACTTCGAATTAACTAAAAAAACTTCTAGATAGAGACACTTTTTGAAGATTAGTAAGTATTTCTAATGTCATAAAACACCTGGAAGGGCCTGCCATATAACTGAGCGGATTAAAGCACCTGCAAGCAGGCACAGGGGCCAGCGGTTGATCCCCAGGCCTGCCCCTGGGGCGTGCGGAGTCGCAATTGAGACTGGGCGTGGTGGCACGCACCTGTGTTCCCAGCTCTTGGGAGGCTGTAAACAGGACAATCATTACAGTCCAATCTAGTAGTGAGACCCTGAACACCCTGCAGACCCTTCCCTAAAAAATACAGAAGAAAAAATTTCGGATGAACTTTTTGAAGATTAGTATTTCTAATTTCATAAAACTCCTGGAATGGCCAGCCAGATAGCTCAGTGGATTAAATCGCCTACTTAGGCAGATGCAGGGGCTGGGGTTCGATCCCTGGCTTGCCATGCCAGCCCTGCTCCTAGGGTCAGTGAGACTGGGCGTGGTGGCGCAGGCCTGTAATCCCAGTGCTTGGGAGGCTGAAAACAGGAGGATCACTATGAGTCCGATCTGTGTCATGAGACCCTGTACTAAAATACACAAAAATAATACAAAACAAAAAAATTCGGCAACATACAACACATAGGAATTCGATAAAAATATTGAGCTGGCAGCAAAATTCTCACCATTTTGTGATTAATCTGCTCCCCACAGTTCAGCTGAACTGCCTATAATCAAAGTGTAGTACTAGTACAAATAGCTAAGTATTAAGACTTCAAATGATAACTCAATGACTGGAAAGACCTAATCTAGTATTTACACAAAAGAAATGACAAAGAAACTGGTACTTCTCTAGGATTTTTATCACTAATAAGTCTAATACTTTCTGTGATTCAAATATTGAACACAACATTTGAATTTATAATCTAAAGAAGTCAGCTGGACTTGGTGGTGTACACCTGTAAGGCCAGCACTCCAGGAAACTGAAGGAGGAGGACAGCTAGGCCAATCCCAGCCTAAGTCATCTGTGAGACCCTGTCTCAAATACAAAAATTAACTTTGCTTAGTAAAACGTGTAAGTAAAATTTTATTTACTTCTATAGAACCTTAAGTCTGGCCAAAGTTTCAGATTTCAAGCTTAGCTCATTTGATACCCAGGAAACCTTGTGAATATTATACTTAAAACACATCATTAAGTAGTTAATACTGTATATACTGGGAATTATAAAACCTTGCTGAGATCAGTAAGATCTAAATAAATGGAAAGTATGTAACACTCAAAGATTAGAAGACACAATAGTAAGATGACAGCTCACCTTAAATTCATCTAAACATCTGATGCCTAACAATGAAAATCTCAGAATGTTTTTTGTAAAAATTGACAAGTTGATTCTAATTTTTAATGGAAATACAAAGAACCTACAATAGTCAAAACAATTTTTTTAAAAAGAACAAAGTATAGTATTTACAATGCTCAATTTTAAGACTTAATTCACATTTGTGCGGTCAACTGATAATCCAATAAAGTACCAAGACATGAAGAAAAGGATGGGGCTGAAATTAAGACAAGATTTTTCAGTGTGTAAAAAATACAAGTGCTGTGATCAAGAACACACTTGAGGGCTGGGAAGATGGCTCAGTAGGATAAGCGTTTGCCTGGCAAGCACAAGGGCCTGAGTTCAATCCCCGGTTCCACGAAAAAAAAAAAAAAAAAAAAAGGGAATACACTTGGCCTGAGTGATGTCCTGGACTAAGCCCTCAACACCAATTAACAAAAAGAAAAAAGAAACATAAGGCCTAAAGGAAAAAAAAAAAAAAATAGACATGGGATTTCATAGAACTTTTCTGTGAAAGACAATACTCAGAGAAAAGGTCAAGCTAAAGATTAGAGGGAAGGAATACTTGCAAAACGTAAATCTGACAAAGACTTCTGGGCTGAGTTTAAACACAATAATCTCTTACAACTCACTAAGAAGAGACAACTAGATTTTGTTTTGTAAGACTTGGTTTCACTGTGTATCACAGGCTGGCCTCAAACTCTGGATTCTTGTGCCTCAGCCTCCTGTACTCAGTCACTGTACCCAGCTCAGACTTTTTTTAAATGGGTAAAACATCCAGACAGCCATTTCACCCAAGGAGAGGTGAAGGGCAGATGTTCTGCATCACCAGTCGGCAGGGAAACGCAGGCATCACCACATCAGCAAAACAGCAGCGCTGGTGAGGAGATGAGGCACATGGAACTCTCCTACACTACTGGTGAAAAGGCAGTTTGGGAGAAGTTTCTTAAAAGTTAAACATCCACTTTCTGTACGACCTAGAGATCCTGCTACGTATCTACTCAAGGGAAAGCAACACACTTTATAGTTGCTTTGTTAATAGTCCGAAGTGGAAACAATCCAAATGTCTATCAGTGTACCAGGGAATAAGTAAACAACTGGTGGTATATACATACCATGGAATCAATGGAACCAAGTAATGAAAAGGAACAAACCACTGATCTGCATAAAGACACCTCTAAAAAAACTTCATGCTAAGTGAAACAAGTCTCAAATAGAATATATGAATGATTCAACTTATATGAAACTGCAGAATGAACAAAACTTATTATAAAGACCAAACCAAGGGCTGCTTGGGGTCAGGAGCTGGAGGGGGAGGAGCGAGCTGCAGGAGAGCAGGAGAGAATTTCAGGATGATGCAAATGCTCTGTGTCTTGATTACACTGGCAGCTCATGATCTAAGTCCAGCAAAATAGCACACTGCTCATTTAAGGTCAGTGAATTTCACTGTGGAGAATATTTTATTAAAGCTGTCTAAAAACACATGCACACACATAAAACTCTGAGTTTCTCCAGAGTCCTCTTGGATATATGCAATAAAATAATGACAAAGAAATTTTACCTGATCCCAGTGTTTAAGAGAGAGGGTAGAGAGAGGTGTGGCATTAGCAAATTCCAGATTTGCAAAATGCCAATCAAGTATCTGTCTGTCTCTTGATGAGAGATACACATCACTAAAAAATAAGAACAAGGAGCATGGGGTTAGTAAGGGATATCACTACTATTAGTGATGAGCTGAGGTGGGTGGCTTCAGCTGCTGGATGGGACTGTGCCTTATGAGGACAAATGACATACAAACAGTAGGATCTTATCATCTTATTCATTGCTTTAAGCCTGAGCAGTGAGTGTGCCAAGGGCACCTCAGAACACAAAGTATAGGGACATAGGTCTTTCTTTTACATAAAGCACAGATTTTGCTGCAAAGATGGGCAGCATCTCTGATGCCACAACAAAGGTGGAGGCACATGGAACATCTTGGTAGCATGCAGTCACTGTCCCACCTCCAGTGGAAATAAAGTAAAATCTCTTTCTAGTCCCTACGATTATGGAAATTTAAGCTGCGCTCTGTACCATCCTCAGACAATTTTCATTTACTGTTATTAACTAGAAGGACCATCTTTTTAAAGATAATGTTTTGTTTTTCTTTTCCAGTACCGGGGAATGAATTTAGGACCTTGTCAAAGATAATCTGTATGGATATCTAAGACACTGTTACATATTAAAAAGAGTAGGAAGAGAATTTAGAAACATGACAAGCAGCCCTATATTCACAGATATTTCCATTCATTAAACAATTTAAAATATACTAAATGATGATAAATAAAATGTGTAATGTGCTTTATAATTTTCTTTCTAAACCTTAAGAAGTCATAGCTATCCCTCTGAACATTTGCATTTGTTTTTCTTACCTGGGGGGATTGGCTTCCAATTCTTGAAGTTTTTCTTCTAGCTTTCCTTGTGTCTCAGCTAATTCATCATATTCCTGATAAAATTTAAAAGACTAAGTGAATCTAATTTTTCTGAAAGGTCAGGTCTTTTATTTAAATCACAAGGTGTAAAGTCTAGACATAAGTCAGATCACATATAAAAAGTGTAGCTCAATTTAAGGCTGGGGCCTGAGCTTGGAAATCTTTGATTTTGGCAACAAACTGAGTCTGGAATGAGATGAGGGACAGCAGGCAGGAGGAGAAAGTAAGGGAGAAACAAACTACTAGTGTGTTGCAAAGTATGGCTGCAAAGTATGAGCAGCTGCCGTTTCTCGGGCACTGATCACAGTCCTAGCACTGGAGTAAACACCACAGACACAGGATTTTATTCAAGGTTCGTTCACAATTCCTACAAGTTAAGTGTGCTAACACATGTCACTGATGAGGCAAGTGAGTTAGTAACAAGACTAGGAAATACCAGGTTAGGGATCTGAATCAGACAGGTTGATTCCAAAACAACTCTAAGCCCTTGTTCATTTGTATTATTCTAACCTGTCAGGGTAAGAATTCTACTGAAAAAGCAGTGATCTATCCCATTAGGCCCTCCTGGTGTCCACATACTAAACCATCTTCTCTTCGTCCTATTGGCACCTGATTGCTTAGTGCCTATTTTCCAGTTTCTTAGACCCGCACTAATTCTTATGATTCCAAGCAAAACCAGTTAGGCATGTTCATACCACACCTTGCAAAGGGCTGTCAGGTCCCTGTGCTTGCTTTTCACTAAGAACTCAGCAGTAATGTCTCGGGGTGGCTTCACTTCAGATGCTTCCTTGTATTGTTGATGAAGTTCTTTAATTTTCTCTTTCAAATTTACCATCTAAGATGAAAGGTTCAAATTTAGCATTCCAAATATCCATGTAATTCACTCCAAAATCACATTCATGTTTGGTTTTGGCTCTTTTCTTATTATGCAAGGTATCTGGAATTTAATGCCTGTTTTGTACCATGCCATATGGGAGCAAAAATGTCTACAAAGCTTAACGCTGTGGTATCATTCCACTGCTGGGTGAGTAGGACTGGCTCTTGTCTACCAACAGACAAGACGGAAGGACTATCCATTTTTTTTTAACAAAGTATTAATGTAAATTTCTTGGAAATTAAATTTACTTTAATACTTTTTAAAAAATGTAATTTCCAAGGAAAACAATCTACCACCAATTTAATTTAACCTTATTTGGGGAAACTAATAGCCATGATTTGTTTTTTAAATATGTAAAAGACCAAATGATTACACCAAGAACTTTAGGGAAGCATTCCTAATGTTAGTTTTGTCATGGTTCTGCTTGGCACTATGAAGAAAAGCAGGGCAGTCAGAGTTCAGTCAGGGCCTTACCTACGTCCTGCTGGCTGGTATTTCTCCAGCCATTCCTCATTTCATCCTTACCACAGGCTATAAAGGTGAGCTGGGGACTTCTTCATGTGACAGGATGAGGAAATGAGGCAGAGTGAGAATGAGGCAAGAGTTAGTCATGCCTCACACCTAGATGCAATCATATATTCCCACCCCAGGCTGTATCCCTAAGCGGATGCTATGTCTGCAGTTGGCAAGATGAAGAGAAACATCTGGTTGGACTTGAGTAGTCTAGAACCTGGAGCCCAGAAGGCAGCTACAGAGAAGAGCCCCCACTGGGATGGAGGTGGGAGACATTTGCACCTCAAGAGAACGATAGCAATGAACTGATTTGTCCATCTTTGTCTATGGATACTTAGCCATTAATCTCTCTCAAATCTGAGTACAGCAGGAAGCCAGCAATGGAACAGCTAAAGGAAACCAGATAGATAGGAAAGATCTACTTCCCTTAGCAACACTTCTTCAGTAGTACTGTATTCAGAGACAGACCAAACTGTGTCTTTGATTAATAATTTTCCTAAGAATAATGAGTCCCAGTTATGCAGCCTTTCTCTTCCAGGAGACAAAAATTCAGAAATTCATTAAAAATTTCTGGCTTAAAGGCTCTTCCTCCTTTTATAGCTTCATTAAATGGAAAAATATAGAATTATACCTTATTAAGAAGTTCTTTCAGTTCTTCCTGAGTTTTCACTATTTTCTTCCAATGTTCAATCTGCTCATCTTTGACATGCTTTTCTTGTAACCTACAAGAGAAAACACGTGTGCCAGCCAGGCACACAGGCAGCGCTGCCACAGGTGCCCATCAAGAGCATCAAGGACTGCAAGCCCCGTGGGACTTCTACACTCAAAACAAGAAAGTTGGCTGGTGGCAAGTTACTACCCAGGCTGTGATAAATACAGTAACAATGCCATACACAACAGTGAGTTTTACAATTTTTTTTTTTTTTTTCCGGAACCGGGGATTGATCTCAGGTCCTTGCGCTTGCCAGGGAAGCGCTTATTCCACTGAGCCATCTCCCTGGCCCTAGAACTGTTAAGGTCTTTAAGGATTTAACTGTTTTAAAAGCTTTTACTTTGGGATTTCACAACTTCACAGGAAGATGAAAACTAGCTCAAATAGGACTACTAAGAAACTTAAAACATAAATAGCACATCTATAAATGTAATTCAATATACAATAGGTGGTATCAAAGTACTTACTGAATGACAACTTCCAATGCCTGGCCAAGGGACACAGGCTTATTATTGAGGACATTGAAGTCTAGCTGATGACTAAGGTAAGATGTAGCTTCTAGCAACCGGTTAAATTCTTGTTCTACCATTTCATCTTTCTCTTTAGGAACCTGAAAATCCGAAGTATAGCAGAGTTGGTCCTTATAAGACTCTAAACATAGCCATCCATGAAGACACAAATGCTCCAGAATTAAGCAGATCAAAATATGTAGCTCAAAGGGGAAACCTCTAAGGACAATGATTTTTTTTTCTTTCTATGAAGTGGTCAAGTCCATTTAAATGAGATATGAAATGTTTTGGTCCTGATAGTTCCCTCTTCTCCCACTTTTGCTCTCAGAGCTGGGACTCCACCTACATTGACAGCTAGAGGCTGTAAACAGTGCTAACTGAAGTTACATGGAGACAAGGTGCACGGAGCTGACATGCACTGAGGTAAGGAGCTGGGCCGACATGCAAACAACATACTAGAAAAGTCCCAGAGAACAAAAGCTATGTTAACACACTTGAGGACATTCCTTGATAAGATAAGGGAAGGATGAGAAAATAAAGAGGCCCAAATTATATACCTCCCCTCAAAGATGACAGAATTTCAGGTGGAAGTACAGGAGAAGTGAAATTCATGCCTATAAGAACCTACTAGTGTCTTTATTATTTTTCAGATTAATAACTTCAGAGTTGAATGTTTTAAGATTATAAGTAACAGAGGCATCAAAAGGTTTGGTTCCTCACTGCTATAGACAAAGGGAGAGTTACAACGCAGGCTATCAAGCTGGACCATGCCCTAGGCTACCCCATGTCCAGCCTATTGATACCATGCATCCCTGTGCTGTAACTTCACTGTGTCCCAAAGTAAACTATCTGCCATTCTACTGTTAAATTTGTGGCAGTAATGAGACAAGGAAAAAGCAGCTGGACATTGACTGGGAAATGAGATTCAAAATATGGAAATTCACTTCAGTCAACCTAAAATCATTACTAGGAAAACAAAACACCAAAGTAGTTGAGATTAAGAGGGCAGGAATGATCTACAGCCAGAGCTAACTATTGTCAGGATCCTCACAGTAAGATTCCGCTTTATTAAACTTCTTAGTTCTTGCCCTGCAATTCAACAGATGGATGTCAAACACTAGCCTCTGCTCTTCACTGACCACACAAGTGGCTTCACAAGATAAGCTGTCAGGCCTCAGAAAGAACCTGCCAAGAAGCGCAGCACTAAAAAATCTAAAAAGCAAGGGAAGAGGATGGCAGCTCTCCTATGCATCTGTGACTAAGACAAGCACAAAGTGATTTAATCACAATCATACTTGAAGTTCAAGTTCTAAAACATTACACCAGAAAAGATCAGGAAATCTATGAAACAGAGAATCATCCTTCACCTACAGAAAATCTAAGTTCCTAAGAATCCTCTGCTCTGTTTTGAGAAATGAGACAAGATTGGTCCTATGACCTGGTGGATCAAGAACATCTGACTCATAGGTAGCTAAGAGAGCTTGGGGCGATGTCCCCATTTGTTTCGATTACAGAGCTAGGAGAGCAGGTAACAGAGACCCTCCTTATCCAGAAGTTTATCTGCTCTCTTGATTACATTCCCTCACCACTTTGATGGTCATAGAGAACTCAAATAATAGATTTCTGCTCAGAAACTTCTGTCTAGTGGAACTCCTGCAATGATCCTAAAAAAGATAGTTATCGAAGATGATTTAGTTCTCCTTGCAAAAAAGAAGCAGCTACATTTCTACAAGGCTATGTCATCTTAACTGACCATAAATACAATGTGCAACTGTGTTTTCTGCAGTAAAAGAAGCTGATATTTCTTTAGGTGGCTTCAAAAATACCCAGCAAGAGGCTGTTAAAACAGCAAGAGGGACTCGATCACACAGGTCTTTCTAGTAGGGCCCAAAGTGCCAATACGTATATAAGAATGCAAATGGGACAGATTAATGCTCTCCCAGTGTTAGCTGGACAGCTTGCTTTAGGCCAACTTTACTCTTTGCAGCTACAGTGGCAGTAACATAGGGGACTTCATCTGAGAAAGTATGCAGCACTCAGGCTCAGTAACTGGGGTCCAGGGTGTGTGCTAGAGAAATATTTAAAGGGACACTGTCAAGGTTAGAGGGACCAAATTGACCTTTTGTTTCTTCCCTCTATTTTCTAAGCAGCCCACGTGATTCATTACACTTTCCCCTTTAATCCACCCACATTCCCCACAAAAAACTGACATTTTACATGCGCTTTCAATGACAAAAACTCAAATGGCACCAGCCCAACATATAGGTGCAACTCTACAACAACAAACCAGTGTGAATGTGTGATGAAGAGGATCTTTGAAAAGAAAAGATTTAAGTGTTAAGCTTTTAATGGGTTACTGTAAACAGTGAGGAAAATGATTTGAAAAATTATGAAAAAATACCTTGACAGTGTCCTTTTAACCAGTGCAGCAGAGAAAGAAATAAACTGTAAATAACAGCCCAACAGCCACGTCAAGTTTAGTTTCGTATGACAGCAGTAAAATCAAGGCTTTAAACACATAGCATGACAGAAGCATTCTGTTAGCTCTGAAGCTGCAACCACCAAAGAAATAAGGAACAGATTGTACAGAGACCAAAACAGGAAAGTCAAGGCATAGAAATGGCAACAGAAAGGCAGTTTTAAAAGGCAGGAAGGGGACAGGTGTCAGGAAGCAGTGAAAACAAACCAAAATTAATAAACGAAAGGAAAAAAAACAAACAAACAAACAAACAAAAAAAACATAGAACAGTAACAGCAAAATCAAACCAAAAGATTGCTGCCAATGTGACTGGCACCAGATGGCAGGACTGCATCTCCAGTGCAGCCCTCAGCCTGAGGCGCAGCTGTCGGAGGTGATGTGCAACAGTGCCCAGGCCATCCCTGTGCTGCCACGGTAAGCAATCGCAGGGATGTTCCGGGGGCAGCCAGGAATACCTATAAAGCCTGGCTGTTCTTCCATTAACTTCAAAATTTCCACTTGAAATCAAAGGATATTTGAAAAATAATAACAAAATCCTTGTCTATTAAGAAACTAATACTGATCAGGAGAAAACCAAAATATGTTTTAATACATTTAAATTTTGAATTTATTTTTAAAATTAAGCTAGTTTTAAAAAATGTTCTATTAGACATACTCAATTAAAAGAATTAGCAAATGACTACCCTAAGTACCCCAACTCTGTCATTTTTTTCCTTGAGTGAGAAACCTTTGGGTTTTATTCATTTTATAATGATGGAAAAAGAATAACATAAATGAGTTAAAATATTGACAATCTCTAAACATATGTCACAATTTTACCTGACCATTTTATTTTAGGCCCTTAAAATGCATCCTGAGAAAAGAACTCAACAAAAGAGCACCCAGGGTTAAGCACCATGTCAGACAGCAGGTGGATTTCTATAATTCAGCTTGTAATAATTAAGAAGCATTTTTGGTAAAAGGAACAATAATACAGAATTTTCTAGCAAAGAAACAAACAAAAGGGGTATTACTATGGCCTTTAAAAGTTATTTCTCTGTGCAAGTCTGAAGTAAAAATGTATCTCTTGCAATCTAAGGGAAACTGAGGAATTGCATTATTCTAAATGAGTTCAGTCCTGTTTTGGTCCTGAAAATTACATGAAGATTATATACACACAAGAAGAGGGGCATCCTGTGTGTCCAGCCCAAGGGGAAATTTAGGGAAAGCTAAGAAACTTTGCTGGACAAAGTTCCTAATTTTTGCAGGAAGTAATCTTCAGGGAAGGGTAGATCTCTTTAGTTTTACCCCTAGTTGCCTTCCATTGCCAAAACCCTACAAAACTTTTTAAAAACATTTACTTCTATCTTATTTCCAGTCTTTATAAGCTCTCTGTCATCAGAGCAAAATGGACTTAAGTGTTGTGATGTTCCAGGTAAAGAAGGTGCTGAGATTTTTAGCCAGAGAAATTCTTACAAGTGTCACACTGAGAAAAGTGACAACGGCTTGAGTCTGGCTAATGCAGGCCACAGTCAATCTCCTCCGGCTCAGCATCATATCACTGAGCACTTCCAGGATTACAGAGATACAGAAGATATGATTAGTTATTTGGAAAAACTGAAGAAGTTTACATTTAACAGACTCTAATTTAGATTCTCCCAGACAGCCACGGAAAAAGGATACAGCTATTCTCCCTAAAGGTAGAATAAGGACAATGGGCCCTTGATCCAAATAAAGTTTTGTATGATTCTGTAAGTGGAGACTGCTGTCCTCTATCCTGATTTCTTTTAACTTACAGGAATCTTGCAGGGGACAAAGGTTCCTGACTTAAAGTAGGAATTGGGGGGTGTGAAGAGGCAGGCACACACACAGGTCTAAGTGGCTCACTCTAGCAATTGTTAGCACACCGGAGGTGTCCAGTAAATTCCTATTAGATGAATAAATATAGTTTGGGAAAGTAAAGTTAGTATTACACCTACATTTGAGAAGTGAAAAACTATTTTTGAAATGTTTTAAGACAGGGTTTCATTACATAGTTCAGGCTGGCCTTGAACTCATTTTGTGGTCCAGGCTGGTCTCAAACTCACAATGATCCTCCTGCCTCAGTCTCCCAGGTGCTGGACTTACAGGTGTGCACCACTGTGCCCAGTTTACTTTGGAACTTTGAGACTATTAAGGAAAGGCAGGAGCTATTTACATTTGTAAAAAGGGGATTTAAAAGAGAAAGGGAAAGACTTCTGTAGAGATACTGAGGACATTTCTTCAAAGCAATATACAAACCAGAAGAGCCAGCAGGCCTGCATCACCAAGTAACGCTGGCACCCCCTGTGTGAGCACAAACGAAAGGCCGCTGGCTCCTCCCAGGTGCACACAATTCAACAGGCCTTGTGAGAGACCCAGCACCTGCCACCTTTCCTATGTGGTGCTGCTGCTTTTCACTTTGGAATAGCTAAGCCAATCCCAAGAAGAAAATCAGATTGCAGTTTCTTAAAGTAGCTACTGAGACTTCAGATCTCACTTGGGAGGACACACTCCAAACCAACCAGAAACCCTGTTATGCAGAATGCTACAGCGCCCCGGGAATGTGATTAAGATAACTAGCTTACTAATTAAGAAAAAAAAAAAAAAAAAAGCTATGCCTGGGGTTGCATACTTACTATCCCAGGGCTGAGGGAGCCCAGCCTGGCAACTTAGCAAGACCCCGTCTCAAGTGTGCATGTAGGTGTGGGTAACGCACTGCAAAGGACCTGGTCCAGGGGGTGGAGGCGGCAGTGCTAGAGCCCCAAGTTACTAACTGGTGTACAGAAGATGGAGAAACAGCGAAACAGCCATTTTTTTCTCTTTTCCCTACCTATGCATATTTCAGTTCCCTCACTGTGACTCTCCAGATGTGCCTGGTGTGAATTACCCATCTCCTAACCTCCCTGTCTAGTTACAGATGATTACAATACAGGTCAACTTCATCTCTCCTCAATTTGTGGACAGCTACTGTATTAACTCTGCTTTTACAGGATCAGTGTGGTAACATGGGGAGATTGCTTCTATGGCACAGATGTCCTTATTATCCCTATAGTATTTAAACTCTGCATTTTGTTCCTTAATAGGTCAGTCCTTGTTCTAGTCATCCGAAACTATAACATAAGCTTTCCCTGTCAAAAACAAATGGAACCTCAACATTCTAGCTGTCCATATAGGAGAAAGTCAGGATAAGCCCAGGAATTACTGTGTTTGTAATTAAAACAGTAACAATCTAACAAACCAAAAATACTTGCTGAGAGATTTTTTTCTTCCAACAGCAAAATGGCTGAATACGGAGATATATCTCTAAGTTGGCATTACCACTGCTTTTTATAACTCTGTGTAAATGCTGGCCTTATACAGGATGACAGAAATTTCTACGTACTAACAACAGAAACAAATTACCCTATTTTTTTATATAAATAAAAGAAATGGAGAAACAATTCCATTGTATCCAATAATTCACTAAAAAAATCAATGGCTGAGCAAATTTCTATGTGAAGCAGGCTCTGCTGGATCCTAGACGAACTACTAGAACAGCGAAAGCAGAGGCGGTCACACAGCAGAGTTGCACACACATATCCTGCCCCATCTTCCATCAAAGGTCAGGCAAGTGTATCAAAATGACTACAGGACTTGGAGCAACAAAGAGTCTCCTGTCCTTTCTAGTATGAGCTCATCTCCTTCAGAGAACTCTGCACTGTCCTCTGCTTCTGGCGCCATTCCCTCCCATGGCCTCAGGCTGCAGTTCTGACCCTGCTCCTCACAGCTGAGCTCCCCTCACTACCCCATATACTTTCCTGCTCTCTTGGTCTTTCTGTAGCAATCTGTTCTTTTATCTAATTCACGGCAAATTTGCCTCAATTTTGTGTCACTGATATATTTATGGGTGATTTATTTGTAGCGCTCTTTAAAAAACAAAAATATCTAAAAAGACAAAATATCCAATAGGATGAAAGACAAAACCAAAATGTCCAATAAGAACAGGATAAGTAAAGCAAGACTGAAACAATGAGGGTTCACTGTACTATTCTCTACTTTTATGCCTATTTTTAAATTCCATAATAAAACACTGGGAAAAAGTACTTGTGGGTTGGGTATGGTGACTCATGCCTATAATCTCAGCATTCTGGAAAGCTGAAGCAGGAGGGTGAAAGCTGGGCCCAATCTTGGTAATTTAATAAAATTTTATTTCAAAAGTGTGAGTCATACATTGTGGTCCCAGCACTGGGGAAGCTGAGCAGGATTGGCCTGACTTTGAGGTGAGCCTAGACTACACAGAGTGTGTGGAGCTAGCCTGGAGTACCAAAGAGGGAGGGAAAAGGAGAGGGAGAGGGAAGAGGAAGAGGAGGAGGAGGAGGTGAAAGGGGGGAGGGGGCGTGGATATAGCTTAATGTGAAGGCCTTGGATTTAAAACAGAAAATTGTGTATGAGTATCACTAGCCTATAGCAGGATCACTACTACTTACTTATCTATGTATTTCTTATAGGTTGCTTTAAGATATTTACTGAATGGCTGAATTAACCTCTAATTCATCCTTTCTCAATCTATTCTTTATTCTATTAGAAGTTTCCTAAAAGCTCATACAGGAAATGTAGACCAGGACAGTGGGAATGGAACAAAGGTGCACCTTTCAAAACCTGTCCCTTCTCAATACAAATACCATCATCCCCAAAATAGGCCAGGAATATGTAAGGATATGCCTTAAGGCCTTCACACAAAATTCAAGAGTGGATTTATCACATTTAGAAAAGGTAGTAAAGCCACCATATACAGAGCAAATCTTTCCTTTCTTAAACTATAAATATAATAATGTGCTTATATCCTGAGAGGTGTGGACTCTCACCTAACGGGAACTTTTCTGCTGAACACAAACTTGAGTTTCACTCACTCCAAAAACTACAGGACTACTTTCACAATCTAAACCCATCTTACAATTGTTAAAAACTATTCTCATTCCTATAGACCAATGACTACTTTTATGCTACTGTCACTTCAAGGATAGGAAGGTCCTATACCTTTATAGGAACTACAAATACTGGAACTAATCTGTGCATCTGGATAAGTATCCCAACCCCACTTGGCTATCAGACCATCAGAAGCTTGAGTTTATGAACACAAAACTGAAGTCATAAAGAGCACACAGAGCTAAAGCACATGATGGGAGCACAATACAAAGAAATGAAGACTCAGGTTTCAATTGCACAGGTGTCTCAGAAGTGGCTATAGCCAAATACAAAGAGAACTTATCTAGCTAGCCTTCATCAAATGTCTACCGTATAAATGCCTAGACAGACATATAAATATACACATACACAATAATCCTTTCCCATAGAGCTCAAAGGTAAAAAACTAACAAAAATATTGCATTTCTCAGTTTATAATATTTGTGTGCATATTCAATTACAAATTACCCCCAGATTATTTCCATCTGAAACAATGAAACTTATAAAAATTCTGTTTGTCCTCAACTTACAGCTTGTCCATTGGCTTCATAAAGTGGGCATTTTTGCTTGATCTTGGCCAGTTCCATATTTACTTGTTTGCTGACCACAGCCATGGGGTTCCCTCCTAGAGAAAAACTCAAAACAATTAAATTCAGCAGAGTGATGACAAAGAAAGAAAACTTTAAAATAAAAATAATTTTACTCAACATTTAAAAAGCTCAAAGTCTCACAATATATAAATTATATCCTAAAAATGCTTGAAGTAAAAATGTGTAAGATAAACATAAAGCAAAAAAATTAGCTGTAATTTCATGAATTAACATTTTATGACAGGATTCTAGATTTTAGGTGCATTAAAATTATACACTGCACACAAAGAATAACAACACATGTTGTTCTATAATTTTTCTTACTGGACATTTAGATGAGATCAGGCGAGTTCAGGGTGGTATGGCCGTAGACTATTGTGGACATTTAAAAATTACTAGGAGCTACCTAAGTTTTAGCAGCTATATACTTCTTACTGTGTAATAATTTAGTCTTCTAAATTATGGTTTTGATTGTTCTGCCATTATAAACAATGCCCATAAAAAATGCTCCCAATATAACAAGGTCTACCTGCTTGTTTATTTAGGATGATTTCTTAGAAATAGAAAAAATAATCCCAGGTCAAACGATTCGTACACCATATACTTTGCAAATACTGATGTACCCCTTCAGGAAGAACACCTGGCAATTCATTTCTCACTAATAGAAAAAAAGTACCTGCCATAGTTTGAATGTGGTTTTTCTCCCTAAAACTTATACTGGAGTTTAATCTCCATTTGGAGATAAGAGGGAAGCAGGAACTTAATCCTGTCATGGTGTGTAAATTTTTTGGGAGGTTATCAGATAAGGCCCTTAGGTTGGGTCTCAGGATTTTACTTGGGTGGTTCTTTAAGATGGAAAGGGACCAAAATATAGACATGGGCACTTCCAGTCTCTGCCATGTGGTGATGTGTGCCACCTTAGGACTCTATCAAGAAGATTTCCTTGACCTTAGACTAGAACTATGAGCCAAAACAATTTTTTCTTTACAACTTACCACCTCTGTGGTATTGTGTTAATGGGAAAAACAGTAACAACAAAAATCAAACAAAAATCCCCAAACCATGTTACCCTAAACCAGTATATTTTAAAATTGTACCTATGACTTAAAAGTGTAAGTTTACACAATTTTGTGAGTTTCAGACACCATGTATTGTAAAACTAAAGAATTACTTACCAAGACCAGTCACTACCATGGCTCCAAGATCTGCTACATAGTTTCCTTTGCGAAAGGTAGCAACTCGTCCACCCACCCGATCCTATTAGGAATTAAATGGCCAAAATCATCAATTCTGTTGTAACCACAATAACTGCACACCGGGTGTTTAGAAAATTTTGGTTTAGGGGCTTTAGGATAGCAAGCAACTGCACTGTGTAGCCCAGCACAGTGGTGCCTGGTATTCAGAAGACTAAAAGCAGGACAATCACAAGTTCCAGGATGGTCTTAGGGAACAAACTGAGCCAAAGCTTGTCTTAAAACTGAAAAATAAAGAGCTAGGCATGTAGCTCTGTGGTAAAAGTGCTTGCTTAGCATGCATGAGGCCCCGGGTGCACAGTACACCACGCCAGGGATAGAACCTGGTCCCTGGCGCCTGTCTAAGCAGGCACTTTAGTCCGTTGAGCTGTGTGGCCAGTTGTCAATATGATGCTCTCTGACCCACAGTACGGTGAGTCCATCATGATATATTCACTTCTTTCTCCTCTGATTTTCATTTTTCTCTCTAAGACTAACAATTAAGGATTTTTTTTTTTTGGCTCTGCATGCCTGCAGGGCAGGTCTGGCTGGCTGGAGTTGTGGGGATCGAACCACAGCAACCTGAACCTGACTGCTTTGTTGAAGCAGCCACTTAACGAACTGAGCTAAGGGGCAGGCCCCCAACACTAACAATTAAGGAAACCAGTATCTTGGCTGCGTTTGGGCCTAAAGATGGTTCCTATCCAGTGAGAATTCTTTTTTCAACTCTCAAACAGTGAATACATTTCACCACTATATGTAATTGCCTCTGACAAAGAGTAAGTAAACCCGAGAGAGCCCCAAATTTGAGCACTAACCTCAAGAAATAATGTCCTGAAAATATCCAGGATGCTTGGATTCCTTACAAACTCCAAATGCTCAATGAGCACTTTTCAAAGCTTTACTGTCAGAAATGCTTCATCATTGAGCTACAATGCTGGGGCTGTAGCTCAGCTAATCACTTAGCAGCCTGGGACGCTGGCTTCAATCCCTGGCACCACAAAAACAACAACAAAAAAAACTTCATCCAATATAAATTAACACTATCAAAAATATTATGAGGCCGGAGAGATGGCTCAGTGGAATAAGCACTTCCCTGGCAAGTGCAAGGGCCTGAGTTCAATCCCCAGTTCCGGAAAAAAAAAAAAAAAAAAAAAAAAAGCCAAAAATATTATGAGACATACACAAATCAGTTTGGCTAAGTCAATTCCTTAATCTGTAAGAAGTAAAATTCTTACCCTGGCTTCTAGAAGTGTGACATCCATTCCAAAACTTTGTAGTTGCCGGGCTGCTGCCAAGCCTGAGACTCCAGAGCCTATAATAATTACCTTTCCTGTCTTTTTAGCTAACAGCAAAAAATGAACAAAAATCAGAATATTTTGTTGTTAGAATTTCTGTTTAGATTCCCTCTATCCCCGTCAAAATATTACCATATCATGATGTCTTAAAAATTAAAAATTCAGTTATTTCCAAAATATGGAAGCAACCTACAGGCCGGGGAGATAGTTCAGTAGAATAAGCACCTGTCCTAAGTTCAATCCCTATTACCACAAAAAAGAAAAAAAAAAAAAAAAAAGATGAAGAAGCAACCTAAAAATCTCATTAATAAATATTTGAAACAGAGTTTACTGCTAAGTTGAACATCTATTTTTCTAAATTTTTTTATGGTGTTGCCCTGGAACTCAGGGTTATACGCATATAGGCAAGTAAACTACCACTGAGTTACACTTCCAGCCAATTGTTGAACAGATTTATAAATCAAATTCATTTCCTTGAAGTTTTCCCGGCAGGAGCTTATGCTGCTGAGCTATTTCCTCAGCCCCTTATTTTCTATCATGTTTCAGTATGTGAGATCCTTATTATGTCCTAAATGATTTGCTTCTTTAAATAAGAACTGTACTAGAACATATTCTGGGTGTGAGCCATTTCCTTTAAGATGCACTTCTCTGTAGTCTTAAATTAGCATTCCTCTTTTGAAAAATTATTAATGCATTAAGAATACATTAATTCTCAAAATATCCCTGACTCCTTGTTCCCTGGCAGATATTACGTAAACATTATGAAAGAGGCAAATAGTATTTAAAAAAAAAAAGAAAGCATCAATGAGAGGAAATCCTTCAACTTTCTGCTGGAATAACTGGCTTTTTTTTTGCAGAACCTGGGATTGAACTCAGGCCCTTGCGCTTGCCAGGGAAGTACTTATTCTATTGAGTCATCTCCCTGGCCCCTTATAAGTGGCTGTTCTTAATGCTTTTATGCTCTGATTTTCTAAAACTTGGAAATATCTTTTTCTGAGTGCTTATCAAGGTAGAAATTAGGGGAAATGTGTATTTATTTATAGATTGTATTCTCAATTTGACTTACACGGTAAACTTGAGAATATTTTGACTAAATTTATAAATCAAAATAAAATGCTAACAGTACCATGGACATAAAATATAGTCCTGGAATCATTACTTAAAAACTATTAGTCAGGTAGAACCTTACTTGGTAAGGGTTTTATCCTCTTATAGATGCCAAAGTTGATAAGACCATGACGCTCTAAGTAACTGTGAACTCGATGGACAAGGACAGTATCACCTATAAAATAAACAAATTTTAAAATGTTTGTTATTTGTAACAGCTTAAACAGAAAATTCTTTTATTTCTTCATTATAAAGTCACTGAGTACACCTTCCCATAAGCTTTAGCTTGTAGGACTCCATCAAAAAAGTGATTCTTAATGGTGTGGGAGGTAGTCCAAAATGGTACCACATTTTAAAATTTTAAGAAAGACATTCCAGAATAGATGATATGGAGGACAAACTCTGTAAAGTAGCTATAATGTTCACTCACGTTGGCCAAAACTTTGTAAGACTTTTTTTGGTGGCCATGTAGGAAATAAAGCCAGATAAACTACACAATCAAGTGTGAAAGTAAAACCCAAATTATAGCTAAACACCAAGTCTAGGGAAACTATTTGGAAATCTCCTGAACTCATCTTTCAATACAAATTTAAAATCCAAACAATAGACTACTTTTTGCACTGCACAGGGTAGAATTATACATACAAATTAAAAAATCAATTAAAATCATGAAGTTTTTGGAAAAAGTATCAAGTTTTGCAATCTGGTCCAAAATTAGTCCTACCAAACATAGTACTTACTGTTATAAGGTGCTTCTAATTGTTGAAGAGTAGCCTCAAATGTCAGCTGAATCTTTGGATTATCCAACCACAACTGTAACTATATTTAAATAACAAATTGTATTACAAACAGACACAGCATTTAATCATCTGTAAAACCATCTTTTCAATGCTAAAACTTCAAAATTATGAGTTTTACTCAGTGAGGATTATATTCCTCACCAAAAAATCCCCCACAAAAACCGATGAAACACAAAACCGCACCAGGTGAGTGAAGAAGCTAGAGATGTTCGGCCTAAAAGGAAAATACCTTGTAAGATGCCAAGATCACCTAGCTATATTACTGAGTTACATGGCTCCACAGATGATAGATAAAGTCCACTCACCCTAATGATCAGTTAGATACCCAGAGGTGAGAAAGGTATCAAAGGTAACATCTCACTTTTTTGCTTGTACAACTGAATGGGCGGTATTGTACCATCACTGAATGGGGTCACTGCCAAGAAAAAATAAGGAAAGTCTACTACTAAGACAACTAAAAGGAGATGTTAAATAGGCAGCTTAGAGGAGGTAACACTGAGGTCCTTTGCTTATAAGCGAGAACTAAAGCCAAATATGCAGTAGTGCTCTTTCAGTTCACATAAAGGCCAACTGTTAAAGGTGCACATACAGCAATTAAAAAAGAGGACAATCAGGGAGGCAGGAAAAAAAAAAGCAAAAAAACCCAGAAAAGTGTGTGACTGAAGACAAGAGAATGGTATGCACAAGACAGGAGCAGTCAAAGCTGGGTGTGGTGCTGCACACTTACAATCCTAGCACTCTGGCGGGCTGAGATGGGAGGACTGAAAGTTTGAGCTGAGGCTGGGTTGACTCAGTGATTTAGCAAAACACTACCTCAAAATAGAAATGAGAAGAAAAGCTGCTTGGTATATACCTCAGTACAAAGGCCCCGGACCAAACTGTTGAAAAAGCAAGATAAGGAATCAAAAATGCTATGGTACAGCCAACAGGTTCTAATAGGAAGTCTTTTTAAAGTATATATATATATATATATATATATATATTCCTGTTTTATACACAGATATATACCTAGACAACTACCATATTTTAGTCTTACCTAAATATCAATAGACTTCCAGTGACAAGGTTTCAACAAAGGAGTTAATTTAGTCACATGTAACTAAACCAAGTTACAACGGGATAATATGATCAAATCGATATGTATGTTCTATGTTTCTCTGAGGCTACTGTCAAGGGAAAACAAATTCCTCACAGTCGATGTGATTAAATTATACACTGAATGTTTAAATTTTTAAGAATGTATTACACTAAAAGAAATACTGCCATAAATGTCAACACTCCCTTTCTGACTTCAAACATACTAATCCCACCATTCTTATCATTTCGAGTGTTCTCTTTCATGAGTGTCCTGACAAGGTGTGATTAAAAAAGAGAATGTTGCTGACAAGTACCATCCAGCAGATAGGCAGGTTCACAGAAAAAATAGTGTCTCCTCATCCACCTTGTTCATCAGATCTGATACTATGTGACTTTCAGCTCTTTTCCAAAGTCAAACCAACCATGAAAGGCAAACATTTTTAATCAATTCAGGATATCAAGGCAGCTTGATACCCTAAACTAAAGACACTAAAGCAGCAACTAGACACTTGCAGAAGAGGACTCCAGAACTGCTTCAGAAAGTGACAAGGATGATGGGATCTGTGTGTGAAGTGAGGGGGCATGTTTTATTTATAATAAAATTTAACATTTAAATTATTTATAATAAATAATTTAACATTTAAAATTTATTTATAATAAATTTTAACATTCAATGTAATTTTTCATCACACTGTCTAGGCTCCTCACCCTCACACCAACCTTCCTCCTTCCATCCAGAGCTCTGATTAGTTTTTCAGTTCAAAAATCTAATGCTATAGTTTTAAAACTGGGAGGCAAAATTCATAGTTTAAGATTAGAGAGGCCAGCCTGAACTACATAGTGAGACCCTGTCACAAAAACAAGCCAACAACAACAAAAAGGGTTAGAGAACAGACACAATTCTTGCAGAATTCTATTTTGCTTCACAGCCAGGGACCACTACTCTAAACTGAGCCAACCATTCCCCAAATCTTGACTTTTGGTCAAAAGAAATAAATCAGAGAAAATAGGAATTGGTGTAAATCTATGCCTCAAATTCAAATCAAGAGAAAGCTGCTTTCAGATAAAAACCTGACAGTCTTGTCTAAAAAACCCTCACTTAGATGACAAGTTGATGTATTACATTGATATATAAGACAAATCAGCTACAGTAATACACACTAAAATTTTTTCAAAAATTTTTCAAAAATCAAGGGCTGGTGAGATAGCTCAGTGGACTAAGCACCTGCTTTGGCAAGCGCAAGGAACAGGGTTCGATCCCCACTCTCAAATGCCATACTGGCTCTGCCCCTGGGATGCACTGAGCCAGTGAGCGAGTCTAGGTGTGATGGCACATGCCGGTAATTCCAGTGCTGGGGAGGCTGAAAACAGGAGGATCACTACAAGCCCGAGCTGCATAGTAAGACCCTGTACCAAATACATAAATGAAAAAAAAAAAAATTAAAAAATCTGTCTTTTCTGTATTGCAAAGTTTAGGACAATTTACCAATCACTCTAGTTCTATGATATTCCACACTCCAGATTTAACAGGAGTTTTGCAAAATTACAGACACTGGTGGCTAAAAGCATCTTGCCCCAACTCTATGGCTTCAGAATTCTGGGTTAACAAAAACACAGAAAAAATTACATAAAACTAAATAAAAAATATTTAAAAAGCAGTTAATCTCAGTAATCTAAGAAACAGAAAAACAATGAGATGGTGGCCTACTATAGCAGCACAAATTATTGTTTTATTAGCAAAATCAGAAGCAGCACCATGGCACCAGTGTTGACTGATTCAGTCTTTCTAAAAGGCAACCAGGCAATAGGCATCAAAATTTAAAAAGCATTCATATCCTTTGACAAGGTAATTTCCTCGTAAATCTCCACCATAAGAAGTAACAGCACCAGTAAAGTAAAAAAAAAAAAAAAAGTATAAGGTTATTTGGAGCTTAATTATAATAAAATAAAATCAGGAATTTAAATGTCTAGCAGTTCGATTCTGGTACTGCATGGCATACCAGCCACTGAAACCGAGCATGGTGGCGCACGTCTGTTATCCCAGCGCTGGGGAGGCTGAGACAGGAGGATCACTACGAGTGTGAACTGCATAGCAAGACCCTGGCACCAAATAAATAAGTAAATAAATAAATGATTTTTTTTCTTTAAAAAAAAATTAAAATTAAGTCAGTGTCTAGCAGTTAAATTATGATCTCACTATCAGGCAAAGTACTGTGCAGACATTAATCATTCAGACAAAGGAGAAAGCCGAATTAGGTGAGAAGAACAGGGTAAGGCTTTTTCTAATCCTTGGGGAGAAGGAATCATTGCTTAAAAATATTTTCTTTATTGGGTTGGGGATACAGCTCAGTGGTAGAGCAATTGCCCAGCATGTACAAGAGCCTAGGTTTAACCCCTAGCACTATAAAAAGTAAAAACTAAAAGAATTTTCTTACCCATTCAAAAGAAGACTCTTAATGGGCATTTATGAGATTATAAATGAAAAGGATCCCAAAGATACATCCAAATAGGCTCTTAACTTGTAAAAACGAAAATTTCATATATAGTTCTAAAAGTACTCAAAGAAAACAACGGGTGCAGGGAGACAGCTCATTAGAATAAGTGCTTGCCTGGCAAGCACACAGTCCTGAATTCAATCCCCAGAACTGGGGGAAAAAAAAAAAAAAAATCACACACAAAGAAAATAATGGTTACCTCTGGAATAAATAGGTAACTTAAAATTTCCTTTTTATTTTTTTCCATTTTCTCTACAAAAGTCATACATTTTCCATAATGCAGGTGAACATGGCCAGCATGGATACTTACTGTGCGGTTTCTGATAAACAAAAAAACCTTCTGGGTCTGCTGCGGTCCGCTGATGATATCTGGGAAACAGGCTGCTTCCTGAGAGGTCATCCGGTCGTGAGGAAGTCTGCTCTGGAAAGCGGCACCCTCCACACCTGGCAAGAGAGCAAAGGATGGCTAGGAAAAGCGAAAATGAATGTAACACTAGCAATGATAAAATCTCAAAACTTTTTTTTCTGCGATAAGAATTCTTTTTTTTTCAGAACCGGGGATTGAACTCAGGTCCTTGATCTTGCCAGGCAAGTGCTTATTCCACTGAGCTATCTCCCCGGCCCCGATAAGAATTCTTTAAAGCTCAGACTTGTTCACAGACGGATCATACCTCCATTATAAAACAAACGACCTTCGAAAAACTCTTATAAATCAACCACTCTTGAGCTGAACATTCCAAAATCTGGCCAGGCACTGGGGCACACACTTATAATCCCAACATTTGGGAGGTGAGGGAAGAGGGCTGCTGCATATCCCAGGCCATTCTGGGCTACACAGTGAGTCCAAGACTACTCTACAAGGTGAGATCCTGTTTCAAAAAACAAGGAAAAGAATTAAAGTTTACAGTTTATTAATACATTAAAAATATACTTTTGAAAGCATTTATATTTTCATCTATAAAGTAACTTTATATTTGATGGTCTAATTAAATTTTTTTTCAAAGTTTTATTGACAAACAGATAGCAATGAGACAGTTTCAAATCCAATCGGAAGTACAGTTTCAACAAATAATACACTGCATATATTCTTCTTAGTGGTTAATTGCTGTACACGAAGTGGACTTTTTTTTTTTTTTTTTTTTGGTCTAATTAAATTTAACATCATTCACAGCACACACATTTTTTCTTTTCTTTGAGACAGGCTCTCACTGCATCTGCATAGTTCAGGCTGTCACTGAACTCACCAGGTAGCCCAGAATGACCTCAAATTTGCGGCAATTCTCTTCCTCATCCTCCTGTGTGTACCACCATGCCTAGCATCACAGCACACAACACATTTTTAAAGTATACTAGATTAGCCAGGCATGGTAGTGCATGCCTCTAATAATCCCAGCTACTTGGGGGGCTGGGGCAGGAGGACACAAGTTCTAGCTCAGCCTGAGCAATTTCTTTTTCTGTTACAGGGTCTCAAAATGTATGCAGCCCAGACTGGTCTCAAATTCAGGCAATCCTCCTGCTAAGCCTTCTGAGTACTGGGATTAAGGCATGCACCACCATACTTCAGCTACAGTTCAAGTAATTTAGTGACTCATCAAGAGCCTGTTTCAAAACACACAATTAAAAAGGGCTGGGAAGGCAGCCCTGTGAAAAGGTCTTGGGTTCAACACCCAGTATCACCACTACTGCCCCCAAAGTAAATCAGATTAAAGAAAAGTCCACTAATATACACTAGAGCAGGAAAGCAACAGGTTAGGGGGCAAAAAATGCAACCCCATGCACTCTTTTAGGGTTACAGCATAGAACAGTAAGATGGCTCTAAATTAACAGCAGAAATTATATATCTAGTCAATAGCAACATCCTCCAGTTCTCATTATTCAATACTAGAAAGCAGGGAGAGAAATTAAGCAGACTACAACAGTAAGTCAGAAGAATGAGGAAATTTACTTTTTCTGGCAGAAACATTAGAAATGCTTGACCATAAGCTACATATATACTGTATACAAGAAAAATGTTATTTTAAAGTTCTTTTTTTAAGACAGTATCTTGCTAATATGTACTTTAGGCTGGCCTTAAACTCATGGTGATCCCTCCTGCCTCAGCCTCCCAAATGCTGGGATTAAATGATTATATCTCCACATTGAGCTAGGAAGCTTTTTAAATTGGTTGCTAGATATTTTTAGTTGATAAGTACATCTTTATAAGGTATTTTAAGAAATACATGTGCATATTTTATCATATTCCTAAAATTACCTTATAAAGATATACTTTACCATAGCTTACAAAAATATGAAGACACAGGGCTGAGGTGTAGCTCAACAGCAGAGTACATGTTTAGCCATGTTTAAGACTCTGGATTCAATCACCAGCATCCATCCTCCCCCCACCACAAGTCAACAAATTTTATTAATAAGTTTTAAAATTCAGTAACATTGAGGACAATATATGGTAAACAACAAAATAAGTACCAGATGTACATATTTAAGTATTTTTATAATGTATTTAGTACAGGGTCTCACTACACAGATGGGACTCCTAGTGATCCTCCTGTTTTCAGTCTCCCAAGAGCTGGGATTATAGGCACGGGCCACCACTCCCAGTCTCAATCTCTGTTTCAGCACACCCCTGAGGCAGGGCCGGCACTGCACACTGGGGACCAAACCCCCGTCCCTGTGTCTGCCTAAGCAGGCTCTTTAATGCGCTAAGTTATCTGGCCAGTCCTTATACTTAAGAATTTTTAAAACTCATAAAACAAGTTAAAAACACTGATAATGGAAGTAAAATTAACAAAAAAGTATTAGTAAAATAAAGAAAATAAAATGAACAAGATAGGTAAAGATTCAGCTTAGAAAATTGTAGCTAAACTATTGAGGAATCTGTTTTCACACGATACTCAAATGACAAACACTACCTAGAAAAAAAAATAATGATTAAGAAGAAGTCAGCAAAAATGCATAACACTAACATGGGCCACACAGTAAGAAACAGCTCCTGGAAGGAGAAAAATGGCTAGCTATCCACTGTAGAAAGTAAGGGCATAAGTACTATGCTTCATAGTGCTAAATAAAGTCAGTAATTCTTACATATAATTAATCCCAATCTAAATGTAAAGATTATCAGGAACAACTACAGAAAGTACTGTTATCACAATTATTTCTCAGGGAAAAAAATAATCAGTGAGAGCTGTACTACTACAGGTAAAGTATGAAATTAAGGCAAGAAACAAAGAAATGTTGACTATCACAAATAAAGATTATTTTGGTAAATGTAGAACTTTCTAAAAATTTGTACTTTGACGTCCCCAGTAATGAATCCCTGAATCAAAATAAACAAAGATCAAAACCCAAGACCAAAGTTATTTCACATTATAAGGAACATTACTATCTACACATTAATCCTAAGTACTTGAACCAAGTATCTCTAGGTTATTTAAAACATGTCAATGCATACTATTAATGTGAACATCAATTATCTCTATTAAACCTACTTCTCACTGACCAAAACAGGAATTTTCTTTCTTGACTATATTATCTTCTGTATGTTTAATAAGTGGTCACTGAACACCAATTCTATTCTAAAATACTATTTTTTAATGACCACTGGAAAAATCACATAGAAAAATACCTTTGCTAAGTTTCACATTACATTTCGTTCCTCATTGCAAGTGTTTTTACCAAAAATCACTATAATATAGTTTTCTAATTTTAGGAATTTGGAGACTACGTAATAAGGATGCTATTTATATGAATAAAACAGCAATTTCAAAGTATTTTTCTAGATCAAATGTCAAGAGTTGAAAGAAATACAATTAGAAAAGTTAAGTTATCATAATAACATATAGTTGTAATAATATTCTTTTCCATCTCCCACAAAGCATCTTTAAAAACTAATTCCTAAACTCTAATTTTTTTAAATGAAAAATGGGCCCTTAAAAACTATCAGTAATTATTTCTTTCCTTTTGTTATTTAGAGGTAAAGATTACTACTCTAAAAATGAAGACTATTTTCAAAGTCCAGGGAAAAGCCTAATTCTTTTCAAAGAAAAATGAATGTTAATTTAGAACCTAAACTATTCTGAGGCTGAAATCAAAACATATTTCTTACAGTGAAATAAGAGATCACTCTAAATAATCTAACTCTTAAGTATCTTTTTACAGAAAAAAACCTAACATCCTTATTTTTTAAAAGTATGAATAGTATAATATATGTATTTTATACTTGGCTTTGGGATATAATTTTGCTCTTCTGTGTTTCGATGTGATTAATGAAATCTACTATTCTGGAAATTCACAATGTTCCAAAGATGCTAACATTGTAAAAGACCTCAAGGCTGTCTACATTTCCACTTTGCCTTCTGTTCAACTTCTTCTTGCTTACCACTCCATATGGGAAATTTCTGTATCACCTTTGAGAATGCATTCATAATAAAGCAGGTAGCCCTTTCTAAAGTCTCACATTTTTTTTTTGAAAACATTAAAAAGTAGATAAATACTTTTTTTTTTTTTTTTGGTCTTTTTGAGACAGGGTTTCACTATGCAGTTCAGGCTTGCCTTAAACTCATGTTGTAGCCCAGGCTGGGCTTGAACTCGCAGCAATCCTCCTGCCTTAGTCTCCTGAGTACTAGAATTACAGGCATATGCCGCCACACTGGGCTGAAAGTATGCAAATACTTTAAAACTACCATTAAGATCTTTAGTACTGGGTCAACTAGAGAGGGAGGAAAAGAGTTGGAAACAGGTAAGATTATAGGCCTACTATTCCGTGAAATCATTTTTCTCATTCTGTAAGACACAGGCAACAGAGGTGTGAAACACACACACACACACATACACACAAAATGAAAGGCCTCCATGAGTTGCTTACTTTTAATAAAGTAGACAAAGTATGAACTAGATTTCTAACTGAATAGTGAAAACAAGCCTAAGGAATCTACATAAAAAAAGACAACATTAATACACTAGAGATGTACCATATCAACCGGTAATAGTTTAAAAATAAAGAATAGGAAGAAGAGAGAGAACGAGGGAGAATCATGATCTTATACCTTAGATTTCTGCTATTTAGGGTGAATGCCTATTGCAAACAATTCTAAAAGCATAAGGAATTGACTATGCACTAAAAGCAAGATCTCTGATTCTCATTCTTTCTCCACAAGTGTGGTTTTATCACTGGTCGAGTCATTAAACTTCTTCAGGTTTTAGGTCCTAATTCATCAAATACATAAACACTCTGTTTGAAGGCGGGAAGCTAGAGAAGACAATCTCAAGTTCCCTTCTAGCGCTAGTGTTTAGGATGTACACGTTAACGTCAATGGAGTTCTGAGACATCAAGGTAAGATCTTGGCTTCAAGACACCTAGGGGAGTCTTTTGGTTTCACTGAGAAGAATGTTGATCACTTATAAGGATGTTTCTAACTCTGATTTTCCCACAAATCCATGCTTCTGAGAATGATGAAGACCTGAAGAGAAAATTTAAAAAGTCACCACTACTCCTGGAGACACTTAAAACTCATCTTCTATTAAAAGTAAGCCAACAGAGCACGTTTTACTCAAAGTCTACTTTGACTTTTGGCAATGTACTATATTGTTTACATTAGCAAAAGAGCAAACATCATCATTAAAACAAAACAAAGCAACAAGAAAACTTTTTGTCTTTGAGATAAAAATCTCTAAAAGGTTATCTCTGACCAATAAGAGTTCCATGGAAGATTTACTTGGACATTATTTGATGAAAAATATTCTTGAAGCTTTACTTCTATGGACCATAATCCCAAAGAAGAATTTCCAACTCTTCTAGGATAAGCATATACTGAACACCAACCTCTGGTACTTGGGACAGCATTTTTTAAAAGTGTAGTTCTAACATTCCAGTTCCCCTCAATTACCACCTATAGATTTAACATGAAATTATCTCCTGACTTGACAGAGTAAAACACAAACACTCCCAGGACCTACTATAAGCAAACTGTAACAGTAAGGTGAGAAGGTCCAACAGTAAAGTAAAACCCATTTCAATTCTATCCAAATGCAGTTATAAATCAGCTTTGAGTGCTGGAACACTTAAATAATGAAATCCAGAAATGTTAATTTGTATTCCTGGAATAAATTCTTGTAACTTTTCCAGATGGTGGCCCCTATAAATTCTTTACTTTTTCCTACAAGTAAAAATCTGCATTGTTTGATTTGAAAAGAAAGTACTTTAAACAGATTTTTAAAAGACAATTTATGCCTGAGAAACACTGTTTGAACCACAGTATGATTAACTATGTAAAAGTAATTGAAAAAAACCTACTCAACACCATGTAACAACCATATCTAAAAATATGTCAGTTGCCTACATAATTTGTTTCACTAGTCCTAAAATACCTCTTAATTCTCAATTCTTTTCTTCTTTTAAAAAACAATTTTAAAGTCTGTAGCTTCTCCTGTCTGTGTACACTGCTCTATTTGTCTTTAAAGGTCCCATGATTCTAAGTTTTATACCATGTTCAGTTTTATTGCAAAGGCTGCTGGGGAAAAAAGTGCCCGCCATTTCCTCAAAAACACAAAGAGTGGAGGGCTGAGATCGGCCTGAGGACTTCAACAGGTTTTGCTTGCCCTTGTTTTGGTACGCACTCTGTTAGTGGGTTACATTTTCCCTGCGCTTCTGGCTAAGATGTGGGTACTAGAGCCAAATCATTTGCAAGCATCAACCCCTGACTTGGCGGCTCTTGTTACTAAGGGGCAAGCATCTAACGCCACCCTCACCTGATGCTTGGCCGTCTCCATACCCTCCAGAACTGTCGTCTTGAAGTCCTCCTGCTTGCCCTGTGGAAGGAAAGAGGAGAACTCAGGGACCTTACTCCATAAATTAATATGTGGACATAAAGGCCTAATAGTTGGCGACTCATGAATTCACCACCAACTAATAAACCCATATTCAGAGAGCTCCTTCTTCTGGGATCAAGGCCCAGGGCATTACATCAGAATCTTCCAAATTCTGGTCAGGAAATTCCAACTTTACATTCTGATTCTTGTTGAAAGGCAATAGAAGAAAATATATGGTATTTCTAATCACTAAATTTTTGTTCTCAGTTTTACTTTTAAGTAAGTCAGGATGGGCGTGACCAGGTATGTCTTTCACTAAGCACTGCTAGACTGAGAATGGGTATGACATGGGCTCTAGGACTAGGAGTTGTAACAATTTAGCATCAATTCATTATTCTTTCAGCTTTCTGTGTAAAAAGACATTAAACACTGACAATTTTAAGAAAAACCTTTCCCCTTCTCTTCAGAGTAGGGAATATATCTAAAAAATTCAGCTCCTTTTCACTTATTACACATAGTAGATAATACTAGAGCTGAATAAGCCAGTGCTTCATCAGTAAAACTTCTAACCATACTCTAAGACAACCTTAGACAGATGCCAAACACTGCATATAGACACACCTTTGGGGAACAAAGGATGACAAGCAAGACCTCTGGAGCCTTTAACCCAATCTACACAGTAAGTCTTGTTAGGAAATTATCCTTGTGGATTAATGTGTAGAAAATAAAAGCTTCAAATTCAACCATAAAAAATGTGTACTATCTTTCAGTCTTCTAAAATATATCATGAAGAGAGACGCTATGTTCCCCTTCAAGCTCCTAGGCGCCTTCTATACTACAGGAAAACTACAGTGCGATCCTTGCGAGCCGTAAAATTCTACCTTCCCAGTAATCTGAACTTAGGCTAGCTTCAAAAATAAGCTTAAAATAAGCTTTAAAAGCTTATTTTAAAATATACAACCCAAATAGAAAGCACTGATTATTCCACCATTTATGTTTGAAGGGAGCCATAAAGTTACACTAACATAGCCCTTTTACTCTAACATGGCTTGAGGATCTGCGAGACTTTAAATGACATCTTTGGGGCCAGGAATATAGTTCAGCGGCATAATGCTTGCCGGGCAAGTGCAAGATCCTGAGTTTGATTCTTCATACCAAAAAAAAAAAAAAAAAGACATCTTCACTCTTAAGTATATAACAGTATTTATATATAAGGAACAATTTTTGATAATAATGTTAGAACATGCTACCACAAGGAGTCTATTCTTTTTAGAAGACAGCATCTTCTTATTCTAAGATTTCATGATGCTTTTGTCTAAAGGGTTCTCTAGGCCCTAGAAGTTTATGGCCAGACAAGACAACATCTATGATTTTTCTTTTGTTTACAGTTCTCAAAAACTATGCTTGTTTCCGCAGCACATTTATAGTCTTCAGCAAATGGTGATCATGAAGAGCCAGCACAAAGGTAATCTGCAAACTTACATTAAATGTAAGCCTTGCATTTAAAAGTGTAAAATATGAATTCATAGTAAGTCCTGGGTTTAGTCACACACAGAAAAGGGAAGGGAGCTCAGAGCAAAGAAACACAATTTTAGAATAATATCTAAGCAGTATAAATGACAGTTTCCCACCCTAAATTAGTTCCTTGGGAGAAAGGAAAAAAAAAATCTTGCATCATGAAAGCTCCTCACTGCTAAAAAGTGAGATAAATAAAAACAAAAAGCATTTTCAGATAGCCAGTAAGTTTTTTTTTTTTTTTTTTGTCAGTACGTTTAAATTACTTCATTCTTCCTATTTCTATAATTTTCCTTCTTTCCAACCTGCAGGTCATATAATAAGCTAATTATTGTAACATGCAAGTAGCTCTAGGCAGATCTGCACTAAGTCCATGCTACTTGCTAGAGACATATTTCTTACCCTTAACTTAAGTAATCTTTTTTGTCTCTTATTTAAAAACACACACACAAAAGGAAATTCATACAAATACTCTGACTAAAATATACAAAAGAACTATGGAAAATACTATTCAGTACTCTGGGGGAATATTTTAAAAGAAATTCTTCATAATACATGTAAAAAAAGAAAAGCTTCCAAGTAAACCTAGAAATGAGGAAACAAAGCAGAAGATAATGTAAACATGTAACAGATAAAATGATGAAAAACAAAACTTAAGGGCTTAAAATAATATGAAGGAAGAATATATTTCTTGGCTTGATGAAAGTTTGTAAGAAATAAAAGGATAAAAGGATGAAGTTGCTATTTTCTCTGTAACACAGTCATGGATATTTTGCTTACTTCCCAAAGAGCTGAAAAGGGTTATCTTTAGTAGAGGTATTTTAGACCAACTCTTCATCGTTTTCTTAATGACAGCACACATACAAATGTGTAGGTAACTTTCCATCCAGGCTATGTCTTTAATTAGAGCATATAAAAATGCCTTATTCATCATCCGCTGTTTTGCGCATAGCTTAGGACTCTGCTTCTGACAGTGGCATGAAGACGTGTAAGACTGGCAAGCATGTCTTCCATAAATGTAAACTCGTAATTGAAAATATTCAAAAGCAGTATTTCAGTGTCATCTACATTTTAGCAATACTGATTTCCTTTTATTTGCATCCCAAACATCTCCCACACACTAGTGCATGCACACAAACTCATACATACACACATACCACAAAAATATCCTCCAGGTTCAATTGGAGACTCTTAATTCAGGTTATTTGTACCTATCTTCTCCAATTCTTTCTGGCTGATCTTACACAACCACCTTTCAGTTGTCCTCGTTTACGTCTGATTACAAGTATTTCAGTTACAGTCTCATCACTGGATGTTTCTCAGCTTGATGCAAATACCCAAGAGATCATTCTTCCAACATCTTAAAAGGATGTCTATGTTGACTTTCAAATACATTTATCTGCCAAACATGGAAGTAAAAATCACCAGTTTGCCGTATTTGAAAATTTTGTGAACACTGAGAAACTTCTAAATCTCCTAGTAAGCAATGATTTTTGAAGAGAACATCAACTATCTTAATGGCAGAATTTCAAAAGAAAAGCAATTCCTAAGCCAGTCACTTCAAAGTGAATTGCATAAACTGAGGGAACATTTCAAAGGATAAAACCATCTCTGAACACATAAATCACGTAACTATATTAACAAGTCAGCTGAGTTTCTATTTAACAATCCCACTAATGAAATGTTTACTAAATACCCATCTAAAAACTCTCAAGAACCAATACAAAAGTAGAACAGGTAGAGTTTGTTTTCAAAAAACTTTTCATCAATTTGGAGAAAGATGAAAAACATCCATAAAGAAACTTTCTTTTTTCTTCAAGGAAGTAAGATACCAACATTTATTACAGAATCAAGGAAATTTTTCTGTACAAGACATTTGGACAGACTGGGAGGCACCAAAACCACCATTATGGCCAGAACAATGTCAGAGACCCAAAAAAAAAAAAAAAAAAAAGAACGGGCACAATATGTGAAGAGGACTGTGCAGCAACCACCTCATGCAGGAAAAATGGTCTGGAAGACAGTGGGGGAGGGCATGTGGAGGGGGAAACTGGGCTTCCTTCACGTCTAACCCTAAAGCTGATCTCAGCAGTAGAGGGAGAAAACTGAGCCTGAGTCATATTGTAGTTAAATTAAATGGAAATGTTCTGAAGAGGTCAGAAAACTACTATTACTAAAAAATGGCTCCAAAACACTGATCTCATGAGCACAAGGAAAGTTATAGTTTCAAAAGGGAAATGGGCAAGAGAGACAGTGACCCAAACAGAAGGGGAGAAAACCACACACAAAAACTGAGAAAAGTAAAGAAGTATCAGCGATGATCACTACTTCATGCTGCCTTTTTGTCCTTTCTGCAATTGAAAGGTGGCTTTAAAAACATCACCTGAGGGCCCTGGGAGATGGCTCAGTGGAATAAGTGTTTCCCTGGCAAGCACAAGGGCCTGAGTTCAATCCCTGGTTCCGCAAAATAAATAAACAAACAAACATCACCTATGTATTTCTTAATACATTTCTTTCCAGCCACCTTCTTTTTTTTTTTTTTTTTTTAAGGAAGGAAAGATTTATTTTGCTTAGTTTGCATAAGATTCAGACCATAATCAACTGGCTTCAAGGCAGGGTGGCATGGCAGGGTGGCATGGCAGAGGGGCATGCAGTTCAAGGAGGCAGAAGACAGCAAAAGCAACAAGAGCAAAAGGAGAAGGGGAGCAAGCCTGTTTCCTTCCCTTATATTTTATCCAGGCCACTCCCCTGACCCCCACTCAGGGTGGGTATTGTACTGTACCATCTCTTCATCTCTTCCACAGAATGAGGATGTTTACAAAAGAGGGGCCTGGCCCCCTGCTGAGTCGCTTGGTTAAAACTTCTAAAGCTGACACAATGTATCAAACCTTATAATACCCTACTTCTGTTGCGGGAAATACGTTTAATTCTTTTTCTCATTTTGAAGCCTTGGACATCACCGATCCACAAACACTGAGCATCTTTAAATTACGAAATGCCTTGTACAAAGTGGCAGGAAATAGCGTATATTAGTGGTTCCGTTGTAAAGATTTCCTTTTTCGGTGCTGGAGATTAACTCTCAGCTTCATGCGTACCAAGGACAGGGCATAGTCTACCACCAAGCTATGGCACCAGACCTTTAGACAACACTTGTTTTAACTTTAATACAATATACTCTGAAATAAATATAAAATGACCGAACAATGACATACACTTTTTTTTCTTCAGGTAGGGTCTTGTCACATAGTTCAGGCAGCCCTGAACTTACTATGTAGCTCAGACTGCCTTCCAATATTCTTCCGATATTCTTGCCCAACCTCCCAAGTGTTGGTTTTACAGGCGTGCATCACCACGGTTGGTTTACAAGTTACCTTGTAATGATGATCAGTTACCTCATCTGATTCCATCTGAAGAAGCGAGATGTGTATATATATATAAATTTTTTAAAAAAAAAATTTTTAAACACAGAAGTGAAGGTAGATCTATGGCAGTGAGCAAACTAAAAAATGACTCAGCTGGGAAAGGGCACATCAAGGATTCAAAAAAGACTAATACTGCGTATTGTACAGCAAACACAGAAAGCCCAGCTCCCTTTCTAGGCAAGTAACCGACCCCATTTGGGAGAGAAGATAACGTTGGAGACTAAGGCATAGACTTCATTCTCTAGACCTTGGGAAATCATAAAAAGGTTACGGTTAAGGCAGAAATTATGGTATCTAAAACTGCTAAGAGAATTTGCACCTTGTAGAAAAAAGTGGCTTCATCACTTCGTTAGTGACCCCGGACAAATTATTCTAGTCTCAACGCAGGGGAAAATGCAGGGGTAATTCCATATGGGACTACTGGAGATTAAAAGGTCGTGTATGACAAGTGTCTACCACTAGAGAGTGACCAATAAATGTCGACTTTTTTCCTTAGTAAGGAAAAAGATGTAACCCCCTTCTCCCTCCCCTGTATCTATACTAAGCAGGCACGCAGTGAAGGCAAAAGACCCTGCCAGGTTCAGCAGCAACCACACCTGACTACACAGATTTTGTCTAGCATTCCACCAGTGTTTGCAAGGTTATGCTCACACTCCCCTCGCTCCTCCCCATGCCCCCCACTGAAGCCTACCACTCCTAACCAGCCCGCAGTAGCATCTTCCAACCTTGCCTTCTTCCTCCCCCTCCCACGCTGCAGCGGCCCTGCCATCTTCTTAAAACAAAAAACCAAACTCTTGAATAATCAGAATAAATCTGAACCAGCTCAAAGAAATGCAAAATAAAACAAAACTAAGCTCATAAAGGTAGACTACAATTAGCCAGGAAGAAAAGCCGCAGGGATGTCTTTGAAGTATAAGCCTATTAACACTGCCAACAATGGAGTACTACCCAACAGAATTATCCTCAATGAAGTTCATGGGTTGCAACTGAAACAGCAAGTCCAAAGTTAAACTATCATTTTAAAATATCGAACAAATAGCATTCTAAAGTCTTAAAGGGGAAAATGTCTGCTTGGATTAGGCACCTCCTGGAACCTTCACAGTACCACTGCACAAGTGAGAAGCTGAATAGCAGGAATCCTCCTCAAAGGAAGTTAAAGCCCCACAAGCTAGGGAGAAAAGCAAACCCTTTAAAAGCTAATAGAAAGAACTTACATTTTCACGTGCTACTTACCTAGACATTCCACTGTAGCAGTTTTCCTGGTCCTTGTTTATTTTTTGCTTCAAAGTCTTCTTCGTAGTTTACATTTCAAAATGTTCCAAAGAAAGCTTGCAATTCAGATGCTAAGCTATGCTGCCCAACTGCCAAGCTTTAGGTGCATCTCAATGGCTAATGACAAAGCTTACTTTTCTTGTTATTTCCTTGTTTTTAAAAAGAACAATAATAAACTTTATTCTGGAGCTCCTATTAAAAGTACCACTGTCAAATTTCACATCTGGTAACAATGAAAGAGTGAAAGCCCTAATAAGAGAATCCCTTTTCCTTTTCCAAGCAACACCTTCTCAGTACTCTTCTACTGACACCTACCCAAATACGACTAAAGGTTCCCTTCTACCACAGATAGGCCTTAGATCTGTATTACTAAAAGGAAGATACAACTTCCTAGGCATTAATCATATACCTATCTATCTTCAAATAAAATGCAAAAAACCAAACAACAAAAGTACAACAAAATCCCCCACACAGAACAAAATCCCCACAAACTCTATCTTCAAATTTTTAAAACCTCTGTGGTTAGTACGTAGAGCAAACATGTCAACATTTGTTGTATAGTTGACACACAGATTTCTATGTTATTCTCTTAAGAGGGAAAAGTCTGTATTAGAAGAAAGAGGTACAATTTTCAAAAGAGCTACATTTAACATAAGAGATGAAACATCAGATCTAAGTCAAGTCTTCATACATGTGCACACATACATACACACTCCTAAGAATGTTTAAAGAATGATCTATTTCTTAAATAACACATTACTGACAATGGGATACTATAAATTACAGTTTCCAAAAGTTAACACAGTATTGTACATACTCAATCCATAAACCAACCCAGTGTTACTAAATAAAACATCCATCTGGGCTGGGAAGATAGCTCAGTGGTCTAAGCGCCTTGCCTGGCAAGCGCAAGGACCCAGGTTCCATCCTCCATACTGCATGCTGTATCAGCACTGAATTCTGGGTACACCATGCCAGCCACCAAGACAGGGTGTGGTGGCACATGCCTATAATTCCAGCGCTGGGGAGGCTGAGACAGGAGGATCACTATGAGCCTGAACTGCACGAGATCCTGTACCAAATAAATAAATACATAAATGATTTTTAAAAATTAATCTAATCTATTATTCCCAGTGATTTAACTTTATGTTTAATAAGTATGAGGTGTTTATATATAAAGGTGCTTTCGTATTTTCTCATTTGATCCTTATAGCAAACCCCAATGGAAAATCCTCACAGACAAATTATCTTTCTTCTACAACAATGTGGTCATACCAAATAATGATAATTACAAATGGAATGGGGGGGTTGGGGGGCGGGGAGATGGCTCAGTGGAATAAGCACTTCCCTGGCAAGAGCAAGGGCCTGAGTTCAATCCCTGGTTCTGGAAAAAAAAAAAGAATCAGGGGCTGGGAGATGGCTCAGTGGAATAAGCACTTCCCTGGCAAGAGCAAGGGCCTGAGTTCAATCCCTGGTTCTGGAAAAAAAAAAAAGAATCAGGGGCTGGGAGATGGCTCAGTAGAATAAGTGCTTCGCTGGCAAGTGCAAGGGTCTGAGTTCAATCCCTGGTTCCACCAAAAAAAAAAAAAAGAATCAAAGACATTATAAAAATAAAATTCCTCAGCTAAACAAATTACTTTTCCATAAGTAAAAATAATGAAATTAAATCATTCTCTAAGAAAAGTAGCTCACTCTATCAAAAACTAAACATCTGATTCAATTGTTCCTATCAACCAAAAGCAGTGAAAACTTAATCAAGGGTTTAAAATTGCTTATGAGAAGTTCAACTTTTTTTAAAATGTATTTAGTACAGGGTCTCCAGGGTCTCACTACACAGATCGGACTTGTAGTAATCCTTCCTGTTTTTCAGACTTGTAGCCTCCCAAGAGCTGAATTACAGGTACATGCCACCACGCCCAGAGGACCGAGTCTTTATCTTTGAAATTTTATAATCCAGCATTGTGCCTGCAACTCAGTATTATGGTAAGACAACTAATGTATGTACGTAAAGCAACTGAGAATATTAACCATATTTGGTAGAATCTTATTTAATCAAGAAAATACTTCTATTTTACTTTCTGAAAAATTTCCCATACTAATACATACTAATCTTAGATACATACTAACCTTCACCCTTTCTGCCTCCAAAAACCTTCTAGAATTTTTAAAGTGAAATATAACACTTAACTGAGTTATTCCCTTCTATTACACAAATATATACACATTTTTACCTCATGCTAAAGCTAAAAATTATCTAAGAATGGGGACCATGTATTGTTTAGTGTGTATCAGTATATGCTGGTCAATTTATAGTCTTATCTCAAAATAAAAGAACGTAAGAATTTTGCTAAATTGATCTGGATTACCTTTTCAGCCTGTCACATTTTTTTCAGTCCTCCAGTAAGTTACTTTGGAGCACAGTTCCAAATCCCAACACTGAAACAGTGCTATTCCAAAAACAAAAACAAAGGCAAGAAAATTAATTCTACTTGTTTTCAAAGTGTATACCTCATTACTTTTATAACAGGAGCTCAAATAATTACAGTAATGTGTATAACTGCCAAAATAGTTTTTTCAGGAATGAATTCCCCAGCCGGTTCCAATATACCTATGAAAGAAGGTCTCCTACTGGGCATGGGATGTAACTGAATCCCACCATCTTTTCTTTTTTTTTTTTTTTT
>NW_004524668.1:2969743-2980959 GCF_000260255.1 Octodon degus
GAATGAGAGAAGCAGAGGAAGTTCCCGTCTTACCTAGAGAATGTGCACACAATCAGTTATAGAACACTGGCAGAAAAAGGAATCTTACAGCCACTTCAGCAGGATCTCAGATGAAAATGAGGCATATATTAATGGAGAACAAGCAATTCCTGTTATTTTTTTTTTTAAATTTTTTATTTATTTATTAGAGAGAGAGAGAGAGAGAGAGGAGAGAGAGAGAGTGTGTGGTGTGTGTGTGTGGCCAGCTCAGTCCACCAGGGGGCGGGGCTGGCTGGCATGTGGTGCTGGGGATCGAACAGCGGTCCCTGATGCTTTGCCAAGCTTGTTCCAAGTAGGTGCTTTAGACCACTGAGCCATCTCTCCAGCCCCCCCACCATCTTTTCTGTGGAGATAACACCTTGAGTTAATTCTCACCAAAACTCAAAGCTACTCTTGCTCTGATTCCACTGACAGGCATGGAGAGAATAATCTGAGAAGTTACAGAATGATAAAAATGAAATTATTTACCTGAACTCTTAATATTATGGACTGCTATGTTAGGTAGAAATATTACAGGCAGCCAGGGTTAGGCCCTCGAGTCAGGGCAGAAGAACATATGCAGGTGGAGGTGCATTCCTTGAAGGCTAGGCCGCAAGACAAAGATGGAATGGTCACATCTACATACCTTCCGGAGGGATAAACAATAATGATCAATATTCTAAAGAGGAATTGGTCACCCGGGTGGAGGACCAAAACCTCCTTGACCATCCCTCCAGTAAAGGTCCTTGTGCTTTTCATGTGCACTTGCTACATAACTTGCTTCCCCAATGGATCACTCTCACCTAAGCAACTGTAGCTATAATCCTTATTGATTACTCATAGTTTTGTCTCAAGTTTTGTCTACCTGGTGACTTTGCACCCATCTCATTTTGCCCTATAAAACTTCATCTGAGAAGGGGCTCATGGGCAACCCACTTTCGGGGTTCTCTCCTGTCCCTTTCAAGCAGAAGCTGCCTTTCTCTCAATAAAATTCCTACTTTTAGCCTTGGGTATTCCTCAGAACTCATGTTTTGATTTTGAAGAACATGAACTCTGCATATCAGACATCTAGCAGGTTGGGAGTTATAATATTTCCCTTATATCACCTGGAGGTTTGTTATCATTCCTGTAACATTACCATAACAGCCACCATACAAGCCCAATGCCAACTGCAATCAGTATGCCTTCCTTGCAAGTTATGCAAAGACATATACAAGGATAAGGTTAATATTAGGACCACCCATTTTTCCCCCCTTTAAGGAAATCAATCATCAATTCTTCTCTTGTCAAATCCTATTATACTAACTTTGCTGTTTGAAGATGTTAAGCATTACCATTATTAGCTGTTCTGCTAATTAACCATCCACCATTTGTATAACATGTAAGAAATAACACTGCTCACATATACAAAAGAAAGCAGATTAATAAAATGATCACTGACACTCCAAAAGATTTTGCCTTTTGGAATTTATTGAATAATTCATCAAATATTAGGTCCTCAATCTTTTTTGCATATGGATATTTTCATTATTATAATAGCATTTATGATAAAATCTTTTTAACCCATAAATTTTATGTTTTCTGTTAACCACATAGAATTTTTTGTCATACCAATCTCTCACATCATGAATTTTGTTAATTAAGAGCATCTTTTTCAAGCACAGACACTTCCAAGATTTCCATGTACAATGGAGCAAAGTTTTCGCTTTTACAGGGAGAACTTCCTGTGTTGCAAGAATATAAACAAGATAAAGTGATTCCCTCCACAGTCATTTAATAAAATAGATTACCAACGATATAATGGGAAACCCTGAACGTCATTATAAAGTATTAGCGCCATCACTGAGCCTGGAAAACATGAAAAACGCACACACATGCTGTTACACATACAGGCCCTCAATTTCTTTACTGAGAAATTCATTAACTGGAAGCCCCAAGAGAGGCATCATAATAGCCCATTTTAAATTTCTATTTCTTATTTTAATGTTTCCATAAAAGTCTCAGGCCATACACACAAAAAAGCTACTTCTGATGCAAAATATAATGTATCTTTGCAAGCCAGACTTCTCTAGAGAAAACAAGTCCAGAAATGCCACAACTCACACAGCTCTTGATGGTCCCAAGGAAAAACGGCAAGGGGATTTAGAAAAATAGATGAAAGGCCAGCTGAGGTCAGGTGGAGCCCTCTTTCCAGATGGGAGAAGAGGAACCAGGGAACTCACAGTAGAGGCATTTATTTATACTTTTGACAAAGTTAGTATCACACAGCATTGCCTAGCGACTAACGACTAGAGCTGTCTTAGGCAAGATGTTTTCTTAGGATGAAAGTATTTCCAGCTTCAGCCACTCTCTACACAAAAACCACTTAGTATGGGTTTTCTGGTAAATTTCAACTGTGAAAGGTAATAGGGTAAAGATCTAAATCATGTTTTTACACAAAAATCAAAAAAAGCTAATTGCCAGGAAATTGGTAAAGATTAAAGCCTCACTAATGCGAAACTGAGAAATGATCCACAGTACATCAGGTAACAAACAGCCACAAAAGCAAAACAGCATTTATCCAAAAATAGGCTACTTCAACAGAAAGGCAATTATTCCTTTTTTTAAAATTTTACTGACAAATAGCAATGAGACAGTTTCAAAACCGTGGGCAATTATTCTAAATCAATAATATCCAACTGAATGAGACTTTACTGTTTTACAGAGGCTCTACAATTATGTCATTCTACTAATAATTAAACACCCAACTCTAACATAATCTGCTCAGACAAAAACCTGTGCTCATCTTCACAGAAAAACTACCAGGAAGCCAAATAAATCCATCATTTGTTAAAACAAATTATGAAGATAGTATAAAATGCATGAAAAAAAAATTTTTTTAAGTAGTATTTTTTTTTTTTTTTAATTTTTTATGGAACCGGGGATTGAACTCAGACCCTCGTACTTGCCAGGGAAGTGCTTATTCTATTGAGCCATCTCCCCAACCCCAAAATGCATGAAAATTTTTAAGAAAAAAAAAAAGATTTTAAATATCAACATCGTTAGTAAAAACAGTGTATTTACCCATTTTGACCATCACCAGGACTGTAATGCTACGTTTAAAATCTGAGATGGAGGAAAAGGGTATGAAGGGGATTTTAAAAAGAGAAGACTTAAGAGGTGTTATGTTATATACATGTACCAACTCCCCACAAGGAATATGACCATTATGTACTATAACTTGTACTAATAAAAATTAAGTGAAAAATATAATTTTATAGGTTATATAAAACTTACTGTTTATTTTAAAAAATAATATATAATTTTAAAAGTATGTATTTTCTTCTGATTACAGAAACACATTCACAGGTTATAGATGTGAGGTATTCATTTTTAGGTTATTTTAATTTAAGAAAATTAAAAAAAAAATTTCTCTTTTTGAAGCAGGGTCTCACTATGCAGTTTGGACTGGCCTTGAACTCACTTTGTAGCACAGGCTGGCTTCAAACTTGTAGCCATCCTCCTGCCTCAGCCTTCCAAGTGCTGGGATTACAGGTATGTGCCACCATACCAGGTTTTTAGGTTACTTTTTTTTTTTTTCTGTGGTACCAGGAACCCTGTGGCTTGCCAGGCAGGTGCTTATTCTACTGAGCTATCTCCCCTGCCCTTTAGGTTATTTTTAAAGTAATTGGTATGTTCAGTTTTGATTTTCCTTTTGACTTACAACTGTATCAAGGAATGTTTTTACTGATTTCTGAAGTGTCTTTTTTTTAAAAAATGAAAACTTAGAAAGTGTTTAAGCTAAAACAGAAAATTTCTTTCCAAAAATAAATAAATAAATACATAAATTCAATTAGATAAAAACACATCAATGAGTTTTATACCATAATTTTTAAAAAATCACCTTTGGGGACTGAGGGTGCAGCTTAATGGTAAAACACATAAGGCTATGGGTCAATTCCCAGCATCTCAACCCCCCTCCAAATCTACTCTGATACTTAGAAAAAGTTCCGAAACCCAAATCTACCAAACTCAACTACTGCAACAGGCTATTACCTTTCCAATCCTAGTCTCTTTACTCCTTCATTCACCCTTACACAGCACATGAGATTGCTCTTTCTACAACATAATTTCAGTACAACCTCTCTTGCTCAAAAAACCTTAATATTTCAGTGGTGGGGGTGGAGTGGATACAGTTTAGTGCCAAGATACCCTCCTGTCTCCCCTACACTGAAAAAACAAAACCAACCTCTGTGCTACCCCCAACCAGTCTCCCAATCTAGCTCAAATTCCTAAATCTGGATCAATGAACCCAGGCTATCCACAATATGGCTCCAAACTCTCTTTCAAGCTTCCTTCTTAGTCCTCTCCTTAGAGGAATTTTCTCCAGTCAAATCACTCAACCCACTGATGTCCAAATACCTTCTGCTGTCAGAAGTCGACAAGTTATTTTCTTTTCAAAATTAACACCGTAGATAGCAAAATCAACTTTTCTAAACAAATTTGGAAGTTGATAAGAATAATTTTTTTTAATGTATCTAGTACAGGGTCTATAGGGTCTCACTACACAGATCAGTCTCCTAGTGATTGTCCTATCTTTCAGCCTCCCAAGTGCTGGGATTACAGGGGCAGGCGCCACCACGCCCAGTCTCTATTACTATTTTAGCATGCCCCGGGAGGTGGGGCTGGCACAGCAGGCCAGGAATCAAACCCTCTCCCCTTAAGCAGGCTCTTTTAATCTGCTGAGCTATCTGGCCATCCCTGGTAAGAAGAAAAGTTATGCAAGACTTACCCATGTATTTATACAATTAAGTTAGCTATCAAACAAATGACTGAAATTAGGAAAGGATTTGGTAAGGAAAGAAACACATCTTCCAAGATCTTAAAAATCCTTTGATTTTTAAAAATCAACCATTTGATTTTTAAAAGAAAATATTTGTGAAAGAACTTTCTTTGTACTACAAATGTGGTAACCCTGCACAATTTCTAAATATTTAACTCACCTTATAGTACTTAATTCACCATCAGGGTCCAGTTTATTTTTAAACTATGAGGCTAGTACAGTTGCTGCTGCTTCCTAGAGAGAAATACTTCCTTAATTCACCATAGGAACTTTCAAAAGATTCTAAATTATTTTAGAGAAAAAAATATTTTCTTGACATCACTAGCAATAGCAGAGTTAAGTTTATAACAATATTGAACCAGTGTTGATGGAGATTTAAAACTTTTTTTTGCAATAGACAACTTTTTTTTTTTTTTTTTTGGCGGAATCAGGGATTGAACTCAGGCCCTTGCGCTTGCCAGGGAAGTGCCTATTCCACTGAGCCATCTCCCCGGCCCATAGACAACTTTTTGGCTATCAATGTATTTCTAAGCACCACAGATAGCTTCAATTTAAAACTTTTAATTTTCCCAAAAAAAACTAGGATAGCAGGATGTGGTGACACACAACTATAACCATAATAAGGCCAGCCTGAGCTACATAGTAAATTTAAGGCTATTTTAGATTGCAGTAAGACTCTGTCCCAAAAAACTAAGGGGCTGGGGAGATGGCTCAGTAGAATAAGTGCTTGCCTGGCAAGTGCAAGGGTCTGAGTTCAATCCCTGGTTCCGCAAAAAAAAAAAAAAAAAAAAAAAGGTATAAGCAAAAGACTAAGATAACCTATCCAAACTAAAGGATGACATTACAATGTACTACAACATACCGAATAAGGAGAGCTGCCTCAAATCCCAAATACCTTTGCTAAGACACTTTTTACAGGAAAATGCCTGACATTTGTGAAAAAAATCTTTCAAAAAAACCCCAACCCTAAGACATACTTTAAAATTTGCAGCAGATAAAGAAGGTTGGAGATGAGAGCTCCAAGAAGGAAAGGGAGCTAAATGTAGGGGACTTCCATACAAGGAAATGAAAAAACAGTAGAGGTGATGCTGAAGTAAAAAAGAAGCTACACTCACTCATTTCACTGGGGACAACAGTCCCAAAGGTAATGTATCATGGAGACTATCCTTAACCTTCCAATGAGGACTTACTCAACAAATCATCTTAGCACAGTTTTAGGAAAATTACTCTTCTAAAAAACAAGAACAACAAAACAAAACTGTCACCTTGGGATAAAGTGAACCTAGAAATTTACCTTTCTGTTTTCAAACAGTATTACTTTATGACACTTTATTTCAACCTTGTACATTATAAAGCTTTGTTATTTAGCCAAGTATGCAGGCACACACCTGTAATCCCATCAGTCAGATAAACTAGGACTGATAAATTCAGCTTCTGGGCAAGTTTGAGTCCTGCCTACTCGGTGAAGGAGCACAGTCCTATCTCAAAACAAAAAATTAAAAGGGCCTGAGGATGTAGCTCAGTGGGAAGACCCTGGGTTTGAATCTAGTACTACAAAGAAAAGAAAAAACTTTTTTAAACCCTCTCTTGTGAAGCATACTAGTTTTGTTGTTTTTCTTTTAAAAAGAACTTCTATTAATTCATAGTAACATCACAGAACAGGAATTCCATTAAAAAAAAAAAAAGGCTAAGCCAAAATAAAACTTGTCAAAACATGCCACAATCTGGGTATCTATGAAAGTAATACAAAAAAGTCAGATGGGGCTAAAACAAGCAATTTGTTTTTAAAGAATATAAAGCTAAAAGAATTGGTGAAGTGAGTGAACCTGGAGTTAAGGAAATGTAAAAATTAGCTCAAGAAGAGGAACACAGTAAAAACCTCAAAGTCAAGAATTAATGCAATGACATTAAGAAGAAGAGATAAAAAATTATTTTTGTTTTTGCTTGGTCTCTCCAAAACAGAAACGCACCCCACTGGCCTGGATATCTTCAGTGAGCCAGGACTCAGAGCTGGGAATGTTAGTGAAAACTGTTTAAAGCTGCTTTAAAAAAGAAAACCAAAAAACAAAAGAAAGCTGCCTGAAATGCTGAAACCAGAATGAGATTCTAATACTGCTTCCTTCATATAAGAAAGCTTTTTTTAACACCCTTCTTCTGCCTGAAGGGTTCAAAAACTAAACATTTACAAGTACTCTGAATATATTTTTCTTTAGACCTCAGAATATATATGTGTAATTTTTTTTAACACTTGTTCACCAGGAAAAGGCATGTCTCAGAACTGAGCCATACCATGAAAGTATTGGCAGAAAGAAAATATATATATATATATATATTTTTTTTTTATTTTTATTTTTTGTGGAATCAGGGATTGAACGCAGGCCCTTGTGCTTTGCCAGGCAAGCGCTTATTCTATTGAGCCATCTCTCTGGCCCCAAGAATGTATATTTTAAAAGCATAATTTAGTCAGAACAGTTTCTACAATATTCTACCTTCAAATTCTGAGTCATTGACAAGACTGATTATTTGGCTTTGTCTTGTGTTTTCTAACACCATTTACTTTCTCCTACTTTCCAAACACCCTGGACTGCCACATCCTTCTACTCTCACCCTTCTTTTCTTTCTACATATGTAGATATCATCAATAGACTGTTAGTGCCACTGTGTATAAATGTGTATGTATACATACACATACAAAAACACGTATGGCACAAGCCCCAATGTCATAGTACAAGCCAAAGATGAAGACATAGCACTGCAAAATAGGAATAGATTATTTATTCTTGCTTCTAAAATAAAACTGTGATTGGTTACTACAACTCACCAGATGGTTCTTCAGGCTCACTTTCATTTTCTTCCTCAGGTGGAGCTTGAGGGGGTGGCGGAGGAAGTTTCTTTTCCTTCTCTGCTTTAGCATTCCTCTCTTCTTCTGAATAATATTCATCTTCTGAGAGGTTGGCCAAGCTTTCATCCATTTCTCGGTACTCTACCTAGGTAGACATTATACCAAGAAAAGCTAAGCATAGTGAACATCTAAAATCAGGGAGCCTAACTAGACCTATTAGTAGTATGAATGGCTTTCTAATTTAAAATATTAAGGAAAATGGGCATATGTCAAGGAACAAGCCAGTTTATAATAGGTACTTACTTAAAAACAAAAGCCTCATGAAGCAATCTTGGTCAGTTCAGGATTAGTTTGTGTATAACTTTTGTATATAACATAACAATGACAATTCCAATTACACTCTGAGGCTCTCTACACCTAAGGTTTTCTTCTAGTGTACATACATCATGCTCATAAGCTTGAACTTTCAACAAAAGGGATGTATGTCTAATAAAAATATAGCCAACTAGAATACCAAGTCTGTGTAATGCTGGATCTGTGTTTCTAACTACTCTGAGGGAAAATAGTAAAATAATTCCAGATAACAAATGAGAGAGGGGATAAACACTGCAAATACCAAGAGTTAACCTGAAAGTATGAAACCCAGAAAGGCATGGTGAGCATGTCTATAATCCTAGCACTTGGGAGGCTGAGGCAGGAGTTTGAGACAAGCCTGGGCTACAATGTGAGCTCAAGTCCAGCCTGAACTGCATCACAGAGACAAAAAAAAAGTACCCAGAAGAGTTAAATGATGAGTAGATTTCTTAATATAACAAATTAAAGAGTAAGTGGCATGGAAATTGAAGCTACAGGTCTTACACCTAGTTCACAATCAAGAGAGAACCAGGTCACCAGTAGAAATTGGAAGCACTTAGAGAATGTGTCACTGCAAAACAGGGAAGAAAGATTACATGATGGACGTGTTGGTCGAAAGGCTACTCTCTACAGCTGCTACGGGTAGCACACATCTGTAATCCTAGCATTCTGGGATGCAGCAGCAGGACTGAAAGTCTGGGCAACTTAGCAAGATCCTGATTCAAAACAAAAAAAATAAGATACAGCTCACTGTGGAGGCCCTGTGTTCAAGCCCCAACCACATTTTTCAAAAATAACAAATATATTATAAATAGTTGTCAACACAGGAACACTTGTTAAACTGTGATTGGATTCAAAGAAGCCATAAAACATGTAACTCTATTATGGATTCAATAAAAAGATGAAATAAATAAAATTAAATACAGGGATGAAGCAATGACAACATGGTTTCCTCACATAACATTAGATTTACAAAAGGAATCATCCCACAGATTACAGTGAATGAAGACTATTTTATTTTCTGGATCTCTCTGAATTAGCTCTAGGTAGCTTGTTACTTTTGTACTATCTTTTACTTCTATTATTTTAAATGACATGATCCCAGGGTATAGGGGATGAGGTAGGTAGGGGAGGAATAACTTTATTGAAAAATGGGATTGAATTAGAAGATGAAACAAAAATTAAAGATAAGCTGACTAAGGTCCATCTTCTCTACAAATTATTTCCTTGTTATTCTAAAGTTGCATAAATATCTTTGTCTTCTCTGAATTCTCTCAGCCCTCTGGTCTGCATTTCTCAGTCTAGTTCAGTACTGTCTGACAGAACTTTTTGTGATGAGGAAAACGCTCTGCTGCTGTGCCAGCCACACAGGGCTATTAAGGTGACTGAAGCAGCATTTTTAATTTTACCTTAATGTGGTTAGTGGCTACAGTATTAGACTGCACAAATCCAGTATATGCTAGCTCAGTTCACAAACTTCATTTATTTCAGGATTTGGGGAAGATGGCTGTGCTTATGCTTGTGAGGGGTAGATGGCCAAGGTCGTTATCTTCACCTGATGTGGGGATTCATGATCTGAAGCAAAATTCTGCCGCATGCTTCAGTTAGTGAAATGAATTGTTCCAGCAAAGCAGCATTCATGTACTCTCTACAATCTGGACACAGTTCCACAAACCAAAGGCTAGTGATCCCTCCTCCTATCTTGCTCCTAAATAAAACCCATCTCCAATTAAATTTATTTGCCAGGGCTGGGGAAATAGCTCAGCATCGTAAATGCCTGCCTGGCAAGCTCAAGGTTCTGAGTTCGATCCCCAGTACCAAAAAAAAAAAAAAAATTTATTTGCCCAAAACGCTTCCCAAGGACAGGCTGTCCACTTTGGACTCTCTCCACCCCCAAACCACATATTTATCCTTTTGAAGACTGCTTTTTTAAATTCTGGCATTTTAAGGTCTAGCTTAAGGTCCCTTCTCCTGAAACTGTACAGTGTTTAAGTTCCAACCCAATTTAAACCTTAAATATTTTACCATAAACCTAGCATGGTGACACATCCCTGTAATCCTAGCACTCAGGAGGCTGAGGCAGGAGGATCACCATGAGTTCATGGACAACCTGGCCTACAAAGTAAAATCAGGTCCAATCTGAACTATGTAGTAAGACTTTGTCTCAAAAAACCAAACAAAAACAAAATTTTCCCATAATTTTGGCATATATGCACACAGAAGTAAATTTATTCTAGAACAATGAAACTTCAGTTTCAAGGATCCTCAAGTGCATGGCCTTCTTCCAATAAACTGAATGTAATTTTAATTATGTAATTACATATTTTTAAAGGAAGGTTCCCAAACTGTACAAACTTGCAGGCAATAAAACACCTGCACAGACCTCAAAATTCTTTAAGCAAGGCTTATTCTGGCCTCAACTGGCTTTTTAGTCCTTAAATGAGTACCTTCTAAGTGGTTTCCTCTCACTCTCTCTAGGCTGGCTAGGAATGGGTAAGTTTTCCCACTCCTTGTCTCCTCATTGCTCCCCAAAATTAATGCCTAACTCACTTTTTATTTGAAAGTTGAAAAACTGCTGGTGCTGGTACATGGCTGTAATCCTAACACTCAGGAGGCTGCAACGGGAGGACTGCCAAGTGTTTGAGGCCTGGGAACAGTGAGTTCAAAGCCAGTCTGAAGTACATACTGAGACTCGTCAAAAAAAAAAAAAAAAAAAAAGCCAAAGACAAAACGAAAAAAAGATGATCCACTCAAAAGTGATAAAATATTACAGGCACAGGCACCAACATTCAGAAAACATTTCACACAAATATATAAAATACATTTGTTACAATACATGATGTATTGAGTCATACAGATTATTACTTAACAGTTATGTCCACTCATTACCAAAATATTTTATTTGTGCATTATGTCTATACTGCAGTGGGTCATTTGGCAATAAGCCTCAAATTCATTTGTTTACATAGGCATTTACTTCATCTAAAGATACCACAGGAGGGGACTGGAGAGATGGCTCAGTGGTCTAAAGCACCTGCTGGGAATAAGCTTGGCGAAGCACAGGGACCGCGGTTCGATCCCCCAGCACCACATGCCAGCCAGCCACGCCCCCTGGTGGGCTGAGCTGGCCACACACACACACACACACAATAAATGTTAAAATAAATAAATAAATAAATG
>NW_004524668.1:2981138-2996726 GCF_000260255.1 Octodon degus
TACAAACATTTATTTATAATTATATATTAATATAATTTATAACTCAATATATCTGTGATGTGTCGATACTAAAATGTGTCTGTCTGACCATCTTAACTGGGGTTTGGGTACATGGCTGACATGAGCATCCTGAAAAATGTGATGCTGGGGTGTATTTCCCATTAGCTCTGAATTTGGAGGAAATGCAGCAGATTACACAATTTGAACTGGCTTAAAAATTTATTATAAAGCTAAAATAATATGAGCACTGTAGTGCTTATATAAAGATAGAAATATCAACGGATGGGGTAGGGCTGAAAGTATATAAGTAAACTTTTCAACAGGGTGCTAACCCTCAATCGGGGAAAGTTGTTTTCAAATTATGGCTGAGACAAGTGGTATTCACGTGAAAAGAATGAGACTTAATCCCTACCTCATATAATAACTCCAAAAGGACCATAGACTCCAATGTAAGAACTAAAACTAAAAGAAAAGAGCCAGGTGGTAAAGCAACGCTACTAATCCCAGCTACTCAGGAGGCTAAGGCAGGAGGATATTTAGTTTAAGCTCACACTGAGCAGCTTATAAGACCCTATCTGAAACAAAAAATAAAAAATAATAGGGTTGGGAATGTAGCTCAGCACTTCCTAGGTTCAATCCCCATAACCACAAAACAAAACTCTCAGATGAAAACACTTTGACACTGGATTAGACAATGGGTTCTTGGATTAAGACTAGAATAAAAACAACAAAAATAAATTAGACTTGATCAAAATTTAAAACTTTAACTAGATAAAGAACTCTTACAATTAAAAAAAAAAACTATTAAAAAAAATAACCAAGTAGTTGAACATGATGGCACACACCTGTAATCTCACTATTCAGGAGGCTAAGGTAGGAGGATTGCTATGAGGCCAGCCTGGGCTACAAAGTGAGTTCAAGGCCTGCCTTGAACCCAAGGCCAATACTGTGAAACTTTGTCTCAAAACAAACAAAAAAAAACCAAACCAAGCACACAGGCACAGTGGGTCTGTGGTGGAACACTGCCGCTGTCTGGAGCCAGCATGGCGGCAAAGCACAAGACCAAGTAGTCCAAGAACTTGCTATACATGAAGTTTATGCAAAGAGGACTGGACTCAGAAACCAAGAAACAGCTACAAGAGGAAGAAAAGATCATTCATGAAGAGCATTGGTACTTGAATTTGCCAGAGCTTAAAGAAAGAAGAATTTCATAATAGAAGAACACAGTTTCTTGTTATGTGACGTTCTCTATGGAAGAATGTCATTCAAAGGATTTAATTCTGAATTTGAGAAACTGATGCTCCAGATGAATGCTAAGAACAAAGCAGAGGAGGAAGAGGAAAATGCCACAGTAGAGCTTGATGTATCAGAGGAAGAAATGGCTATGAAACCCTAGTGAAGACAATTAGAAAAAAGTTTGCCAAGAAGAGAGACCGTGCCCAATTACGAAGATGAACATGGCAACATGAAACCAATTAAAATGAAGAAGATGTTTTTAAAGCCCCAGGATTAAAATGGCTACCTTCAAATACAGCTCAGGGATCCCTGTGAAAACAACACATTTTAAGAGTTCATCCTGATGGCCTCTGTAGTTGCTAATGTGTAATGTCTATTTGCAAAGAACTGTATAATTTGGGAACATTCTGTTTTTGAAACAGATGTGTGGTAGACATTATACATCTTTTCCCTAGCTGTATTCATCAGTAGTATAATACCAGCCGTTGGCTTCCAGGTGACAGCAGGCATAGGGCTGCTCACTAAAGACTTTTTGACCTCACATTTTTAAAAATGTACAGTTTTCCAGTCCCTGACCTGTAATTGGCTCCTAAATTAATGCCAGTGTTCCAGGTACCCTTATGTTTATATTTTGCTTTAAATTATTAATCATGTCAATCCAATTCATGAGTTCACTATGAACTCAAATGTCACAAGAATTCACTATAAATTAATTCATCAAGGTCAAACATAACCTCTAGCCTGAAGCATTTGTAGACTACCAATTCACTGCCAGTTTTAGGGTAGTTTGTTTTGGTGGTTATGGCATTTAATTAAAGGTCTGCAAAAAAAAGAGATAAAACCAAAAAGGAACAACAACAACAAACAAACCAACAAACAAACCACAAGCATTTCAATAGATATTTCACGGGAGATAGAGAAATGGCTGTTGAGCACATGAAAAGATATTCAACATCACTAGTCACTAGAGACATGCCATGTGAAACCACAATGAGATACTTCACACCCCACACTATCAAGTACAGCCAAAAACAGAGAAACTAGAACCCTCATATATTGCTGGTGAAAATATAAGGTGGTGCAGCTGCTATGGGAAACTGACAATTCCTCAAAAAATTAAAGTGGAATTACCATACAACCTGGACATATATATGCCCAAGAGAAATAAGCATGTTCACCATGATACAAAAATTAACCTTAAAAATTAATAGTTTTTCTATAGTACACCATTGTTATGGTTTGTGTTTTGTTGTCCCCTCAAAGCCTCATGCAGTCATAGGGCAGCTTCTGGAGTTTGTGACTGATTATTATGGGTGTGAGTGCTACACCCAGCCTGGGGAAGACAGCCTCAATGCAACATAAGGGAGTCAGACTTGCTTTCTGCTGCCATTGTTGCTGCTACTCCTCCCTTTTGCTCTTGCTCTTTGCTGTCACCATGAAAGGTTGCTCTCTGCCATATGCCACCTGCCTTGGAGCCATCTGAGTATGGACTGAAACCTGCACTGACTGTGAGCTAAACCTTTCCTTCCTTCATTTTGGGTATTGAGTATTTGTCCCAGCAATGAGAAGAGTAACTGAGACAGAATTTGGTAGCAGAGAAGTGGAGTTGTTGCTGTAACTACCTGACCAGGTGGACTACAGGCTTTTGGGAATGACTTATGCAAAGAGAGATAGAAGGGTTTGGAGATGTCCCTTACAGGAGAAATGCTGGAACAGCTTTGGCTGTTCTGTATGGGAGATTTTGGTCAGAGCTTGGACCAGAATGGTGATAGAAATCCTGCTTGTAAAGACCAAAGGAGTGAGATTTCTGCTGGGAAAAAGGACAGCACTGGCTGTTGGACACCAGATGATGTATGTTATGGTTTGGCAGAAAGTTTGTCTGCATTTTGTTCATGTCCAGAGACTTTGCCTGAGACAGACTTAAACATGGCGGACTGATTAATCTTTCAAAAGAAATTTCAAAGCATCTGAATGTTGAAGCAGTAGCATGGCTATTGTTGGGGACTTTTAGTCAGATTTATGTTGAGAATCAAGAGCAAACAGCCCAACAGGATGATTTAAAATATTGAGTTTGGTTAGAAAGGAACTCCAATAAAACTGCGGAATGCAAAGATAGAGCTGAGAGGATCTCCACTGCCAAGAAGGAACAAGAGAATGGAAAGGATGGCCTGAGGGCATTACTGAAGGTGGCAGGTCTTCCCCCTTTGCAGCTTCAGAATTGCAAGGGTGTTAGATCTGCCTTAAGGAGAAAGCCACAGAACCCCTTGTTCCAAAATGGGGGCAGCAGCCACACCAGGTTCCAGAATGGCACCAGCATGGAGATTTATTCCTTGGAATCAGGTTCAGAGTGCTCAGCAATCCAGGCACTCAATCCCTACAGCCAAGAGAAAAGAAAGCCTGGCTACTGCTCCAACTGTCAGCAGACCTTTGGTAGCATCCATGTGGTGTTGGTTCTAGACGCACTCAGGATGCAGGAATTCTGAGGTTAAGAAGGCTTACACCTTGATTTCAGAAGGCCTAGGAGGCCAGGCAGTATGCTCCTGAGAGGGCAGTGTGTAAGGCTGTGAGTGAGAAGCCTATTCAGTGGAAACCCCAGGAGTGTGCACAAGCCAAAAATGTGGATCATCTAAGGGAAAATGCAAAGAGGGAGCAAAGCCAGCCTAAGAGAGAAGCCATGGGAGCTACCAAGAGTGCCAAGAGCCACAGGGAGCTTACAATTTGCCACAGATTGCTCTGGATGTTCCACATGGAACTACCGGACTTAATGTTGGCCCTTTTGGATTTTGGACTTGCTTTGGTCCCAATGCTTGGTGTACTTTTGGGGATGGTAATGTTTATCTTGTGCCACTGAATGTTGGAAGTATTTAACTTTTTATTTGTACAGGGGCTCACAGCTAAGAGTTTGCCTTAGATCTTGGAAGAGACTTGGTACTTGGACTTTTCAGCAATGCTCAAATTGTAGGACTTTGGCAACTCTTAGGGATGGACTAAAATGTCTTTTGCATAAAGGCAGGTGCACGAGTCTTTGGGGGTCCAGGTGCAGATGTTATGGTTTGTGTCTAGTTTTCCCCCCAAAGCCTCATGTAGTCATGGGGTGGCTTCTGGAGTTTGTGATTGATTCTTGATTCAATGCTGGGATTATGGGTGTGAGTGCCCTGGGGCAGATACTTTGCATTACAATGTAAGGAGAAGAGAGAGGCTAGCTAGATGCCTGTGCTGTTGCCATGAACAGTGCCATCTGCCCTGGAGCCAGCTAAGTATGGACTAAAACCTCCACTGACTGTGAGCTAAACAAACCTTTCCTTGCTTCATTTTGGGTGTTGGGTAATTTGTCCCAGCAACGAGAGAAGAGTAACTAAAACAACTAGTACCAAACTAGCTGAGAGAGAAATCAGGAAAACAATTCACAATATGCCTTAAAACAAGCAAACAAAATAAAACAAAAATACCTGGGAACTCTAAGCAAGGAAGTGAAAGACCTCTATAATGAAAATTCAAAACACAAAAGATGACACCAGAAGACTTTCCATGTTCATGATCAGCAAAATTAGTGTTTTTTAAAGGTCATATTACCAAAAATGATCTATAGAATCAATACAATCTCCATCAAAATTCAATGACATTATTCACAGAACTCAAAAAAGCAATCCTGAAGTTCGTATGGAGAAACAAAAGACCCAGAACAGCCAGAGCAATCCCAAACAATATTAGCAAGTCTGAAGATACCAGATTCCAAATTATACTACAAAGCCACAGTTACAAAACCAGCATGGTAGTGCCACAAAAGCAGACACATCAACCAATGGAACAGAGGACAAAGATTCAAGCCTACACAACTACAACCACCTAACTCTTGACAAAGGAGCCAAATACATACATTGTACAGAAGATAAGCTCTTTATCAAGTGTTGCTGGGAAGACTGAATATCCATATGTAAAACACTAAAACTAGTCTACTGTTTTAGCTCAGGAGTACAGCACCTGCCTGGCAAACACAAGGTTCTTAGTTCAATTTCTGGTACCCCCCCTCTCCATCAAATCAAAATGTGAAGTCTTGGTATAAAACTGGAAACTTATGGGGGTATTGGAGACACATGACTATAATCCCTGCCCTCAAGAGGTTAAAGCAGAAGATTACTGTTTGAGGCCAGCCTCGGCTACAAAATGAGTTCAAGGCCAGCCTGAACATCATAGCAAAACCCTGTCTCAAAGACAAAAATTATTTAATTCACTAATTAAAATAAATCTAGGAGCTTTGAAACTGCTAGAAGAAAACACAGAAGAAATATTTAAACCATTAGCACAGGGTAAGAATTCTTGAATAGTAGTCCAGTAACACAAGAAATAATAGCAAGATAAAGCCTGACATAGTGGCATATACCTGTAATCCTAGGATTTGATGGGAAGGTTGAGGCCAGCCTGGACTACACAGTGAGTTGAAGATCTGACTGAACTACATAGTGAGATCCTATCCCAAGAAATTAAAAAAAAAAAAAAAGAAAGAAAGAAAGAAACAATAGCAAGAATCAACAAATGGAACTACAAAAATTAAAAATTTTTCTGTGCAACCAGGGAAAATAACAGAGTAAAGAGACTACCTCGGAAGGGGAGGAAATCTTTGTCACTCTTCCAACAGAGGATTAATACATAGAATTTATAAAGAACTTAACACCAAAAAACCCCCTAATAACCCAGTCAACACATAGGCAAATGAATATACACTTCTCAAGAGCAGCAGCACAAATGGCCAGTAAGTATATGAAAAAATGTTCAACATGTTTAGCCATTAGAGAAATGCAAATCAAAACTACACTGAGATTATACCTCACCTGGATCACAATGGCTATCAAGAATACAAAAATGAATAAATGAATGAGTGAGCAAGTGAATGAACAAACACTGGCAAGGATGTGGGGGCTGGGGAGCATGGACTCTTCCACACTGCTGCAGCCACTATGGAAATCAGTATGGAAATTCCTGAAAAGCTAAAAATAGTTCAGTAAAACTAAAATAGGCACCATGACCTATCTATGCCACTCTTTGCTATACACTCAAAAGAATTACAAGTCAGTATATTTAAGGAGACCTACATACCCCTTTTTATTTCAGCATATCACAATACAGAACAAGCCTAGGTGTCTATCAACAGATGAACAAAGAAAAGTTCGTACATATACATGATAAGAGTATTATTCAGCTGTAAAGAACAAAACAATGTCATTTGCAGGAAAATGGATGGAACTGTAGATCATCATGTTAAGTAAAATAAGCCAAACCCTGAAAGACAAATGTCTCATGTTTTCCATAATGAGGAATCTGAAAATGATATGAAAATGGAAAGGATTATTAGAAAGGGAAATAAAGGGGAAGTGGAAGAGGAGGGTGAGGGAGTGTAATAGGAGATTGGGAAAGAGTCAACAACTCTATATTGCTAAGAGATCACAATGTTGAAATGAATTCATTAAGGTGAAAAGGAGGCCACTTTCACTACACACCATTAAGTGAAACAGCAAGTTACAGCAGTATATATGGCAGTGCCAACTTTTTTTAAAAAATGCATTAATGCATGAAGATCAAATCATCTAGAATGCTGTTCTCTCATCTCTGTGAGATGCCGAGCACATTTTTTCCTTTTTTCTTTTTTTAGTTGTGCTAATACAAAATGTTTCCAAGGGCATTAAGAATTGTTCTTAGAAGGGCCTGGAAGATAGCTCAGTGGCATAAGTGCCAGCTTGGCAAGCACAAGGTCCCAAGTTCAATCCTTGGTACCACACATACACACACAGAATTGTTCTTAGTATGTAATGTGATATGTTAATTAACCTGATTGTAGTTATCATACAGCATCTCAAAACATGATATATACCCTACATTTTGCCAATTATACTCAATAAAAATAAATGTTCACACAAAAGTGGGCATTAATGTTCATGGCCATATTATGCATAACAGCCCATAAGTGAAAACAACCAAAATATCCATCAAACACATCAGAATGTAATTCTGCCATAATATCAAGTATTGAATGGAAGTATAACATGGATGAAACTTCAAAACATGCTAAAACCAAATACAAAAGGTCACATAGTGTATGATTCCATGTAAAATATCTAGAACATGAAAATCCATGGTCAGGAAGTAGACTAGTGGTTACTAGAGGCTGGAGCCTGGGAGGGATGAAAAGCAACCTAATGATACATTCACAGGTCTCAGAGACACTGTTCTAAAAATTGATTATGGTACAGACTGCACAGGTCGGTGAATGTGATTAAAAAATATTCATTAACTGAACATTTTAAAATATGAACTGTAAGTTATCACAATCACCTGTTTAAAAAATACTCTATGAGGGGCTGGTGAGATGGCTCAGTGGTCTGAAGCACCTACTTGGAACAAGCTTAGCGAAAGCACAGGGACCGCGGTTCAATCCCCCAGCACCACATGCCAGCCCGCCCCGCCCCCTGGTGGGCTGAGCTGGCCACACACACACATACACATAAATAAATAAAATTAAAAAAAAAAAAAAAAACTTTAAAAAAAAAATAAAAAAAATACTGTATGAAATAAATTAAAAAAATAAAGAATACCTATGTTCATAAAAAAAAAAAGAAAAAAAAATACTGTATGAGCTAGGCATGGCGGTGCATGCCTATAATCCCAGCACTCTGGAGGCTGAGGCAGGATCGAGGCCAGCCTCGGCTACCTAGCAAGACTCTGTCTCTATTAATAATGAAAACCCAGTTTCTGGCCACATTTTCTAATCAAGTAATAAAATGCAACCCAACTAGGCTTCATTTCTTAAGAGTCAAGATCACTAACCTCCATGCTTTTTTTAACCCAGGCTTTGATAAAAACCCTTTCCTCTAAATTCCTCTGACCCACCACTGGGTATACTTCAGAGAGGGTTCTCAAGCAGGCAGATAAAACTGAGAAGTGTTATTTACAGTAGCTAGGTGCACACCTGTAATCCCACCTATATCCAGGCTGAGGAAGAAAGATCCCTAGACACTGGCCTGGGGAACACAGTGAGATCCAGCTTCCAAAGGAAAAAAGGCAAAACAAAAAGTGAGGTAACTTTCATATAAACATAAAGTACATGGGCTGTACATCTATCTATTTGTTTAGCAGTACTGGGGATCCAATCCCCTGCCTCACACGTGCTAGGCAAACACTCTTACCACTGAAACACACCCCGATCGTCTCTATATCTTCATCATACCTACGTATATTTCAAGTTTTTTCAACTAGAACACCGGATCTTCAGAAAAAAAACCCAAGTCTGTGGTCTAATACCGCCCCAGTACCCTGAACAGATATTGTCCCATGCGGCCCTTTGTACAAGGGCCAATGATAGCCTGTCACAATAGAAGGGCCTAACTGCCTGCACAACCATTTAACTGTGCTAAATTGAAACAAGGTATTTAAACTGGCTACTTCGGTTTACTCATTCCTAAAAGGGGGTTAACAATGCCTGCCTGTTAGCGTCAGTGTCTAGCAATTAAAGTAAAATGTTTTTGACTTGGGGGACACACCAGCTGGCATGCAGAGAAGGAAGGCAGTTACTCTCTGTACTACGTGGTGCCAAATCTTTCTTCCCACTCATTTGCACCTTAATTGGTCCTCCTCCTCGGCTTCCGTATCTACAAAAACCCACACCAACAGGATCACTGATAAAAGTAAAGACTCAACTGCAAGCGCTTAAACTTTCTCTTTTGTCCCTTGGCTAGGGCGAGTGCCTTAGCACTGCCCTCCAAATCTCTAGCGCACAACGAAGAAGCCATCCATACTGCTGTGCAACAGCTTCCACACACATCGACGGACAGACAAGAGGTGTCTCCAACAACACCAACCGCGACTCCATATCGGGAAGCCATTTTTCCCGGTCCAGCAGACGAAAAGGTGTACAAGACTTCAGGATAAACACCCTCCAGACACCCGCAGGCTCCACGCAGCACAAAGGCTGTCTCCCGGCCTCCCTCCCCCCGCCCCACCCCCACCCGGCTGGCAGCCAGGCGGCGCGGCTCCCAGAGCCGGGAGACTGGGTGGTCGCGGGCCCTCGGGGCCGAGAAAGGAGGAGTCGGGTCTCACCTTGGCCCGCTTGCGCCGGCTGGTCCGTCGCCCCTCCGGGGTCTCTGATATTCCCGTCTCCATGGGGGTCGCTGACCCGGGCACCACCGTGGGCCCGGTCTGAGGTCCGGCGGACCCCGGCGGCTCGGCCAGGCCGCCAGGAGGCGAGGCTCGCGGAGGCTCCTTCTTGCGGGGAGTGCGCTCCCCGGCCGTTCCGGACCCGACCTCGGCGGGACCCGACAGGCCCGCAGGCTGCGTGGCCACCTCGGAGCCGTTCTCGGTGCCGCCCGCCGCCCCGGGTCCGGTCTCCGTCCCGGCTGCCGCCGCCGCCGCTGCCGCCGCCGCTGCGGCTGCTGCCTTCTTCCCGGACAACATCTCAGGCCGCCTGGCCGCCCACGGCCGCAAGAGCCACTCGGTCTGTCGCTCCGTGAGTGCGGAGCAGCCCCTCCACTTCTTGCCTCTCTTCACGCAATCCGCGCGCCGCCGAACGCCGCCGCGTATGCTGGCGTTGTGCGCGCTCCCGCCGTGTCTAGACAAAAAGGCCGGGCACCGCCCACGGGGCCGGCCCCTCCCCACTGCCATAGAGCGGCGCCTGAAAGCTAGAGCGGCTCGGTGTGCAAGAGAGCGGGGCTGGCTAGAGCGGCTCTGCAGATGAGCCACCAGGGGTCCCTCGAGGATTCCGGGCGACTGAGGCACGCAGCACTTCCGAGGGCCGCAGTTTCCGTAGGACACTTATGTGTTTCGCTCATTCTTTTTCCCATTAGTCAATTCAAGCAGTATTTACTAATATCTATTACATGACAAAGATTGAATTATGAAATTCTTGCTTTTAAAGAGCTTATGGGTCTAGTGGGTGAAAACACTAACATTGTAGCCGATTGGTAGATTTTGTATTTCTTCGTGATTGTCCACCTAGCACTGCAAAAACCTTGGGTTCATGAGTTCCGGTGCTAAGGGAATGGAGAGAACCATCAGAAACTTGTTTGATTCCAAATGGAACTGCTCTTCAGGTTCTTTCTTTTGTTTGGAACCCCTCCCATTCACATCTCTCGCTAGCACCACCCGGTGTCCCCCATCTGCACACACGACACCTCTGCTACTCCAGGTCATTTCTTTCTGATAATGGAGAGGTTTATTCGTTTAATTTTTCCAGGGAGCCCTCCTTGATCCAACGTTGGAACAGGTCTTGTGTTCCTCCAGCTTATTTCCAACTGGTATTATGCAGATCTACATACACTTACATTCCTTCATTCATTTTAAAGTAGTAGTTTCGGAACCCAGGAGCACTGTACTACTGAGCTACACTTCTGGCCTTTTTTCGTTTTATTTTGAGACAGCGTCTCAATCCTCCTGTTTCAGCCTTCCTCATACTGGGATTGCAGATGCCTGCCCTGCACCCGGCTTGCCGATCTCTTCAAAGTGTGGCTTTTCCAAATGCTATTCCATTTACATGAAATCAGGAACTGGTAAAACTCTGTTTTGTGACCAGCCTGGGCAACAAAGTGAGTTCAAGGCCGGCTTGAACTGCATAAGACCAAAAAAAAAAAAAAAGTTAATATTCAAGTCCATAAGACAGTAAAGTTTAGCATTTTCTTTTCTATTAGAATTCATTTGTATCTATTGGCAATAAAGAAATTAATTTGAAATTTGTCCATTTTTCCCCAGAAACAATTAAATTCCATCTTCGATTATTTGTGATAAAATACACATAACAAAAGTTTGTCTTGCTGAGCATGGTGACACATGTCTGTACTCCCAGCACAGGGGAGGCTGAGGCAGGAAAGTAGCTTGGGCTACAAACTGAGTTCAAGGCCAGCCTGAAGTACATAGTGAGACGCTGTATCCAAAAGACCAAAAAAAAAAAAAACAAAAAAACAAAAAAACAAAACAAACAAACAAACAAAAAAAACCCTCTTAAAAATTACCATCTTAGGGGCTGGAGAGATGGCTCAGTGGTCTAAAGCACCTACTTGGAACTAGCTTGGCAAAGCATCAGGGACCGCGGTTCAATCCCCCAGCACCACATGCCAGCCAGCCCCGCCCCCTGGTGGGCTGAGCTGGCCACACACACACACCACACACACTCTCTTTCTCTCTCTCTCTCTCTCTCTCTCTCTCAAATAAATAAAAAAAAAAAAAATTTAAAAAAAAAAATTACCATCTTAGCCATTTTAAGTGCAATATTCAGGAGTGTTAAGTAATTCACATAATCTCTAGAACACTTCATTTTGCAAAATCTAAACTTGTTAACCACTCCTCCTTCTCCCCACCCTCCAGCCCCTCGTAGCCACCATTCTTTCTGCTTCTGTAAATTTGACTACTCCAGGTACTGCATGTAAATGGAATCATACACTGCATTTTTCTTAGTATATTTCACTTAGAATAATATCCTCAAGTTTCATTCATATAATGATCACTTTCCTTTTTAAGGCTGAATAGTACTCCTAGAAGTGGAACTGCTAGAGCCACTTAACCATTTTTGAAAAGGCAACATCTAAATTTGCAGAGTAGGGACCCTAATCAATACTAAATAGTAAGTCAAACAAATTGCTTTTTCTAGTCATGAGGTTACCAGTAAGCAGTCTTGTTAAACAGTATTCTGATGTGACCGTGAATGCACACATAGTAATCTTTTTGCTTTCCTTTCAAGTTCTGGGGCATTTTTCTTGGTGGTCTCCCCCACATGACTGTAGGTACTGTGTGTCACTGACCATTTGCACACAGTGGCTGGACCCAGAAGTACTGCTGAATAGTGAAGTGTGGCTAAGCCTTCCCTACATCATCTGGCTTTTATGAGGACACCATGAGATGATGCTTGCAAACTGCCTGTCAGAGAGCCTGGCACATAGTGGGTGCTTAAGACATAAGTGTAGTTATATCATTGTTATGTGGCATGTGGCATCTGGGTGTAGGAGGGACCTGGATGTGACTCAGGGGAGCTGGTGGCTGTGACTCCTGTCATGGGGAGGGCTAAAGCAGGGTTCTGGAGCCTGTGTGCCTCCGCACCATAATGTTGGAGGAATTGGTACTTCTTTTTAGGAGTCTCCATTCGACACTTCCTCAGGCATGGTGGGAGCACTGCTGACTTGGCTGATGAACTACAAGCCCTTCTTGTTTGGGTTCCTATTTCTTCTTCTGTTGCTTAGCAACTGGCTGGTCAAGTATGAATCTAAAGCCACTCCCTCAGAATCCCCACAGGTGAGCGAGAGGGTGCTTAGGTGTCACTGGGGATTATGGGATATTTAGCTAGTTGGGGTGGGAGGCAGAAACAGAGAAGGTGTCAGGAAAATGAGGCAAGACTGAGGAGTTCAAGACTTTGGTCTAAGTTCCGACCCTGTGATTTCCTTGTGGGTGATAGTGGGTAAATCCTTTTGCTCCACAAGACTTCAGTTGCTTCACCTACAAAATAGGGACCATCCTAGAGTCTTCTATTTCCTCATTGATGTCAACATGTTTCCTGCTTCAGTAACAGTATCAACTACTGCAAGTGAAAAAAATACTTAAATGGATAAACTATATACATGTACCAACATAGACAAAACTCTAAAATATAATAATGGAGATTCTAGAAATGCATGTAGATTATAAAAATGTATTAACCAGCTATCTGTTACTGTAACAAATACCTGAAATAATCAATTTATAAAGAGAAAAGGGAAAGTTTATTTTGGGTCACACTTTTGGAGGTTCCAGTCCATGGTAAGGTGGATTCCATTGCTTCTAGGCCTCTGGTGAGTGGGCACAGTGGAGTAAAATAATTCATCTCCTGGCCAGATAGTGAAAAAGGAGCTAAAGAAAACTCTCTCCTATTACTTGAAAACTTCCCATTAGGCCCTAGTTCTTAAAGATTATACTACTTCCCAATAGTACTACTGTCTGGGGTGCAACCCTTTCACCCATAAGCCTTTGAGGGACATTCCACATCCATACTATATTGAGTAGCTTCTACATAAGGTTTAAAAACATGTGACTGCGGGGCCAGGGAGATGGTTCAGTGGAATAAGCGCTTCCCTGGCAAGTGCAAGGGCCTGAGTTCAATCCCCAGCTCCACACAAAAAAAAAAAAAAAGAAAAGAAAAGAAAAGAAAAACATATGTGACTGGTATAGTGGCTCATGCCTATAACCCCAGCCCTTAGGAGGCTAAGGTAGGAGGAACACCATGAATTGGAGACCCTCCTAGACTAAAAAGTGGCTACATAGTGAGACCTTGTCTTAAAAGAGGCCAAAAAACCCCAAAAAAACCCAATACCTTCTACTGTTTATGGCTGCATATGTGTAGTGAAAGTATATTGAGGTGAGATGTCTCAATGTTGGTGCTACTGACATTCTGGGAAGAAGAATTCTTTGTAGAGAGGACTGTCCTGTGCATTGTTGCAAGTTTAGCAGCATCCTGGGTCTCTATCTACGAGATGTCCAATGACCACACCCCCATTTGTGGCAAACAAAAATATTTCCACACATTGCCATAAGCTATGCAGTAAGGACAAAACAGCTTCCCATAAAAATATACATGAAAGCCAGGCGTGGTGGCACATACCTATAATCCCTTAGGAAGTCAAGGCAGCAGGCTTGCAAGCTCAGCCTGGATAATTTAATGAGTACTTGTCTCACATTTAAAAAAAAATTTAACAAAGGACAAGAGACTTAGCTCAATGTAAAGACTCTGGGTTCAATCTCCAGTGCAGGAAAAAGAAATTCACGGGAAAAATAAATATCAAATTGAGGATTATAGTTGAAGAGATGATTTTCAGGAGGGCAGGAGAATACTTATAAGACAGGTGAAAAAAAAAAAAGACAGGTGTCTAGGGCTGGCAAGATAGCTTAGCTGACTAAGTGCCTGCTAAGGGAAGCACAGGGACTGGGGTTTGATCCCTGGCACCTCATGCTGCACCCACTCTGCCCCAGGGCACCCTGAGCCAGCCACCGAGACTGGGCATGGTGGCACATGCCTGTTATCCCAGCACTTGGGAGGCTGAAAACAGGATCAGCATTCTGAGTGCGAGCTGCATAGTGAGACCCTGTATCAAATAAAAAAAAAAAAAAAAAAAAAAAAGGACAGGGATCCATGGAGGATTTCCATTATATTTTTTATATTTGTGATATTTTATTTCCTAAGCAAGGGAATATGGATATTGGTTGTGACATTTACTAACATATTAGAGGTCAATAGTTTGTAGCTGAAGCCAAAAAAGAAGAAGAAAATATTAGTAATTAAGGGGAGTGGGGAAAATTAATGAGGATTAGAGAGAGGAGCATGTCAGGAGACCACTGAGACTTTGCAGTCAGAGGTTCTCCTGGGGCTGGCAAATGCTCAGAAGGCCTCCAGGGAAAATTACTCTGGAGACAGATATCATTTGAGTTAAGGGCTTGCGTCATCTGCAACCGACAGATTACTCCTATGAATCCAAGACCACCGTGGATTCTTGGGAGCTGGGCTCTACACTATAATGAGAAGGTGACTTTTCTTCAAGGGACCTCATTCTATTACCTGCAAAATGAATGGAAGGTTTTCTCCTTGCAGATAGGCCTGAACATTAAGACTGTGGCAGGAAGCAGGTATTCAGTGTGGGAAGGGATTGTCATCATTAACCAACTTTTCCCTCTTCCTGGTGGTGGGGAGTTTAGGAGAAGGAAGAGAAGCCAAAGACGTCGGAAGCTGGCCCCAAGAACAACAATGCCAAGAACACGAAAGAAATAGAGAAAATGTATGCCTGCTTTGCCCTCCAGGACAAGATCCTCGAACGGCTTTTGTTCAGTGAGATGAAGCTGAAGGTCTTGGAAAGCCAGATGTTCATCCTATGGAATAAAATGAATCGCTGCAGGCCGTCAAGCAGACACCAGCGTTTCCCCAGGAAGAAATACATACTGGAGAGGCAGAACTCCATTTTCTCCATCATTTCTGATTGTACTTCCAATTCCCAGGCCTCCTAAGACTGAGGTGGGCCAGCCTCTGCTGATGTTACCCCCACTTGGTGTGTTAGTCTGGTTTGTTGGTATTGTCATTGTTACTACGTAATACAGCACACGAGACTACAAACTTTATAAAGAGAAAAGGTTTATTTAGCTCAGGGTTTCAGAGGTCTAAGAGTCCAGCATGGGCAACAAATTTACCTGAGGGATTCATGACAGAGAGTATCACAAGGTGAGGGCCAGTGTGTGTGTGTGTGTGTGTGTGTGTGTGTGTGTATGTGTGTGTGTGAGAGAGAGAGAGAGAGAGAGAGAGAGAGAGACAGACAGACAGACAGACAGACAGACAGACAGAGACAGAGACAGAGAGACAGAGAC
>NW_004524668.1:2996871-3045989 GCF_000260255.1 Octodon degus
CAGACAGAGAGAGAGACAGAGACAGAAGAGAGAGAGAGAGAGAGAGAGAGAGAGAGAGAGAGAGAGAGAGAGAGAGAATGCACGGTGAGAGAACTAACAGAGAGCTCACTCACTCCCCTGAGATGAGCATTACTTTATTCCTGGAGTGGTTTTCCCAGTGACCTAACGGTCTCCCAGGAGGAGGCACCACTTAAAGTTCCACCATCTCTCAGCGCCAACTCTCCAGCACACGATCTTTTGTAAGGAACAAACCATATCCAGCCATAGTCTCCCACTCTCCCATGAGTCTCAGTAGGAAGCTGTTGAATGTTCTTGGTGAGCCACATGGGAGAGGCATCGTGGGGTCAGGAGGATGAGAGGCTGCAGGGTCATCTCTGGGGAACAAAGCTGTCAGCAGGAAGCAGGTGAAAACCCCATGGGGCTCTGAAGCACACCTCCCCTTTCAGCAGAGCACCTCTCTGTGGCTATGCCAGATCCCAGTGAGTCTCCCCAGCACTGTCCAGCTGGCACTCCCTCCTGCAGGCCCGAGTGAGCCTTGCCAAGGGCCCCCTTGACCACACTCCTTGCCTATTCCTCAATGTCCCATGCCCATGGTCCACAGCATAAAACCCATCCTCCTTCCCATGCTGCCCAGGCTCCTTGTCAGCCTTTCTTCCCCTTCACTACTCCCTTCAGGTGCCTTAAGCTATCATTGGCTTAAGTAGGGCATAACTGTAAAAATAAAGACAATGGAAGCAAAACCAAGGTTCCAAGCAGAGCTTGGCTGCTCACTGAAGGTTCAGAGTTCCCTGTATTTGGAGTTAAAAAGTGGATTTAGCTGGCATCATGACATAGGCCCATAATCCAAGCATTCTGGGAGGCTGAGGCAAAAGGACAGCAAGTTAAAACTCAGCCTGGACAGCTTAGCAAGACGTCTCAAAAAATAAAAATAAAAAGACCTGGGAATGTAGCTCAGTGCAAAGGCCTTGCGTTCAATCCACCATACTCCCACCCCCTAGCCGAGATAGTGAGGGTGAGATCTTGAGACGGGCTGGACCAAGCTGGGATTTCTCTATAGGGGAAAAAAATCATCACCTATGGTGACGCTGGTGTCCCACCTAAAATCTCTCTCAGCACACATCTCAGGCCTTCTAACCAGATGACCGGCTGTCTTCAAAAAGGCATTCATGTCTTCGCTCATATGGTTTCTTTCCTGGAATCCTTTATTTTCGCAATTCTGTTGATATAACTCACCAGTTCTTCCAAAGCCACTGCTTTCAGAAAGCTCCCCTGCAAGTCAGATGTACGAACCTCCCTCCTCAGTGTTGTGAACATTTTTTCTATAGTTCTATGTAGATGTCCCAGTCTGTTGAGACTTGATTTGTACACATTCCTATATTTCTTCCCTGTTCTCTTTGACAACAAACGTATTTTTCTGTTCATCTCTCTCCTCCCCGTACTCTTTAACACAGTGGTTAGTATACAATCAATGCTCAATAAGTGACATCTATATTTGACTGTCACAGTTTTAGGTGTCTTGACTCTTTTTTGCCCCCTCAGTTTTGAGTGATTTGCCTATATCCTATTTTGTTTAAGAGCAAGATCAGTGTGCCTAAACATCCTGGATTCAAATCCCAACTCTACCAAATCTCCACTGTGTGACATTAGGCAACTCTAAAGTTTGTTCTTATTGTGACTTGGTCTCTGCCGCTGTGAAATGATCTACATATCTTATAAAGTTTTTGTTAGGATTAGAAAATGGTGTAGTAGCTTTCTCAGCTCTGAGATAAAATATCTGGCACCCACAACTTATTTATTTATTTTTATTTTTGGGCGGAACTGGGAATTGAACTCAGGCCCTTGCGCTTGCCAGGGAAGCACTTCTTCTACTGAGCCATCTCCCGGGCCCCTGCACCCACAGTTTAAAGGAGAGGTTTAATTTGACTCACAGCTTTAGGAGACAGTCCACGGCTAGGTGGCCTTAAGGCAGAAGTGTTGTGGAGGACAGGGATGGCACGGCAAAGGTACTTCATTTATGGCAGCCAGGGAGCAGAGCAGAGAGAAAAAAACAAAGCCTGAGAAGAAGGTCCAGGGACCATCTATGGTACTCAAGGTCACACTTCAATGACCTTCCCAGGCATACCGAGAAATGTGCTTTACTGATGTCCACGGTGGCTCCTAAGCCAACCAGGTCGATAAAATGAAGTTTATCTATCACAGATGGTGTCTTAGTCTGTGCTACCATTAAAAAAAGAAAAAAAAAACTTGCTGTCAGAAAATTTATAAAGCATTTGTCTTCCCTCTGTCTACTCTATCACCCTCTATTCAACAGTTGCTTGGCCACGTTGTTTTCTCTTTTTTTGGTACTGGAGATCAAACTCAGGACCTTGTGCTTACCAGGCAGTTATGCTCCTGAGCTATCTCCCCAGCTGTTTTCTCTTCTAAATACACTTTTTCATTTTTTACTCAGGCTAAGAATTTTCCAAGTCTTCATAGAATATTTTTTTCTTTTAATTGCATGTCATTTTCTTTTTAAAAAAATCTTTTTGGTCTTTTCACATTTTGCTACAATTACTGAAGAGAGACCATACAGCATTCTGAGTGCTTTGGAGCTCAGAGCTGTTTCCTGCCAAATGCTCTAGTAGTTCATGACAAGCACTTTGCCTCTTCTCTCCACGTTCCCATCCCAGACCACACTAGAATGATCTTTGCTGTCATGGCTATTCAAGCCATCTTGTGGAAGACTAGAGTTTCCCTCCTGCTTTCTCTTCCTATGCTTCTCACCAGCATTGTCCCTGAGTCTACAGGTGTGGTAATATGGGCTTTTTTAGTGTGTGCTTCAAAATTCTCCCAGCCTCTACCCATTATTCAGTTCCAAAGCTGCTTCCATATTTTGAGGTGTTAAGTTATTCAATGGCCACTCCTCTGCCACCACTTCCTGACTTAGTCTACACCACTATGAACAAATGCTTAAGAATTCATAAGGAACATAAATTCATTTGTTCTGTTTTGTTTTTCTAGTACTGGGAATTGAACCCAGGGCCTTCACTCTAAGATATATTCCCAACCCCTTTAAATTTTTGTTTTATTTTGAGAAAGGATTTCTAAGTTGCTAAGTTGCCCAGGTTGATCTCAAACTTGCAATCCTTCTGCCTCGGCTCCTAGAATACTGGGATTGCAGGCATTCATCACCATCTGTCTCAATTACTCTTCTCTCATTACTGGGACAAATACCTGACACCCAAAATGAAGGAAGGAAAGGTTTATTTAGCTCACAGTTACTGGAGGTTTCATTCCATACTCAGCTGGCTCCAAAGCAGAGTGGCACATGGCAGAGAGCAACCTTTCATGGCTGTGGTAAAGAACAAGAGAGCAAGGGAGGTGTAGTAGCAACAATGGCTACAGAGAACAAGTCCGTCTTCCTTAAGTTGCATTCAGGCTATCTGCCCCAAGCTGAATGTAGCACTTACACCCATAATCCCAGCAGCCCTCAAACCACTAATCCCAATGGATCATGAGTTAGTCACAAACTCTAGAAATCCACTCTATGATTTACATGAGGCTTTCCGGGGGAAAACTATGCACAAACCATAACACCATGCCTGGCCAAAAATTCATTTCTCACAGTCCTAGAGGCTGGCAACATCAAGTTCAAGGTACCTACAAGTATGGTCTTCACTTCCAAGATGGTATCTTGAACTTTCCATTCTCCAGAAGGGAAGGATGCTATGGTTTCACATGGAAGAAGGCAGAAGGGCGAAAAGGGAATGAACTACCTTCTCCAAGACCTTTGGTGATGGCATTAATCTATTCATGAGAGTGGATTCATGACCTTGACACTTCCTGAAAGGCCTCACCTTCCAAGATTGTTGCCCTAGAGATTAAGTTTCCAACATAAGAATTGGGGGGGGGATACATTCAGACTAAAGCAGATGAGTTACTACACCCCTTCATATCTTTGCTTGACCAATTCCTCTGTGAAGACTCCCTATTTAAAACCACAACCCTTTCTTGCACATCACACATCTTTTTGCTCCTCTGGGTCCAATCTCCATCCCTTTCCTGACTTTTCTGCCAGAGATCTAAACTATATGGATGGCATCTTTGAGTTCCCTAGCACTGTGGCCTTCAGGAATGCTTGGCCAATGGGGAGATCTGGAAGAGCAGAGGAAAAGAGGTTGATGTGCTGATTCTCCTAGGTTCTTCCTGAGGGCTTACTTCAGGCTAGTTTTGGACTAGGTAGGTCTCAAAGAGCTCTCTCTATGTGACTCTTTCTAGGATGCCTTTTGAGCCCCTACAGTTACCTGCGCAAGGGTACTGCACTGTCCTTGTGGGCTCCCTATACCCTTCTCAGGTCCTTGTAAATAGTCCCTTTTGCACAGCTTCATGGGCCATGGCTAAAGACCCTGCTGAATTCCCAGTTTCCTTGGGCCACCCAGCACTGGACCATTAGGTATCCATGTGGTAACCTTCACTATGGAAACAGCTACAGCACTTCAACCACACACTTGATCTGTATGTGACACAGGAGGCACAATAAGTCACTGCACACTCATTGCACAGAGCATCTGGAATGAAAACAGCATCAAGATCCTGTGGGCATCATGTTCTTTTTATGGTACCAGACCCATGCCTAGATTTGCCACACTAGCAGCTCCCATGGAGGTCTGAGGTAACCCAGAGTGGCTTAGTCTGATCCTTGTGGAAGATGCACATGGCCAGGTATATCACTTCTCAGAAACACTGGCCTGTGGCCCAGGGTAAGCTGGGCACAATAATCTGTCACCAGGTTCACAATTGTGAATTGTGTCCAGTTCACAGTTGGCCATGGTTACAATGGGTTCTAGGTTGTGAGCACCCTGGGCACAATTTTGACCTCTGGATGGCTGCCAGATGGCTGTCCTCTTCCATCAAGAAGATGGCACCTGAATTCTGGATGCCCTGATGACCACCTTCATCATGATCTAAAATTTCCTGATAGGACACAATCTGATAGTGGACTTTGTTACAGCCAGGGACCCTGTCAGCATGGAATTGCTGGCTCCTCTTCCTCACCATGTGGAAGTGACCTGGGTACAGATAGCTCAATGGCCCATGTCAGCTACTGCCTAGTCACCCTCTGCAGCACCTGGTGGGGGCAGCACTTGCTGGGTCAGGACTGCAGGGCCTCTGTAACTACCTACCAAAATTTTTTAAAATTAATTTTACTAGAAAATTGGGGACACTACAGAGTTACATGACGTTACAGTACAAGTTCTCATATGTCCTGAGTCTTAATTGACCTTGGAAAGCTAGGGCCAAAATGTTGGCTTTCCTTGAGGCCCTCCTTTTTCTCTAATTTTGGTCTGCAAACTTAGGTTGTTAACCCTCCAGAAGACAAGCTTATTGTTTTTGCCATACAACCTAGGCTATTAAGCTTAACCTCACTATCTGTCTGAATATCAAACATCTTAGGCATAACATGGAACAGATATTTTTCATCAAGTATTGATATGTTGAACTTTAAGTCCCTACAGAATATGATAAAAAAAATTTAAAAATTAGTATATATTTTAAAAATAAGCATAACAAATTATATAATTCTTATGTTTACACATAAGTCCAAAAATCTAACCATATACAACCTTGAAGGAGGATAATCCCACAACATTCCTTTTCCTGTCTCTTGCCTTCATTCACCACCCCCTTCTTCTCAGACCCAAAAGCTACAACTCTTGTTGCATAGGTCCTGCTTTACCTTGGTCTTAACCACCCAGCAGAAAAGTATAAAAACAAAATATAAGAAGTAAAGCCATGCTGTTATGTTGAGCTGTAGAGGACTCAGGTCAACAATTTCTGACATTGCCAGTGAAGCGGAAGACCCAATACTATTATGGACTATTAGACTCTTTTAGAATATTTTGCTGAGTTAACACACCTATAATATTCAAATAACAGAACTTAACAAAAAAAGGGGATACAGATGAATGTCCATCTTGTATCTGTGTATTCAGAATGGTTAGGATAGATATATAGTTGCATTCTCTTAATGAATAGAGGGATTTGTTCTAATAGTGTTTGTAAATAGGATATCATGTCCGCATCTTGTACAGCAATTAACCACTAGGAAGAATGTATACAATGTGTTATTTATTGAAACCGTCCTACCAATTTGGTTTGAAACTGTCTCATTGCTATTTGTTTCTCAATAAAATTATGGAAAAAAATAAATAAAATAAAAAATAAATTAATTTTATTGAGAAAAAGATGGCAATGAGACAGTTTCATGCCCTTGGAGGGCATGTAGACAGATGATAAACACTCATCTATTTCCTTATGTTAGGCGATTCCTTTCTTTCCATGTGGCTGAATGAGCGTGCAACACTAGGAAAGCATACTTTTTTAAAAAATTTAATTGAGAAACAAATATGAATGAGAGTTTCAAAGCTGATTAATGACAGTTTCGATAATCAATACATTGTACATTGTTATCTTCTTAGTGGTTATCCATAGTACAAGATGCAGACATGATATCCTGTCCAAATACTATTAGTACAAATCTTTCTTCTCACTGAATTAAGAGAAAGTAGCTGTATATCCATTTTAACTATTTTGTATGTACAGATACAAAATGGTCCTTCCTTTGTATTCCCTTGTTTTGCTTAATTTTGTTAGAGATGGGTATTCCATTGCCATTTAAATATTGTAGGTGAGTGAATTCAGCAAAATAATCCAATATAGTCCAGTAGTCCATAATAGTAGCGGGTTATCCATAGGACTGGCAATGTCAGAAGTTGTCGACTTGAGCCTTTCATGCTCAGCATATTAATATGGCTTTACTTTTTATACCTTGTTTTTATACTTTTCTGCTGGATTGTTAAGACTAAGATAGAGCAAGACCTATATAACAAGAAATGTATCTTTTGTATCTGATAAGATCAGTCAAGTACCCTCAGGATTTATCCTGTTACCCTGTACCACAGTTTGTAGATCCTTTGTCAGTGTCAGCCATGTGGATGAGTCACAACCATTGCTTGATCCATAGTACAAGATGCAGACATGATATCCTGTCCAAATACTATTAGTACAAATCTTTAATTTTTATGTACTCAATAAAATTATGGAAAAAAATAAAAAAAATAAAAAAATAAATTAATTAGTACAAATCTTTAATTTTTTCCATAATTTTATTAGTACAAATCTCCGTGAAAGCCTGAGAGAATGTTTTCTCTCCATGTGACTCTCCTTAGGCACACTCTACATCATTGATCACATTGCTCTGTGGCCCCATAATCTCCTTGATCAGAAAATTTGGGACACGACTGAGTTACATAATGTTATAGGTTCTCCTATGTCCTGAGTCTTCACTGACCTTGAAAGGCTAGGGCCAAAATGTTGGCTGTCCTTGCAGCCCTTCTTTTCCTCTAATTTTTGGTCTGCAAACTTAGGTTGTTAACCCTCCAGAAGAGAAGCTTATTTTTACCCTACAACATTTTTTGAGTCTCTGTCGACTCTAACCATTGGCTGAGAAGTTCATGTTGCCCCCTTTGAAGAACAACTAATAGGGTGGACATAACTTTTGGTTCTTACTGATTGTAATGGTTCATACATTGTGCCATTTAATTAAGTGACTCAGCAGGGAGCCAAGGTCCTCACATCCTGAGCCTGTGCAAGAGAAGGGCAGGGAGATGGTCTGAGGGCTTTACTCACCCAGGGTCGGATTGCCTACTTCCAGTATAAGGGAGGAAAAGAAGATTCCTCTTCACTCCACTTGTGCTGTTGCTGTTTTACTGTTTTCTGCTGCCATGAACTGCTGTCCTCTGCCATGTACCACTCTGCCTTGGAGCCAGCTGAGTATGGAAGGAACCTTTACAAACTGTGAGCTACAGAAACCTTTTCTTCCTTATTTTGGGTGTCTGGTGTTTTGTCTAAGCAACAAGATAATAGTAACTAAGGCAGTGATGGGCATCACAAGTAGTCTTTTCTGATGGACCTCTGGATGGACAGACTGGACAGGAAACCCTGGCACAGCCTTCACTGGGCGAAGTCCCCCTCCTACCACCCGTCTCTTCTGTTACGGTTGCTATGTCTGTGCTCTAGGTCTTCTTCATCCTGCATCCACCTTTCATGGTCTTTAGAGGTTGCCTGAGCAAGCGGAATGGCGTCTCAGGGATCCTACGGAGGCCAGAGCTCTGGGACAAGTGCAGATTACCAGGTTAGTCTAGGGGGACATGAAAATCCCCAACTGATCTACCAAGGACTTGCACAGTCACAGCAAACAGATCAAATATTAGATAAATAACCTGTCCCCTCTCCAGATCTGGACAGGCTCTGCTGAATAGTCTTGAGCAGCCATCTAGGCTGGGGCCCACAGCACACACCTACTTTATTGTAATACTGGATCATCGCCAAGCCTATCAATGCCTCCCACACCCAGCGGTAGGAGACCTTACTGGCATTTTACTTTCTTTTTTTTATATATACATGTTTCTTTTTTTTTTAATTTTATTTATTTATTTATGTGTGTGTGTGTGTGTGTGTGTGTGTGTGTGTGTGTGTGTGTGGCCAGCTCAGCCCACCAGGGGGCGGGCTGGCTGGCATGTGGTGCTGGGGGATCAAACCGTGGTCCCTGGGTTTTTGCTAAAGCTTGTTCTAAGTAGGTGCTTTAGACCACTGAGCCATCTCACCAGCCCCGGCATTTTACTTTCTGACTGTGGCAAGACTATCACTCTTAGCTGGCCACAGTCATAAAAATTTATGTACCTTAGGCCTGAACGACTATGTTCCCATCCTTTGCATGAATGATGTATGTGTCTTCCTGTTTGTGGGACACAATACCCCAAGCTCACAACTTAAAGGAGGGCAGGTTTAACTTAGCTCGAGCTTCAGGGCATTTCTCTCATGGTCAGCTGGTTCCAAGGCAAGAACATCATGGTAGAAAGCAGGTGGAGCAAAGTTGCTTAGTTAAGGGTGAAGCAGAACAGAGCAATAATGCCCAAGAAGGGGTCGCGGACCATGATAGACCCAAGGCTGTGCCTTCCTGACCCATCCAAACACACCCAGCAGGTGCTCCACTGACCGCCCCAAGCCAGTCAAGCTGACCCCTACCCCAGTAGGGTGTTGGGGCTGCGAAAAGTTAACTGTGGTGTCAACTTGAATGAGAGCCCCCTAGCTGATTGGCTTAGCGTGGCTCTGGGCATGGCTGGATGACTGACTTATCAAAGAGGGAAACCCCACCCTGGGTGCGGGTGGCGCCAACCAATAGACTTGTAGCCTGAGTGGAATAAAAAAGGAAAAAACAAGGACATCTTGCTTTTGATTCTTTAGAAGAGCACCAGTCTTCTCCACTGCCTTTGGACATCAGTCTCCAGGCTTCTAGGACAGGTTCCTCAGGCTTCCAGCATAGTTTCCTCTGCTGATATGGACTCACATGGGACTCTGCAGTGAGCTCAAGTCTTTGACCTTTGACTGAATCCTCTGGCTCTCCACTGTACAGGCTGCCCTTTCGCACCTTTCCATACCAGACTCTGCAGGTGGCCATTGCAAGCCTACCTTGTAAATCCTGATACAGAATATCCAAAATAGATTTGTGTTTTCATTTTATATATTTGGTACAGGGTGTCACTACGCAGCTCGGACTCGTAGTGATCCTCCTGTTTTCAGTCTCCCCAGTGCTGGGATTACAGGCGTGCACCACCACACTTGGACTCTGTCATTGGCTCATTCTGCCCTGGGGGTGGGGCTGTTGCAGCATGTGAAACTAACGATCGAACCCTGGTCCCTGCACTTGGCCAAAGCAGGTGCTCAGTCTGCTGAGCTATCTCGCTGGCTCGAAAATAGATTTTGATATCAGGAATGACTGGAGAATCAGAATTATTAAGGAGGTCAGTTAGAAAGCCAACTGCAAAAAATTAGACAAATTAGGGAGCTATCCCCAGGAAACTAGAGAAATAAAATCCAACTCCAGGAACTTCTTAAGCAATTAAAAATAGTAAACTAAAACCAACATTGGATCTAGAGGGATGGGAGAAATTCATGACACTGTGAAGGGCTTAAAGGATGCAGGGGTGATAGTTTCCACCACATCTCCATTTAATTTCCCCAGTTGGCCTGGACAGAAGACAGATGGGTCTTGGAGAATGATAGTGGATTACCGTAAACTAAATCAAGTGGTAATGCTCACTGCAGCTTGTCATGGATCGGGTCTAGATGGCCTTCAAAGCCTCATGCAGTCATGGGGCAGCTGAGTCTAGAGTTTGTATTTGATTCATTGTCTAGCGCTGGGATTATGGGTGTGAGTGCTACATGCACTCTTAGGTGGGCAGCCTGCCTGCATACACTATAAGGGACAGAAAGCATTTCTTACTGCTGCTCCCTTTTTGCTCATATTGCTTTTGCTGTCTTCTGCTGCCATGCACTGTTGCCCTCTGCCATGTGCCACTCTGCCTTGGAGCCAGCTGAGTATGGACTGAAACCTCTGCAAGCTGTGAGCTAAATAAAACTTTCCCTCTTTAATTTGGGCACTGGGTATTCTGTCTCAGCAATGAGGGAAAGTAGCCAAGATACAGTTGCCGTATCAGATGTGGTGCCCTTGCTTCAGCGGATTAACCCATCTCCTGGTACCTGGCAGGCAGCTACAGATTTGTCAAATGCCTTCTCTGTATCTATCTCTAAGGCCCACTGGAAACAATTTGCTTTCAGCTGGCAGGGCCAGCAGTGCTCCTTCGCCATCTACCTCAGGGTTATATTAACCTTCAGGCCTGTGCCACAGCTTAGTTGGCAGTGTTCTTGATCATCTTTTTTTTCCCACAAGGTGTCACACTGATTCACTACATTGATGATATTATGCTGGTTGGACCAGGTGAGTAGGAGATAACAATCACCCTGGACTTGTTCGCAAAGCATTTGTGTGCCAGCACATGGGAAGGAAATCGAACTAAAATTCGAGGTCCCTCTTACTTTAACTAAAATTTCTAGGAGTCCAGTATAGCCTAAGGTGAATGACAAGTTGTTGCATCTGGTTTTTCTATGACTAAAAATGAGGTGCAATGCCCTAGTGGGCCTATTTGGATTCTTTTTTTTTTTTTTTTAAATTTTAAGGAAGGGTCTACTGGATGTTCAGGGTCTCACTATTAGCTTGGACGCATAGTGATCCGCCTGTTTACAGCCTCCCAAGAGCTGGAATTCCAGGCGCACGCCACCATGCCCAGTCTCATTTGCCATCTCATGAGTCCTGGGGGCAGGGCCGGCATGGCGGGCCCAGGGAACCCCCAGTCCCTGCACCTGCTTGCAGGAGCCTTAATTTGCTGAGCTATTTGGCCATCTTTTGTTGTTGTTGTTTTTTCTTATTTGAATTTTGGAGACAAAACATTCCTACTTAGGTGTCATGGTCTGCCCATTCACTGAGTGACTCCAAAGCTGCTAGCTTTGAGTGGGACCCAGAACAAGAAAAGGCTCTACAATAGGTCCAGGCTGCTGTGCAGGGTGCTCTGCCACTGGAGCCATGTGACTCAGCAGATCCGATGGCACTTGGTCCAGTGGCAGGGAGGGACGCTGTTCAGGGTCCCTGGCGGGCCCCCATGGGTGAATGACAGCAGAAGCCTTTCAGATTTGGAGCAAGGCTCTGTCATCATCTGAAGACAGCTATTCTCCTTTCAAAAGCAGTTTCTTGGCCTACTATGGAGCCTTAGTGGGAACTGAATGCTTGGTCATGGGGCACCAGGTTACCAGGCAACCTGAGTTGTCCATCATGAGCTGGGGATTATCTGATCTGCTGGGTCATAAAGTTAGATGTGCACAGCAACAGTCCATCATTAGATGAAAGAGGTACAAATGTGCTTGAGTCACAGCAGAAGACACAAGTAAGTTATGTGAGAAAGTTGCCCAAACGCCCATGGTTCTCCTGCTATACTGCCTTCTGTCTCCTGGTGTGTATCTGCAGCCTCATGGAATATACCATATAATCAGCTGTTACAGGAAGTCAAGGCTAGGCCATGATGCACACATAGTTCTGCATATAATGTAGGTACGTTAGAAAAGAGACAGCTTCAGCATTATAACCCTTTTCCAGGACATCTCTGAAGGACAGCGGTAAAAAGAAATCTTCATCGTGGGCCAAACTTCGGGCAGGGCTCTTGGGCATACGTTTTGTCTGGTAGAAAAAAATGGCCAGATGTGTGACTATCTACAGATTCATGGGCAGTAGGGATTCCTGGATGGTCAGGAACTTGGAAGGAACATGGTTAGAAAATTGGTAATAGATATTCAGGGAACAGGTATGTGGATAGACTTCTCCATATGGGAAAAGGATGTGAAGATATTTGTATTCCATGTAAATACTCACCAAAAAGTGACCTTGATGTAAGAAGATTCTAATAATCGAATGGCTAAGATGACCTGTTTGGTGGATGACCTGCTTGGTGGAGAGCAATCAACCTTTTCCTTTAGCCACTCCTGTTATTGCCTACTACACTCATGAACAAAGTGGTCATGGTGGCAGGGATGGGGATTATACGCGGGCTTCTGCTCATAAAGGCTGATCTGGCTGTAGCCTCTGCTGACTATCCTATGTGTCAACAGCAAAGATCAACACTGGGTCCCCAGTATGGCATCATTCCCCAGGATGGTCAGCCTGTGACTTGGTGGCAGCTGATTATACAGGACTGTTTCTGTTGTGGAAAAGGCAGCGCTTTGGCACAGACACTTACTTTGGGGATGGACTTCCTTCCTTGCATATAGTGCTTTTATTTTCTTTGCCAAAACAACTATCTGTGGCCTTGGCCTTGGAGAATCCCTTATCCACCATCACCGAGTTCGACACAACATTGCATCTGATCAAGGAGCACATTTCTAGGCAGGGAGCTTGTGCTCATGGAATTCACTGATCATAGCTTATCCTCACCATCCCGAAGCAGCTGTGTGGATAGGAAGGTGACATGGCCTTTGGAAAACCCATTTACCACACCAGCCAGGTGGCAGTACCTTGCACGGCTGGAGCAAGGTTCTTCAAAAGGCTGTCTATGTTTTGAATCTAATGGTCTGTATACGTGTTATGATATGTTACTGTGTCTCCACAGGCAGGGTTCATGGGTCCAGGAATCAAAGGGTGGAAGTGTGAACAGGGCACTCACCAGTACTTCCAGGGATCTACTAGCAATATTTTTGCTTCCTGTTCCTGCAATCTTATGTTCTTCTGGCTTAGAAGTCTTTGTTCTGGGGGTGGGGGCGGGGGAGGCGTGTACCAAGAAGCATAACAATAATTCCACTAGACTAGAAGAGAAGATTTCCCCTTGATCATTTCAGGGTCCTCTTGCTTCTGAGAAAACAAGTTAAAAATGGAGTTAGGATGTTGGCAGGGTGATTGATCCAGGCTCTCATGTAGAAATTGGATTATAGCTCCACAGTGGAGGAAAGAAAGAATATACTTGGGGTGTAGGGCATCCTTTAGAGCGCCTTCTATTACCACCTTTTGTTATTAAGGTTAGTGAGGAACTACAGCAGCCTAGTCTAGGAAGGTTGACACCACGAGGGAAAGACCCAAGACCAGCTGAAGGGCTTGGTCAATGGGAAGTAGAAAAAATATTTCTCAATGCTAATTACAACCCATAATCAGTTACTGAAGTAGGAATTTTAATTACAATTGTAATTGTTCTTTTCTATTTTATAAATACACATCCTTATTCTCTTTTTTTGTGGCATACTGTTGATAGATTTAATAACAACTGTTAAGTACTATTAATCCTATATTCTAATGTTTAAGTTATGAAAAAACTTTACCTTCTCTTTCAGGGTGGGAACTGGTGTGTTTCTGTCTGCACACAGGCTGGGGAGATAGCTCAGTAGAATAAGTGTTTGCCTGGCAAGCACAAGGTCCTGGGTTCAATCCCCAGTACCGAAAAAAAAAATTCTGTCTGCACACAGTATAGTTGCACCCTATTAGGAGTCATTGTGAACTCGCTATTATCTGGAAACTATGGTTTAATGAACCGCGCCTGACTGGCAGGTTGGCAAGGGGTGGACTGTGATGGTGAATTGTGGTTAATAGAATCTGAAGGGCTCGGCTGATTGGTTTAGTACAGTTCTGGGGGTGACTGGATGCTGGATGTACTGAAGACAGAAGTCCACCCTGGCTGTAGGTGGCTCCGATCAGTAGGCCGGTAGCCTGAATGGAACACAAAGGCGAAAAAGAAGGAAGTCTCGCTTCTGCTGTGGAGGAGGAGCTCTGGTCTTCACCTTTGCCTTTGGATATCTGCCTCCAGCCTTCTGGCATAGACCTTTCAGCTTCCCGATAAGGATCTCCATGTGACTGCTGTGAGCCCCAGGTCTGGAGCCCCTGGCTGGGTCTTCCATCTGTCCAGTGCACAGATGGCCCTGCACGTTCTCCTGCTCCTGACTCTGCAGGTGGCCATTGTCAGCCTGGCCCTGCCTTGGCTTGTCTCTAACACCCTGGATACTTTGGTCCTATGGCTGGCTGTTCCTCTACCACATGTACTTTTCCTCTCTTATCCACATAATCTTGTAAAACCTTAGATAGAATAAAATATATCGGGTTGTCTAGTGAACCCTGTGTAATACAGTGGTCAACCGGCAGAGTGTTGAGCTGTGTTCCCTGTATCTTCAGGAATTACTCTGTGCTCTGGCTGTTAGGCCTTCCTAGCTGGACATGATGTAACATGGGTGGCCAAGGCAATGTTCCCATACACAAGACATGCCTGGGAATTCACTATGTGGATCTCATCATACATGTGGATTTTCTTCCTATTGACGGGTAGAATCTATAATCCAAAACTGCCCAGGGATTCTGGAGGAAATTACCATGGGGAGAGCCAGGGTCCTCACTGCCAAGAAGGTCATCATGGATCTCTGGCTTGGGCTTTGTGGGGTCACTGCATGGCTTGGGACCGTCTGCTGGTCAGTCCACCGAGTAGCCAAGCAGGCAGTGTCTCCTGCTGCTTTGGTTTGACACTGTAAACTGTTAGTAGCCTTGTTATGGGTCCTGTTGCTTTCTGTTCCTGTTGGGTGGGCTTAGGTTTGTTGTGCCTCATGGTCAGGGGATGAATCTTAGTCCAACATCCCTCCAGGGATGAGAAAGCACAGTCCCTTCCCCAAAACAGACATGACTCCACCTGGTGTCCACATCCTGGGGGCTCCATGGGCCCTAAGAGCTGTAGGCCATGCCTCTGTTGCCTGAGCTCAAGCCAGATTTTGTTTGCTTGCAAGATGACACTCATACCTGCCTATAAAAGAAAAAGAAAAAGACACTAGGAAACTTGAGGCCACTGTTCTGGAGCACACTTCATGGTGCTGCCAGCAGCGCCCTGGCCCCTGTGCCTCTCCCCACGATGATGGGAGTTGGACGGCGCAATGCGTCATTCAAGGCCTCTGATCCTCTGCTTGTAAGTTTCTCCAATAAAGGACACCTGGGCCACACGGCATGCCTTTGTGCTATTTGCCCTCACTCAAGACCCTCCTCTCTTGGGCCTCTGGGCTCAGTCCTTAGGCTCCTCTTGTGTCACCTCTCACTCCCCTGGTGATCACCACAAACATGTACTGCTCTTTGCCACTGATTTTCATAGCCGCACACCTCCCAGTCCAGATTCAGGTGTCCAGCTGGCTGTTCCCCACCTCACTCGCACATCTGGAAATTACCATGGCCAGTCCTGGGCCCTCTGCCCTTCCCTGCCTTGCCCCTTGCTGCACACAGGCTCCCCTGGCTGCCAGGGAAAATCCACTGGTTTCTCCCGGATGCTCGGGTCTGAAACCTTGGGGTACGTTCTCAACTCCCTCTCCTCAGTGGATCCTGTCAGCTCTACCTTCCAAGTATGTTCATAGACCGACATCCAAGTATCTCTGCTGTTGGGGTAGGTGGCTGCCATCTCCCGCTGGGCCCGTGTTCTCCAAAGGTTTATGCATCAGGAGCTGGGGCTCCAGTGTGCTGAGGCCTTAGGTGGTAGAAAATGGAAGAGGTGGGGCTCAGTACAAAACGATCCCCTCCAAAGGGATCCATGTAGTTCTCTGGAACCCGGGTTAGTTGTCCAAAGAGAGTTGCTATAAAAGAGCAGGTCCAAGGCCAGCTGTGGTGGCTCATCCCTGTAATCCCAATACTCAGGAGGCTGAGGCAGGAGGATCACTGTGAGTATGAGGCCAACCTAGGCTCATAGTGAGTTCAAGTCCAAACTGAACTATATAGCAAGACCCTGTCTCATACAACAAAGCAACCAACCCAAAACAAAGCAACCAACCAAACAAAGAATCCTCCCATGACATCATTCACTGGGATCTGGTGCAGCCTGGGGGGCTTCCCCAGAGTCATCCAAGAGTTTGGACTTTCAGCTTCCAAAAATGTAAGCTAATGAAACCTCTTTGCTTTTTAAAGAGTTCTTAGCCTCCGGTGTTCTGTTGTAACAGAAACCAAACTAATACAGTGCTCCTTTGAAAAAGTGAGTCAGATCATGTAGGTTTCTGCTCTAAACTTGGGAAAGGATGCCATAGCACTAGGAATGGAAAGCGAAAGCCCTTCCTGTGTGAAAGAAGGATCCCCATGACCTCCTTGACCTGTTGCTTCCCAGTCCGTCTCACTCCTGCCTCTTGCTTGGTCCTTTACCACATTGGACCCTCTGGCCAAGAACACACGCCCTCTTCCACTCACATAACTACTTCTCTTCCCTTCCTTCAGAGGATGCACCCCTCAGTGAGCCCCCTCCCAGCCAACCCATCCTCACCACAACCCTGGGTTCGACTCAGCTGTCCACGACGTAAGTCAGTTTCTCACTTGGCATCTCCCTCATGTGCTATGAAGCCTTGCTGAATACAAGCTCTCGAAGCCAGGAATCCTGGTCTATGCTGTCCATTGATATTCCCAAAGCACCTCAAGCGGTGCCCAGCCCTGAATAGCTAGCTGCTCCGTAGGTATGAGATGACAGTGAGCATCTGCCACCACGTCTCCTTGGCCAGTGTGTCCTCCCTCAGACCCAGCTGCAAGAACTGGCAAGTGGCAGATACTTGGTTAGCATTCATTGACTGACAAAGTGATTGAATGGATGAATCAGTGAGTTAGTCAAGTCCTGACCAGGCCTAGCAATAAGACTCTTTATGTATCCTTTGCCAAGAGAGACTTTACTTTAAAAAATTTCAGTCTCCATAGTTTTCCAACTACGTACTTCTATCTCAACAGTTCTCAAACCAAGGCTGGGGATGATGATCCTCCTCCTTGGAGAGGTCCGTGAGGCCAGTGGTGATAACAGTAGCCAACAGTTGCTGGGCACCATGTGCAGCCCCTGAATTGTCCTTTTGGTGTATTCCTTCTTTAATCCACAGTCCCATCTCAAAGAGTGGGGTTCTTCATCACTATATTTTACAGATGAGCTCACTGGGGCTCAAGAGAAGTGAGAAATCCTATCAAAATGATGTCAGAAACAGAGTGGTGGGGGATTTGAATTCTGCAGTCAGAATCAAGGACCCCTCTAATGGGCAGGGTTCCCCTGTGCAGTCAAGGATTCTGAATTGGTCCAGAGTAGGAGGTAGCCATGGAAGGTTAGCAGAGGTGAATAGGCTCTCTTGTCCATAAAGAGAATGCATGATTTCTCCTTCGTGAGGCTGCTGAGAGAGATCTTGGATCAGGGGTTGAAAGCCTGGAAGCCTGGAGGAAGAACCACTCTTAACTAAATGACTCTCCATAGGTGGAATAAGCCTGTGGAGATTGTATACATTGGCATTTGCTGCCACCTGGTGGTCACTTTTTCTGAATGGCATACTGTGGATTCCTAGCCGACTAAACTGGAAAGGCCACAGGTGACCTCACTGGTGACAGCTGGAGCTGGCGGGAGAGCAGCTCCAGGAACAGCTGGTAGGCATCTTGAGTGCAAGGCTTGCAGGACTCTGGAGTGGACTAACTGACCCAAATATTTAGTCTCATTTGTCCCTGCGGTTCACTCCGCTGAATGCCTGCTTCTTTGGATGTAAAATGGGGCAGAACAGACTCTGCTTGGACAGATTATTATGCAGATCAAAGGAATAACCCAGAAAATGCCATGCCCTGGGCCTGGTGCAGTGTCACTGCTCAGCTGTGGTGAAGACCAATCAAGCATCCAGGAACATACAAGGAGCTGAGTCTTGGCTGTAACAGCTGTCACTGTCATTTCCACCCCCGAGTCCGTTTCACCAGCCTCATGATGTGGAGTTAAGCCCCTCAGACTCTACAGGGGAGGATGCACAGGCCTGCCTCACCTGCCCTCATGTCCGACCCTGAGCATCAGCAAAAGGAGATTGCAATCCAAGCTCTGTCCAGCCATGGGTCGGAGCTGAGGACGCGGAGGCCAATGCGATCTACCGGTTGTAGGGAATCCGGGCTCCTCCAAGTGTGGGCCCCAGAGCAGCATCAGGTGTGTCCTGGGAGCTTGGCAGGAATGGAGATTCTCGGTCCTCCCTTGACTCACTGGCTCGGGATGAGCAGCTACCACAAAAATCCCCAGGGCGTGGCTTTGCACAACTAAGTTGGAGGTATGCTTGTGGGGGGCAGTGGTTCTCAATGTTGGGCACACGGTAGAATCACGTCGGATCTCCAAATCCTGTGACACCCATGTAACAGCCCTTCGCATCTCTGGGGACTCAGACATGAGCAGTTATGGGAAGGTGCCCAGGTGCGCACCTGTAATCTCAGAACTCCCGGAGGCTGAGGCAGGAGGATTCCAAGTTCAAGCTCAATTTAGTAACTCGGTAATCTTTGATCAAAAATTTTTTAAAAAATGTAAAAGACTTGGGGATGTGGCTCAGTGTGAAGGGGTTGGGTTCAGTTCCCAGTACCAATGAAAAAAGAAGGTGGAAGAAGAGGGAGGAGAAAGAAAAGAAGGAAGAGAGAGAGAGTTTCCTAGGTAATTCCAGGGTGCAGCTTTATCTGGTACCAAGAAGGCAAATTTATTTTATCCTTTTGTTAACTGAAATCAGGAGTGATGCAATTCCAGGGAAAGATCTAATATCTGCCCCAGGGCTGGGCATAACTCTGGCATAAAAGTTGAGTCAAAACACAAAGCTCACCTCTGTGGAGCCCTTTTCCAGGGGCCAGGCCCTGGGCTGCCTGCTTTGTAAGATTACTGCTGTGTAATCCTCAGGCCAAGCCATATAATGTTATCATCCCCATTTATAGATGAAGAAGCAGAGATCAGGACTTACCCGGGGTCCCAGGCAGGGACAGAACTGGGATTTGAACCCGAGTCACCTGAATATTTAACAATGAGGTCAGACTGCATTCTTTGGAACCTTGGGGTCCCCAGGGGTCCCTGATGAGCTGGGGTGGGTTTGGATGGCGTCCAGGAGGGCCTGTGGGTCAGGCAGGCCTTGGTGGCTGCTGCCAGTTTCTCTCCTCTACTCTGGGCTTGGCAGGGCCCCCTTCTGGAGAGAGCATTCCTGTGTCACCCCACCTGGAGCTGCTGGGCTTGTGTGGGGCTCCCAGTGTGCCCCAACAGATCTGCCCCCCTTCCCATTGCCCCGAACTCTGGGCACTAATCCCCTGGGCACAGGGCCTGCAGTGGGATTAGTGGTTGGGAAATCAGGCGCCGCATCTGGCGGCCTCTGGAGAGCTTAGGCAAAACCTGTGCCTTGGAGCCCAGGAAACCTTGCCTGCGCCGCAGAACACAGGGGCTCCAGAGGCCCTTGCCAGCCGCGCAGGGCCTGAATCACTCTGTTCTTCCGGAGCCTTGTGGAAGAGGGTAAGTTGTGGCCGAGGGCCCCAGGCCTGGAGGCTGGAGAGGCAGAGCAGCTGGAATTGGGGGCAGGGTAGGCAGAAAAGCCAGGTTTGCCTGGACCTGAGGTGTTCTGGGGAGTGTGGGGCTTTTGGTGCTGAAATCAGGAGAGTCCTGGCAAGCAGAGATGGGGGCAGGTAGATGGGGGCTTCCAAGCTATTTCTCTTGCTATGGGATGGAGCCATGTGAACTGAGAAGTTGTTCACTTATACTCTGGTGTGTGTGTGTGTGTGTGTGTGTGTGTGTGTGTGTGTCTTACTGGAGACTGAACCCCTGGCCTTTGCACTGGCTGCATCCCCAGGGTTTTAGATAGGGTCTCTCTAAATCGCTAAGTTGCCAAGTTTCCCAGGCCGGGTTTGGACTTGGACTCCTCCTGCTTCAGCCTTCCAGAGGGCTGGGATTACTGGCACTCACCACCATGTCCGGCCGCCCCTCTGTGGTTTCTAGGAGCTCCCTGTCCCCTGTCTCCTTTCCCAGGCCTTGAGAACCTCGTGTTACCTGCACTTCTCGAACTCACCTTCTTGCCCATGGGAGGTTCTGGGGCGCAGACCTGAATCCTCAAGGAGCTGGGATCTTCCACGTCTTGGAGAGAATGAAGACCCAGGTGAGGCACAGCCCTAGGTCACCCACCCGCCCACCTGTGTCGCCGCCACTGACCCATGGGGCTCGCGCCTGGGCCAGGGCCAGGCTGGCGTTAGCTCTTGCATGGCACAGCAGAAGCCACAGGCTGGCCTCTGACTGGGGCACCCGACTCTTCCCACCCTCCAGCTCAGTGACCCCCGCTCCCAGCTCAAGGGTCATGCTCCTGGGAGCCCCGAGGCCTCTTCATGGTTCTGTTTGTGTCTGTCTGCCTGCCTCTTTCTGAGAAATTATTACATCAATTCTAGCACCAGGCAGTGAGTGCCTTTCTGGGGGGTTTGCGGACACTTGCCATCACCCGAACACTAGGCAGTGCAGGATCATGACCGCGCCTGTTATGCAGTTCAGACTCCAAGCTAGCAAGGGCGAAGCTAGTCAGGGCCAAACCTTGGGCTCTGGTCGCACTCCAGCAGGCTTCTGGCTCCCAGGGGGAGGGTGGCCAGCACACAGCAGGCCCTTACGGACCAGACCATTTTCTAGATGAATAGATGCATGAATGACTGAAATAACAGGTGCTGTCCCCGGTGGGCCCTGAATAAGGGAAAGGCGAGGGCGGTGGGATGCAGATCGCAGGTGAGGAGCTGGGAGCCACAGCAGGGAGAGGTTTGGAGGAGCCTGCGGTTTCCAGCTGGGACGAGCAGAGAGAGCTCTAGAGGCCACTGCAGGTCTAACGAAAGCAGCTGGGCAGCCGCTTAGAGGCATAATGTGGACTGCTGCTGCCAGCCTCTGGAATAAGTCCTGGGTTTGGAGACAGGCAGGTGCTGAGGCTGCGCCCCAGGGGAGAACCACGGATGGGGTGCAGAGAGCACGTGGATGTAGGTGGGAGGTGCACCACACAGCTTGGGTCTCAGCTCTGCCTTCCACTGCCCACGGCCTCCATAAATGCCTTTGAGTTTCTTTCTTCCCCTGTGCTGGGGTGAGGGTGGTTGGTTACGGCCTGACTGCTGTCAAGGGAGTGGAACTATCTCCTCCCTGGGCCCTTGCTGGTGCTGCCTTGTGGGTCTCTGCTCCTGTGGGTCTCCGCTCCCAGTCGAAGGGGACGTGTTCCGTACAAGACTGACAGTGCTGGGGCCATCCTGGATCCTGTGTCACATGCAGGTGAAGCTGAGGTATCACTTACAAACAGCAAGATCCACAGGTCCTGTGATTCTTGACCAACGCAGACAGTCCTGAGACGACCACCACAGCCAGGGCCGAGACCGAGCCCACTACCTCCCAAACAATTCTACTCTTTCTGTTTTGTTTGTCCCCAACTCCCACCCCAGAACTGGGGATGGAACCTGGGGCCTTCACACTGAACTCCAACCTTTGTATTTCTTATTCTGAGAGAGGCCTTGGTAAGTTATTAATTGCCTTGGCTGGGCACAAACTTTTGCTCCTCTTACCTCCTGGAGGGATTATAGGTGTGCACCACCATGCCAGCTCCTTCTGCCCTCTTATAATCCCTCTCCTCCTCAGCCTAGGTAACCACTGAGTTGTCCTCTGTCCATCTAGTTGGGCCTTTTCCAGAATACTGGATGGCATGACATAGTCTATAGCTCTTTGAGTCTGGTTCACTTCACACAGCATTGCACATTAGAGACTCAGCTACATTACTGCACACATCAGCATCCATCCCTTTACACTGCTGCATAGTATTCCATATGTGGGCATACCACATTTTGCTTATTTATTCACCAGCTGAAGGACATCTGGGTTGATTCTAGTTTTTGGAAACAAAGAATGAAGAATAGCTTCAGTATGAACCCCAAGTGCTAAAGGTAGAAGATACTGCTGGAAACCAGTGAGATCTTGAGACATGAAAATAAACTCTTTTTTTTTGAACTGGGGATTGAACTCAGGCCCTTGCACTTGCCGGGAAGCGCTTATTCTACTGAGCCATCTCCCCAGCCCCCAAAATAAACTCTTCACCAATAGCTCAGCTGTCTTGTTCAACAATTGATTTGAACCTAAGTCTTTCAATTTGCAGAACAATGTGACCTTCAAAAGCATTTCCTGAGTCTATGATGCCCAAAATAATAGCACCTGCTGGCATTCAGTTGCAAGGATTAAATGAAATAATACTTATAAGTCAGTAGGAACTCTCCTGTAGTAAACACCCCATGGGCATTAGTGGCTATTGAAAGCCTATTTATGAGAACCATCAAGCCAAGAGTTAGAGCAACACTGATGAACAGGGAGGGACTCCCCCCTGCCTGCCGGGCCAGCTGGGGAGACGGGCCTGCCACAGCGTGCTGGTTTCCCAGGCACTGAGATTTGAGAGGCTGGGTCCTTGCTTAGAATGGAGCCTGGGGCTTGGCAGGTGCTCGGGAAAGGACAGCTGTGAGGGGGTCAGGAGAGGTTGCACTTCGAGGCGTGGGTCAAGAGGGGGGTAGAACGGACTCACTGCACCTTGCTCCGTGACCTTGAGCAAATCACTGAATGCCTCTGGGTTCCATCTTATCTCTAACCACTTCCTGAGCCAAGTGGGAGGGGGTAATAAGACATCACCTGATCAGTTCCTGGTGCAAGGCTGGCGCAAACTGACCCTCAGCCTAGGACAGACTCAGAACATAAGGATGATTATTTTTTTCCACAGGTCTTTTTCTTCCTGTAACCTCTTTTTGCCCACTTGGAAATGAGAAGGTTCAAGTAATGATCCTTAAAGATCAGCCAGAGCTTTGTCTGAGTAGCTTGGAGCCTGGGCTTTGGGTTCAAGTCTCAGGTTTGCAACTAGCTGGGTGATCTTAGGCAGGTCACTTAACTCCCCTGAGGCTCAGCTATAACACCAAGGCAGGGGAGCCCCTTGCTCACCAGGGCCGGGATGCTCCTCTTAGCTGGAGTGGATGTGTGTTTCCTGGGCTCTGGGGTGGCTGTGTAGGAGCCCATGGCTCTTTTAGGGGCCTAGGTGGCCAGTTGCCCTCCTGCTCCAGTGCTTCGGCCCCTCCCTGCCTGCCCTCTTCCTCCCCTCTGTCGGGCTATAGGACCTGCTCTCATCACCTCTGACCCCGCCTGCACCCACTTCCCACACTTCGCTGCCCCAGCCCCGCCCTCCCAGCATCACCAAGCAGGCCCCCTCTCCTTGCAGAGGTTTTGCAGAATGGCATGAGAATGGGGTGGTGCTAGCAGTCACTTTCACGCAGCACCAGCCCTGCACTAGGGGCTGCATGCAGGCCTGCAGGGAGCTCCCTCCCAAGCTCCAGGTCGCAGGATTGGAGGAGTAAGGAAGGCAGGTGTTGTAGAGAGCGAGTACGGACAGGATGGAGGAAACCACATGCACAACCTTAGGCTGTGCCCTCCAAACATGTGTGGCCTCAGGGGAGAGGACAGAGCTGGTGGCCCCATCTGGGACATCTTGCTTGTATGGGTCAAGAGCAGCAGAGGGACTTGCATTCAGCTCGCTTGCAGGCTCGCTCCAAGTGCCTTAGCAGGGGACAAGGGTAAGGATGGATGGGGAGGCTTCCTGGAGGAGCTGGCAGTGCAGCAGGTCATAAGCTCAGGGAGAGGCGGGGCATGGCAGGCGGAGCCCCGGTGCCAGGCAGAGCTCCTGAAGGGGTGCATGCTTGCAGGTGTGACATTTATCCAAACCTCTGGCCTCTCTGGATATGGGAACCAGGCATAGGAGGCAATGGGGAGGGGATCCCTTGCTCTCTTCCCTCTGCTGACCCCCAGGGGGTCACACTGTGTCCTTGACTTTCCAGACTGGCCAGCAGCCCCGCCTGCTGAAAGCGATCAAGAGGTGGCTCTTCCCAGCCTCCAGCGGCTTCCTGTTCCTGCTCTCCTTGGTCATGACCGGCTGCTTCCTGTGGCAGTACCACCTCCCCAAGATGCAGACTGGTGAGTGCCAGGCCAAGGTCCTCCTAGGCTCTGAGCTGCCACCCAGTCGCAGAGTTTAAGAAGATTTAAACATCAGGCCTTCAGCCTGCACCCTCACTATGGGTCTCACTAGCTGTGAATCTCTGGATCTCGACGCTGCCTCGTATAAGATGCAAACCCTAAAGCTACTTGGGTTTCCTCAAGCTGTACAATCCGGGGTGAGCAAAACTCGGGTTCCCTCAAAGTGTCAACCATTATTTCTCTTGCTCTACTTTTGACCACCATCCAAAGACCCTCTCACCACTCTAAGTCCCTGAGAGGGTTCCCTCGACGGTGACTTCCACTTCTTAGAGCCTCTCCTTTCTAAGTGGCTCCAGGCCAGTCGAGAAACCGTCGCTTCCAGATGAGCGGCAGGCCTCGGCTGCTCTGGCAACCTGGGAACCTCGCACCTGCTGGGATCCTGGGTGGACCAGAGCCCAGGTCTGCACTGCTCCAGGGCACGATGGTTCTCTCCATTCTTGGGTCACCTGTGTTACAGATGCCCCAGAGCCCAGTGAGTGCCGTGGGAATGTTTACAGACATGGCTCTTTATTTTCTTGTCTCTTCCTCAGTTTTTTTTATTTTTTATTTTTTATTTTTAATTAATGTATTTGGTACAGGGTCTCACTACGCAGCTTGGACTCCTAGTGATTCTCCTGTTTTCAGCCTCCCCAGTGCTGGGATAACAGGTGTGCACCACCATGACTGTCTCAGTGGCTGGCTTGCCCTGGGGCAGGGCCGGCACAGCATGTGGTACCGGGGATCTAACCTGAGGATCTAGCTTGGGGGCAGGTGCTTAGTCTGCTGGGCTATCTTGGCAGCCCACCTTTCCTCAACTCTTGATCTCAACTTTTCTATCTAGGGTAAGTTCCCTTTTGAGAGGCTCCTTAGTTTCTCAAGTAAAAATACCTCAGGTAGGCAAAGTCTGTGCCTCAGAAATGTGCTCCTCAGACTGTCACACTACCAAGCCATAGCAGACTGGTAAGACTACAGACATAGAATGGCTGTGTGTGGTGGTGCATGCCCATAGCCCCTGCATTTGGGAGCCCGAGGCACGAGGATTACAAAATTGAGTTTAGTCTGGACTACGTACCAAGTTCAAGGCCAGCCTGGACTGTATAGTGAGCTCATAGCAAGACCTTGTCTCAAAAACCAAAATGAAACAAAACAATGCCAAAACACATAAAGATGAATCATTAGGGAAAAATTTTTTTAAAAAAATTTTATTCATTTATTTATGTGTGTGTGTGTGTGTGTGTGTGTGTGTGTGTGTGTGTGTGGCCAGCTCAGCCCACCAGGGGGCGGGGCTGGCTGGCATGTGGTGCTGGGGGATTGAACTGTGGTCCCTGTGCTTTGCTAAGCTTGTTCTAAGTAGGTGCTTTAGACCACTGAGCCATCTCACCAGCCCCTCATTAGAGAAATTTTTAAAAAGACACAGGAAGCCCAAATTTTATGTTATTGGATTCCACAAATGCAAAAATTATTCTGTCAAATTGCTATACAAGTTTCCAAATACAACCCCATATATGATGCATGCCTGTAATTGCAGCCCTTTGGGTGACTGAGGAGGAGGTTTACAAGTTTGAGCCCAGTCTGGGCAATTTAGCAACTTAGTGAGACCTTATCTCAAAGTTAAAAAAAAAAAAAAAAAAGGTTGGGAGTATAGTCCAGTATAAAGGTTCTGGGTTCAATTCTCCGGCCCCAAAACAAAAAAGAAAACATTCTTGTGCCTTTTCTCCAACTTTGTTCATAATTTGTCACAAATGAGAAGCTGTTATGATCTACGGGGTGCGCAGACCAAGGTCCCGCCCTCCTGCGGGTTCGCCCCCTGGGCTGTGAGAAGCCGCCCCCGCTCCCCGCGCACCCCAGCGACTCACGCCTGGATTTTAAGATTCCCAGGCAGCTTCCTGCGCACTTGTAGCTTCCTACCTCATCCCCAGCTCGCAAAGCCAGTCCTAAACCTATGCCATTCACTTGTTGAGAGAACCACTCTGAGGCAGTTTTACCTTTTTTATCTACCGCTAGGGACAAGCCACCCTTACGCGACTGGCTGGTTATTTTTTTTCATGACCCTGGGCTGGCCGGCAGTTCTGCTGGGCATCTTGCCTGGGCTCTGTCTAGGGCAGGGGACAGGTCAGCTGGGACACAGGCGTCCCTAGTGACTCGTTCTGGCAAAGTCTTCGTCCCAGGCCCGTCCACCAGGTGGCAGTGTCCCCAGGGAGCAAGCAAATCGCATGCCAGTCCTCAGTTCTCAGTCCCTTAGCTTTTCATAAGGGCTTCAGAGAAGGCGCCGTGCGGGAGCCGCTGGGATCGATCAGCCCCAGTCCTGCCCTCCCTCTCTCCCCAGATGCAGCTGCTCCTTGTGGTTCCAGGGCCACCGCACACTGGACAAAGGCAGGACACATTCGAGGGCTTGATGCCCGATGCCCATTTCTAGGGACAGAGGTGTCCCTGGTGTTTAAGGCCCCAAGCCACGTGGGGCTCCCAATCCACTCCGACACACATAATAAGCACAAGGAAGGAGAGGAGAATGGACAGATGTGCTGAGCCTGTCCGCAGGAGCCAGAGCTTGACCCACTGCCCACACGAAGGGAGCAAGCTGGTAGCGGGGGAGGGAGGGCGGGGAGGAGTGGCACGGCCACCGCAGCAGCATCTGTGGCCTCACAGGAGCCAGCAAGGCCAGGTGGCAGTGGGAGCGTGGAATGCCGGGCCCCTCAGTGCTGTGGCTGGATCATGTACTGTCCCGCTGGCCGGGGAAGACTGTCCCCAAGGTGTGACGACTCTGGCCTTTGCTACCACTTCCCTCCTCCTCCAGGTTCCTTGGGACCAGAGGTGACCTCTGTGCCCGTGAGGATGTGCCCCCAGCACCCAGAACCTGTGCCTCTGGCTCACCCGCTCCCAGTGTTGAAGGAGGCCCTGGAAAAGGTCAGTGATGACCCTGGAGGGGATGGTGTGTGAGGAGGCTGGGGGTGCTGGGAGCACTCTTTACTGGCAGTGGGATCCATTTAGGCTGCTCTGTGCTGGGCAGCAGGGACAGGGCAGGAAGAAGACACTCGCTGGCCTTCTAGAAACTACTAGCCTAGGAGTTAAGTCAAGACACCAGATGTTTCTAACACGGGCGAGTGTGGTGACAAGAGGAGGCCAGGACCCTATGGGAGTGTGGTGATAAGAGAAGGGATTGGTGTTGGGGTCTGGAGGTAGCAGTGTGTGGGGTGAGATGTGGACAAATAGATACCAGGTGGGGTGTGTGTGTGTGTGTGTGTGTGTGTGTGTGTGTGTGTGTTCAGGGAGCTTAGGGGTGCAGGGGTGTGCTCCAGACAGAGGGAGTGGTGTGTGCAAAGGCCCTGAGGCAGCAGGCTGGGCACTTGGAGCACACAGAAGGCTAAGAGGCCAGAGAGGGGAGGTGGGGGATGAGGACGGAGCAGATGACAGAGCCCAGACACGGAGGCCACAGCAATAGGATGAAACAGCTGAGCAGATACACTCCCACGCCCACCATGGCGCAGCGCTTACCACTGGGGGCGCACCTGCTCCAGGCCATCAGGCCCCATGCACTTAGGTCCCTTACCTTAGGAGCCACAGAGGCAGAGGAAACCTGATCAGAAGTGCACGAGCAGCAGCCTGGTGGGGGGACTTGAAACTGGCGTCCAATAGCTGCTGCAGGTAGGGGGTGACCAGCCCACGGCAGTGAGGTGAGCACAGGCCCATGGGGAGACATGGGGAGCTCGGGCAGGAGGGGAGCAGAGGGTGCCGCGTGGCACCCGGGGCTCATAGTAACTGAAACAAAGAGTGACAATAATTCCCGCAGCCATCATTGTCTGCTGAGCACCTGGTGAGTGCCAGGTGCCACGCTACCTGTTTGTGCCTGCACCTCCTGCATCCCTATCTATGTAGGGAGCAACTAAGGCTCAGAGAGGGAAAGTTAGCACAGGGGTAGAAGGTAGAGGCTGGCCGGGCTCGGCGCAGGATGGTGAAACCTTGGGCAAGGCGTCTGGGCATCTTTAGGAAGGGGCTGCTCTTGACCCCAGCAGCTATGCCCCAGCATGTGGGCAAGGTATTTCACGTCAGAGACTCGGTTTTCTCATCCATTAAATGGAGAGAAATTAACATTGACTTACTACTGTGAGGATCAAGTAAAATAATGAATAAAAATCTCTTTCTGTCATGCCTGGCATACTTTAAATCTTCCCCAAACACTAGCTATTATCACTACCCCTCTACTTAATTATTGAAAATAATAAGATATTTTGAAGAAATGTATGAGGGGCCTATACACAGTGGATTGCTCAACACAGGGTGTTCAAGTAAGCCCTGGGGAGGTTTGTCTAGGGCATGAGGCCAGGGTTCAATTACATTGGTAATTTTGAACCTTCTCTCTCTCTCTCTCTCTCTCTCTCTCTCTCTCTCTCTCTCTCTCTCTCTCTCTCTCTCTCTCTTTTTTGTACTGAGGATGGAAGCCAGAGCCTCGTACATGCTGGACAAGACTACCATGGAGCTACATCCTTAAGCCCCCTCCTCTTTTTTTTACTTTGCTAAGGAAATATTTCTTTGAGAAAAAAAATCTTTTGAGGAAGCCCTATGCCTAACACAGACTGGAGGGGGCTTTCCTGAGCAAAGCTGGCCCCCCCGGGGTATGGTAGGGCCAGGGGTGCTGGCACTCAGGGAGGCACTGTGTGAGGGGTTGGCTGTGGGAACGGGAGGGGCTGGGGGCGTCACTGCACCCACACTCTCAGCCTCCTGGTCTTTCCCCCCAAGGTGGATGGGATCCTCAGCCAGGCCATGTCGGCCCCGGGTCTGGCTGCCATGTCTGCAGTTGTCATCCACAATGATACCGTGCTCTGGACGGGGAACTTTGGGAAGAAGAATGGCTCAGACCCCAATTCCGGGGCCCCCAACGAGCACACCATGTACCGGTCAGCTGGGCTGTCTCCAGGGCCCTGTGGATGGTGTGGGGTGGGAGGGCAGGGGACCCATGAGGCAGAGACCCAAGAAAAATCACGACTGGGGTGGCTAGGCTGCCATGATTAAGTCCTGGCAGTTCCACACAGGAGGAGCCCAAGATCCAGAGGAGACCAGTGAGTGCCCAGTGTCACACCACAAGGGTGGCCAGCCAGCAGGGATCCCTCCTGGAAACCAAAGCTACCAAACTGGAGAAGGACCCAGTGTTCAGAGGAAGTTTTCATTTACACTACCCTGCTCCACGCCAGGCCTGGGGCCCTCCCCAACCAGCATTTCTCACACATCCTCTCCTCAGCTCGTTTGAGGCCCATAGGGAAGCTGCCTCAGAAGGGTCCAGTAACTGACCCAAAGCCACACACACGGTACCCAAGTCAGCCTTAGAATGAGAAGGTTGCTGAAGAGGGTCCACCCTATCTTGCCAGCCCCTCAACTTCCGGTATGTTCTCCAGCATCCTCTGCCCAAAGGCAGCTTCAGGCAGACCCGGACACTTCGTTTGAGATGCTGACTTGGGTGGATTCAGTCTTTTCTAGAGCACAGGGGTGTAGGAGCTGGTGTCTAGGGCAGTGCCTGGCTGTGGACCAACAGGTTGCCCTCTGCCCCTGTGCCCCTTTCATAAGGCAGGATCGCCAGCATCTCCAAGATCTTCCCCGTCCTTATGCTGTACCGCCTGTGGGAGGAGGGCACTGTGGCCTCCCTGGATGACCCTCTGGAGCGCTATGCCAGCACCTTCACCATTCACAACCCACTGGGCATGGCCTCAGCCCCCCAACACCAAGGCCTGATGGATGGGCTAGATGAGGTGGGCCCAGCTCCCAGGCCTTCACCTGTTACCCTCCGAAGGATGGCCAGCCAACTCTCAGGTGAGTCTCAGGGCTCACTTGGCTTGACCTGAACTATTTCAGGTAGTGACTGTATTGCTCACGGTTTCAAGCCAGCCAGCTCTGTGTCCTGCGTTGGCCATGTTCCCACCCCAGGGCTGTGGGATGAGCTGGGAGAGAAAGATCTAGAGAAGTAAAAGCTGAGGCGAAGCCTAGGTATTTAGATCTAGTAGACAAATCAGTTTTCAGGTTAAAATCAAGTTGATAGGTCAAGATCTGCCTATCAGGTCTCCAGCAAGGCAGCAAATTTGTACTTGTAGGCAGTTCTGTAAGGAAGATGCAACAGCCCCAATATACATGTCAAGGTCATGTGAAGGTCAGTACAGCACAGCTACCTAGTACAAACACCAGTGAAAGATAGGAACAGAATCTACAACCCACAGCAGAGGCCCATGAGGACATTTAAACGTATTAAAAGATGTTCAATCTCACTCATAACAAAACTGAGATAAAACTATATGGAAACAGCGTATTTTCCTCCTATGAGTTTGGCAAAGATAAAAATGATGGATGCACTGAGTTGGTGAGGATGTAGTGAGCTAGACCATCTTCTCCATCAACGGTGGGGATGTACAGTGATGCAGAACGTGGAGGGCAGCTGGCAACAGCCACCACGATGTGAAATATAGGGGTAGCTCAGTGGTAGGGCAAGTGCTTAGCATGCACAGGGCCTTGGGTTCCACTCCCAGTATGCACACACACACACACACACACACACACCACACACACACGCACAAGCACACAAACAGGATATGCCCTAGTATTCACATGTGTGGTATGAAGTGTGTCCACAGTAATTTACCACAGAACTGCTTGTAATAATAAAAGATGGAAACAACATACATGTCCATCAGTGGGGGAATAAAAGGAACAACGTACATGTCCATCAGTGGGGGAATAAAAGGAACAATGTACATGTCCATCAGTGGGGGAATAAAAGGAACAACATACATGTCCATCAATGGGGGAATAATTAAATAAACTATGATCTAACTATACAAATACTATATAGCCCTAAAAAGGTAAAGATATTCTATGTGTCCTGAGGTGGAATAAATTACAATATAAAGTACGAGAACATCTCTTAAGAGAAGATACTCTATATTACCATATAATAGGGAATAAAAATATACGTATGTACATAGGAAATGTTTGTGTCTATAGGCATAACATTTATCTACATATGTAATGTATGTATAATGTATAGTCTATAGTACACATTTGGAAGGTAACTAGAGACTGAAGCAAGTTGCATCTAGGAAGAGGAAATAGTGGAAAGAAGGAGAAGAGGAAAAATTTTCATTGTGTAGCCTTCGGTGTTCTTCAAATTTTGGATCATGTAAATGAACTGCTTCTTCAAGATAATTTATATAATAATTATAAAGATGTGCTTACAAGCCTGGATAAAGGGACACTGTGGAGAGGCAGTGGTAAGCTGCTGCTCAGACACAAAGCAGGGAGCGGGAATTGGGCAGGGCTGGAGGGACCCAGGCTAGAGGGTGCTGGTCTGGAGAGGTCTGGGGCGGGGCACTCTGCTTCGTGGTGACTGACTTGGAGAAGGCACAGAAGGCAGCAATCACAGGTCCCATCCCAATGCCTTGGATGGCTCATATTTGCGGCCATTGATCCAGTGACCTAAAATGCAGGTGTCACTCACAAATGCCACCCGTCATCATTTTACCAAGCGCACTCAGGCCGGAGCTCTCAGCCAGTGGCTGTGGCTGCTCTAACTCTCCTGCCCTGAACCTGAGGCTCAGCAAGAGGATGGGTGCTTCTAAGGTGGTGCACGTAGGACAGGATCAGTCTTCTCCAGGGAGAGTGCCCCTACGGCTCAGGGCACAAGCACGGAGGTGCCAGCTCAGTTTTCTCACGGTGTGATCCTGGACAGATCCCTTAGCTTCTCAGCCTTGCTCCCTCCCTTGTAAATCACCTGTGCTTAAGGCTGTGTTGGGGGATGCAATGGGTTAATGAGTGTGAAGATGCAGAGCCTGGCTCCTGGCAGACACCTGCCCATTTACCTCTGCATATGCCTGTGGTGGGCCCACGTTTAGGGGAGCTGGGTGTGGATAGAACTGCAGGGGTCCTCTTTAAGGACACAATATTATAAATTTAAGATTAGACACAGGCATTGGATGGAAGTATGCTGTGAGGATCTCTGCTGTGTCAGCATCTAGGAGATCATGGGGGACCCCCTGTTATGGTGGGCCTCCTCTAGCAGTACATTGTGGCCTCTCTATGTGCAGGACAGGGCTCTGAGTGGTCAGCTTCACACCCTTCCTGACTCCTCTGTCCCAAGGAGACCAGCTGAGCAAGCTGTTGCCTGAAGAGCCTTGTTCTCGGCTGTCTTCCCTACGCCCCTCTACCCCAGGGATCCTCCCTCCACTCTTGAAGCCCTTCATCCTTTGGGAGCCCATCTCATTGTTCTTGATAAAACTTTGTAGTCACTCCTCAGGCCTCCCTCTTATTCCCACTCCCGTATATCCCGTCCAGGAGAAGATCTTGCTGGCTCCACTATTAATTTCTGGAGTGCAGCCACTCCTCACCATCTCTGCCTTTAGCATGCTGGTCTGAGCCACTATCATCTCAAAAAGAATCTTGCAGGGTGTGTGTGTGTGTGTGTGTGTGTGTGTGTGTGTGTGTGTGTGTGTGTGTTTTGAGATGGCCTCACTATGTAGCCGAGGCTGGCCTTGAAGTTGTAGTGATTCTCCTGCCTCAGCATCTCAAGTACTGGGGTTATAGGTATGTACCAACACCCCTGGCTTTTAGTAAGGAATTCCAAGTCTTTTCATAAGCTCCCCTACTTCTACCATTGTCCCCAGTAGTTTGTTTTCATACAGCAGCCAGAGGGACCTAGGTAAATGTGCTCTGTCTGTAGTGGCCCCATCTCACGCCTAGGGAGAGCTACGTCCTTCCATGATGGGGTCCTGTAGGATCTTGTTGCTGCACCCCAGCATCTCTTACCTCTCATCTTGACCTTTCTCTCTCTCTAGCCCCACTGGCTACTCCATACTGCCCCTCAAACGTGTCAACACATGCATGCCTTGGGGCCTTTGTATTTGCTGTTCTCGCTGCCTAAGACATCCTTTCTTTACAGCTGCAACAGCTCATATCTCCTCCAGATGTCATTTGATCGAGGGCCACCTTCCCCATGAAGGTGACCACTTTGTATAAAATAACAACACCTCTCATTGAAATACTGTTCTACGTATCGCAACTATTCATTTGCTTGTTTTCTGTCCCCTCTCCTAGAGTATCAACATCACACCGGCAGAGACTTGGTGTTGTTTCTTGCTGATTCTCCAAAACATGAAATAGTTTTTGGCACAGGTGGTAAGAAATTATTGATGAGCACAGGGATGAAAGGGATCCCAATCCTGTGATCCTTTCAATACTTGTCACATCCAATAAACAGAACACACATTTGACCACTGACCTCAAGAAACTTATGGAAGTGGATCTTTCCATGGTTGATAATTTTTTGGTGGTGCTGGGGATCAAACCTCTTGAATGCTGGGTGAGTGCTGTGCCACTGAGCAACCCCCAGGGCCTAGCAGTTCTTCCTGTAGCAGTTAGTAGGTAGCTGGCACCACACCAAGCACGTTGTCTTGTCTAATCCTCACGTCAGCTATATGACATAGGATTGGTTTCCCCCACGTTACAAGTGAAGCACTAGGGCTCAGAGAGGTTTGGTGACTTCTCCCACAAAACCCAGGCCCAGTGGGTGTGACCACTCTGTTCCCTAGGGCTGCCCAGAAGGCTGCGCTCCACGTCGCTGCTGTGGAGGGGCAGCACCCAGGAGGCCCTCAGCCTGCTCAAGGATGATGTGCTGGTGGCTGACCCAGGAACCAGGTGAGGACCGTGTTCTGACGCCTCATGCCATGAGAGGCCGCTGCAGGAGACCAGACCCCAGGGAAAGTACTTTGCTCCGGATGCCCAGAGTCAGGAGGGAAGACTAAGGCCTAGAGGGGGAGGTGTAGAGAGGTGTGGGGGTTGGGGGGCAGCATCCAGCTCTGCTGCAGTTCTGTGCCCTTGTATTCATCAACTCCATGTCGCCTAAGGACCTGCTCTGCCCAGAGTGTGCTAAGCCTGGAGTTGGCATTCTGATGGGGAAGACATAGTGAAAAGCTAAACAGAATGAAGATTTTGCCATGAGAGAAATAAGTGGGACATTGTTACTATCAGGAGCAGATGACTGGGTAACCAGAAAACAGAGAAGCCCAGCTCTGGAGGCAGTGGGGCTCCGGGGCTGGATGGAGGACACCTGGAACTGCCCTGCCGAGGAGGCCCCCTTAGAGGCTGCCCCCTTAGAGGCCCACCTGCCCTGGGCGGTGCTGCTTTTGCAAAGGTCCCTCTGCTCCTCTAATTGCTGAGCCTCAGGCACCAGGCCCCTTGAGGAGGGGCCCAGGTGATGCAGACATGCGATGTTCCGGCTCTGCTCTGACTGGCCTTGTGACCTTGTGAACCTCACGGTCTAGGCGCGTGGCCTAGAGACCCAGAGTGGATGGTAAGACCCTCAGATCTACATCCATCCCATTCCTTCCTGAGGTTCCCACTGGGAGCCTCAAGTTGCCCGTGTTCTTGCTGGTCACAGGTGGACACACAGACCCGAGGAAGGGAAGATTAGACCCGCCTCACATTTGTCACTCTTGAGCTACAGGATGACCATCTCCCATCCCCTTCAAAGATGCTAAAACTTGGATCTTTCATTTGATAAGAGTGGAAAGGACCAGTGCCATCTGCCGCACCACCTTTCCACGTGCATATTTGGTGCAATCCTGGGTAGTTTCCTGTTCCTTACTGGCCTTAGGCGTCCCAAGTGTAGGGCAGAGTTATATCCTAAGATTTCTGAAGTTGCCTCCGGGCCTGGCTGTCTGGAGTGCAGGGTCCTTTGTCGCCCTACCCACCCCTTCAAAGCGCTGGCGGCATTTCGGCAGCCTGGGCATCGGGAAGGGGACCTGGGGATGGCCAGGGCCGCACCCCGACCACACTCTCCTTCTTCCCAGGTGCCACTACAGCACGCTGGCTTTCTCGCTGCTGGCGCATGTGCTGGCGGCGCACACAGCCCAGGGCGACTACCAGCGCTGGGTCTTGGAGAACGTGCTGGAGCCACTGGGCATGGCGGACACAGGCTTCGACCTGACGCCCTCGGTGCGCGCCCGCCTGGCCGCAGGCTTCTACAGCAGCGGGCGGCCGGCGCCGCTCTACGACCTGGGCTGGTACCGCCCGTCGGGCCAGATGTACTCCACACCCTCCGACCTGGCCAAGCTGGCCGTGGCGCTGCTGGGTGGGAGCCCCCGGCGGCTGCTGCGGCCAGACGCGGCCAAGACGCTGCTGGCGCCCGTGCTGGCCTGTCCCACCGCCTACTTCGCCCCCGAGACGGGCACGCCGTGGGAGTTCCACGCGCAGCGGGGCCACCGCGTGGTGCGCAAGGACGGCGACCTGGACGGCTACGCCGCCACCTTCTCCTTGGTGCCGCCGCTGCGCCTGGGCCTCGTGCTGCTGCTGGCCGGGCCCCGGCCGTCCGGGCGCGACCTGGTGGCCGACGCCTACGACGTGCTCGTGCCCGCCCTGGAGCGCGCGCTCCGCGAGGCAGAGCGCAGCCCCGCGCCGCCGCCCAGCGCGCGCCCCTTCGCGGGCTACTTCACCTTCGCCAACATCACCTTCTACGAGGTGCGCGCCGGGCCGGCGGGCGAGCTGCGCCTGCGCCAGTTCGGGCCCCGCGTGGAGGCGCTGGTGCCGCCCGCCTTCCGCACGCTCGCCCTGCGCCACGTGCGCGGCCGCGTCTTCCAGCTGCACGTGGCCCGCGAGTTTCCGTGTTCGCTGCCGCTTGGCGGCGACGCGTCGCTGTCGCTGGAGACCCAGCACGGGCAGCTCGTGCACTTCTACCCCCTGGATCCCCACGGGCTGTCGCCAGGCTTCGACGTGCCTGGCCTCAACACTTACCGGGTGCTGCGACTGCAGCGCAAGCCCGTGTTCAAGACGCAGTGACCCCAGGCGGCGGCCGCAGCCTCGGGTCCTCTCAGCCCACGGCTTTCCTGTCCAAGGTAGGGCGCCAGAGGCCGCAGGGGAGCTGAGAACCCCAGTAGTTGGCAGAATAGGGTAGGCGCGGAGCTACTTTATCCTCGACCACAGCTGGTTTGCAAGACTTGCTTATGTTGGAGGAGGAATTCACAGAAATATAGAGGGAGTGCTCAGAAACTTTAGGAAGCATTTAGAAATTTTACTTCTGTGTCTATAGAACTTAAGACACAAGGTAGGCTTTTTTTTTTTTTTTTTTGCCTTTTTCGCCCCCTTCCCCTAAGATTTTGAGACAAGGTCTGGCTACCTCGTCTGAGCTGGCTTCAAACTCGTGATCCACCTCTCTCAGCCTCCTGAGTACTGGGATTTCAGGCATGTGCCCTCATGCCTGGCTTTATATTTTGTCTTTTAAGAATGAACCATATGGTGTTATAATTTACCCAAAATGAAATAGTCTGTTTGCAGTGCTGTAGGTGGAACCCAGGGCCTCATGCTTGCCAGGCAAGCCCTCTACCACCGAGCTACATGCCCAGTCCTCTTTTGGATGATTTTGACAAGTATTTATACCCATCGACACAATCAAGATACAGGAAGTCTCCATCGTTCCCCAGAGACCCTCTCTACCCAGCCTGAGGCAACTTGGCTGATCTGCTTTCTGTCACTAAACATTAGTTTCGCCTGTTCTAGAATTTCACGTAAATAGAATCATACACTGGGAGCTTTTGTGCCTCTCTTCTGTGGCTCAGCATGCTGCTTATGAGGTTCATGTGTGTGCTCCACTTTATCCATTGTATAGATGGGCCACCATTTGCATATCCTTTCCCTTGTTGATGGACATTTGGGTTGTTTCCAGTTTGGAGCTATTGTGAAAAAGCATTCTTGTACCAGTCTGTCTGTGAATACTTGCTTTCATATCTCCTGGGTAAATTTCTAGGTGTGCCTGCCATGCAGTTTCTCAAAGCACTTGTGTCATTTTATGTCCCCAAACAGCAGTAAGTTGGTCCTCTTGTTCATACTTTTGGCTTCTATGTAATGTTGTCTTTTTTTTTTTTTTCATTTTAACCACGTTGGTGGTTGTGAAATCATATTTAGTTCATGGTGACTTTTACTGTGTTGTAGGTATTAAACTGTAAAAGCTCTTACTTATTTTGTATTTTGGTGGTTCTGGGGGATGTGGAACCCAGGGCCTTCACACTGAGCTACAGCTCTAGTCCTGTCTTATGTTTTAGTTCTGAAGCAGGGTCTTGCTAAATCACTGAGTTTTTCAGGCTGGGCTCTGATTATAATCCTCTTGCTCCAGCCTCTCAGAGTGCTGGTATTATAGGTATGTGCTGCCACCCCCTGCCGAAAGCTCTTTATGTACTCTAGATATGAGTTCGTTGTCACATACATGTATTGTAAATATTTTCCCCTGTTCTTAGGCTTGACCTTTTCTTAATGATGTCTTTTGAAGAGCAAAGTTTTTACATTTTGATGGACTTTATACCTACTGAATCTAATGCAAAATGTGAGCATATATTTTGTATATCTTTTTACAAATTAATCTTTTTCATTGGAGAAGATTATAAATTCTAATTTAAGGATAAGACATAACTAGTGTACCATTTGCCCAGTTTCTCCCAATGGAAATCTTGTAAAAGCCATCGTAAGCAAGATATTGATGTAAGCCAGGTGTGGTGGCGCACGCCTGTAATCCCAGCACTCAGGAGGCTGAGGCAGGAGGATTGTTGTGAGTTCAAGACCAGCCAGGGCTACAAAGTGAGCTCAAGGCCACCCTGAACTGCATAGCAAGACCCTGTCTTAAAATGACCCCCCCCAAAATATATTAATGTAAGATAGTCAAGGTTCAGAACATTTTCACTAACACAAGAGTCTTTGCCCTGTTTTTACTATACCCATTTACGAGCCCCACCCTGTCCTTCACTCAGGACAATGGCCAGTCTGTTCTGTTTGTAGAATTTTGTCACTTCAAGAATACTATATAAACAGAGTCAGACAGCATGTGAACTTTAGGAATTCTTTCCTCCTTAGTGCAGTTTTGGGGAGAGTCATTTCAAGTTGTTGCAAGTATAAATGGTTTGTTTCTTGTGGTTGCAGGTAGTGGCTCTGTGGATGCACCAACCGTGGTTAGAGAGTTTGTCTAACCATTCAAAAGGATATCTGGGTTGTTTCCAGTTTGGGGATGTTTTGAGTAAAATTGCTCTGAACCTTTGTTTACAGGCTCTTGGGTGAAGTTGTTTTTATTTGTCTGGGATGAGTGCCCAGGGGTGCAATAGATGTGTCATATGGCAGTTACATGCTTAGTTTGTTAAGAAGCGGCCACCCTGTGTTTTCCAGAGTGGCTGTATCATTGTAGCTTTCAGCTCGCAATGTATGTGTGATCTAATATTTTCCATATCTTTTGCCAGGATTGTCACTATTTTTTTTTTTGAGACAGTACTATTAAATTTCTAAATTGTAAGGGGGCTGGGCTCTGATTTATGATCTTTGTGCCTCAGTCTCCGAAAGGGCTGGGATTACAAGTGTATACAAACTACTTTTTTATTTTAATGGATGTGTAGTGATAGATAATGGAGGTTTTGATTTTTATTTTCCTAAGAGCTGATGGCGTTTGACATTTCCGTGTACTTTCTTGCCACTTGTGTATATATTCCTTTCAGTGAAATGCCTCCTTATGTCTTTTGCCGATTTTATAATTGGGTTTTTTTAAAAAAAAATAACACGTTGGAGCTAGGCATGGTGAGGCAGACCTGTAATCCTAGAACTCAGAGGCTGAGGCAGGAGGGTCATTGAGCATTCGAGACCAGCCTGAGCTACAAAGTGAGCTCAGGGTCAGCCTGAACTGCGTAGCGAGACCTTGTCTCAAAACCTTGCATTTTAATGTTCTTTACATATTCCAGATACTGATCCATTGTTGAATATAGTTAGCAAATGTTGCCTAGTTTATAGCTTATCTCTTCATCTTTTTGAGAGCTGCACATTAAAATTGTAACTAAGTCAAACTGTGGTAAGCTGAAAAAATGGTCCCCTAAGATGTATATATCCTCATCTCTGGAACCTGTGAATATTACGTTATGTGGCCAAAAGGACTTTGCTCCGTGATTAACTTAAAGTTTATAGAGAGCCCTTCCTGGTCCTTGTTGAGGCCCAGGAAGTTTATATTTGTAATCCCATGGAAAAGTTATTGGAATTCTAGTGAATTAATTTCAACCTACCACTTCCAGTGCAACCCATGGTGAGAACAAAGCCACTAAGGCATGTTTGTAGTTGTGGAGAGCCAAGGGGTCCTAAGTCCAGCGATGATGGTGGCTATTCGGAACAAAGCCCTCAATCCAGAGCCAAATCTGGGTTTTATTAATTTGTAAAGAAGGGAGTGACTGTGAGAGTGGTAGGAAATACATCAGTGTTGTGAGCTGGGCTAGGTAGGAGGCCTGAAATCACCTCTGCAATGCACAGAAAGAAGGATATGCAGATAGGATAATCTGCATAACGTAATCGAGGTCGCATGTTTTAGGGTTGGTGCTTCAGCTCCGATGTGTTTTTTTCCTGGGAAGTCATAAACTTTTATTTTGAGGCTTGTTCCCAGCCAACAGTATGGAGCATGGCTCTTCATCCTGCCTCAGCTCACACGTGTTTTTGGGGTACTAGGGGTGGTGGGGAAACACTGTCCTGCTGTCTTTGCTTCGAAGGCTACACATTGGCACCTCAGCTGGGCTGATTTGCATTGCTTAAAGCCAATGGAAGGGAGAAGGAAAAGCCCTAGTGAGCTCTGTACACATCAATACATGGAAATACCTGGCCAGGTTCAGCCAAAATGGAGACAACTGCTCCTCCTTGGACAGTCGCCCAGGTCCTCCACAAAAGATCACGAGACATGAGGATTGTCTTGGATTATTTGGATGAGGCAGGAATTCAATGACAAGTGTCCTTATAAGAGAAGTGGAGGACAGTTAAATGCTGACAATAAGGCAACATGATTACACGGGCAGAGATTGGAGAGTTGCAACCATAAACCAAGGTGTGGTAGCAGAGCAATCGATGAACTCTCTCTTGTAGCCACTAGACGAGTGTGGCTCTCCCCATGCTTTGATCTGGGACCAGAGATCCTGATTTTAGACTTCTGGTCTCCAGAACTGTGAGGGAATAAACTTCTATTGCTTTAAAACCACCGATCCTAGGGGCTGGAGAGATGGCTCAGTGGAATAAGTGCTTCCCTGGTAAGCACGAGGGCCTGAGTTCAATCCCTGGTTCCACCAATAGATAGATAAATAAATAAAAAGTTCTAAAACTACCGATCCTGTGGCAGTTTGTCACAGTAACCACAAAAACTGAATTTACTGAGGCATCTATTTTTGCTCTCACTGATCCTGCTTTTGATGCCACGTCTCTTTGCCTATGGATCCCAAAGATTTTCTCCTATGCTGTTTTCTAAAAACATTATCATTTTATATATTGTTTTAAGTGTGTGATCCACTTTGAGTTAATTTTACAACAGGTTTGAGGTTTGGGCTGGGATTCCTGTTTTTGCTCATGGGCGTCGTTGCTTCAGCACCGTTACTCGAAGCAGCACCCTTAGGATCCATTAGACACATTTGCATTGGTCTGCTTCGGGATTCTCTGTCCTGTCCATTGATTTATAGGTCTGTTATAGGACTACTGAAGTCATCCATTTCCTGTGAGTGAATTCTTGTAGCTTTTGTTTTGCAAGGAACTGGTGTGTTGTCAGCTTTATGCCTGTAGTGTTGTTCATGGTGTCCCCTTATTGTCCTCTTGACTTGTACCCATTCTGAAGTGACAGCTTCATTTTCTCCATTTGACAATTTATATATTTTCTCTTTTTTTCCTTTGAATCTTGCTAGAAGTTTGCCAATTTTATTGATTTTTTTTTCCTAGAACCAAATTTTCACTTTGATTTTCTTTGTTCTTTTTGTTTTCAATGTCTTTAAATTTTTAAAAAGGCTTTTCCTGGATTCTTTTTTTTTTTTTTTTTTAATCAAAACAAGGTACACGACATTTTTTTGCGGAACCGGGGATTGAACTCAGGCCCTCACGCTTGCCAGGGAATCGCTTATTCTACTGAGCCATCTCCCCAGCATTTCTTGGATTCTTGATGTAAGAACTTGATTATTAAGATTTTTCTTGTTTTCTGATGTAAGCATATTCTACTATCAATTTTCCTCCCCCACCCCCCGATTTAGCAGCGTCCTATAAATTTTAATGTGCTGCATTTTAATTTTTATTAGGGCCAATGTATTGTTTATTTTTTCAATGTATTGTTTAATTTCTTTCTAAACTTCTTGTTTAGCCACATGGATCTCTTAGAAATGTGTTGCTTAGTTCCCAAATGTTCAGAGGGTTTCCTATTATCTTTATGCTGCTAATTTCTAATTTGATTCCACTCTGGTCAGAGAATATGCTTCTTTCTCTCTCTCTTTCTTTCTTTCTTTCTTTCTTTCTTTCTTTCTTTCTTTCTTTCTTTCTTTCCACAGGGTCTCACTTTGTGGACTCACTCACTTTGTGGTCAGTTTGGGATGACCTTGAACTCCTTGTATAGCACAGGCTTGACCTCCAACATGTGCTGATCCTCCTCGAGTGATGGGATTACAAGTGTGTACCACCGCACCTGACACTTTGAATAATTTCAGTTCTTTTAAAATTTGTTAGACTGGGCATGGTGGCGTGTGCCTGTAATCCCAGCGCTTAGGAGGCTGAAAACTAGGAAGGATCACTGTAAGTCCGAACCGTGTAGTGAGACCCTGTAGATTCTGTACTAAATACATTAAAAAAAATAAACAATAAAATAAAAAAAGTAAAATAAAATTTGTTGAGCCTTGTTACTGAGCATCTCTCCTCATCTCTGTGCTCCAAAACTCATATTGGTAGTTTGAATTGGCTTTGGTGAGAATATTTAAACACAGAAAATGGCAGCTTCGGGGCCAGGGAGATGACTCAGGGGACTAAGTGCTTCCCTGGCAAGCACAAGGGCCTGAGTTCAATCCCCGGTTCCACAAAAAAAAAAAAAAAAAAAAAAAAAAAAAAAAAAAAAAAGGCAGCTTCTACGCATCAGGGCTTGGTTATTTCTCTTGTGGATTATCTAAATACAAGGAAAAGATGAATGTTAGTGCAGATTAAATTTAAAGGACATCATGCATGTAGCCATTATGTCATGAATATCATAAAAATAAAGGAAATAGCCTTCAAATACAGTATTTGAAAATAATTCCTTGAATCAGGAGAGGAGGCACATGTGTCACTGAGGACTTAGTGAAATTCCACTATAATCTTAATTTTATTTTACCCCTTAACTTTAATGACAATGTCAGCTAATGTTTATGAACTGTACTTGAAGAGTTGGTTTGAAACACTTGAGGGTTGATCATTGGGCATAGCCACTTCTGAAAGGGTGTGAACATTCAGTGATAAATATATGTGGTAGGGGTGTCAAGGAGTGACAGTTTCTTCCTGTTGTCCCTTCCCCAGTCACCCCCAATTAAGCTGGCAGCCTAGAGACAAATAACACATGGGATAGGAAACTACAACAACAAGACAAATTTCTATCTTAGCCAAAATGGGTTCTTCCAGTGGAAAGATTCTGAGGCCAGCAGTCTGAGCCTGAGCATATTATTAAGAAGTCAGAATGAAGCCAGGAGCAGTGGTGTGGCCCATAAGCACTCTGGGACGCTGAGGCAGGAAGAGTACAAGTTAGAGCCCAGCAAGTTAGCAAGACCCCATCTCAAAAAAAGAAGTCAGAATGGAGACTTGAAAAATGAATCAAAGGTTCAGCCTCCTCTGCTTCTTGTGTCATCTCTGTACAGATGCACTTTAACTTACTATAGGATTTACGATCCTTAAAACCCATCATGGGTTGAAAATGTCCTAAATCAAAAATACATTTATTATACCTAACCTACCAAACATTATAAAAAGTGTGATAAAAATCTAGAGTGTATATTTAATTTAAAAATCTTATTACAGTAGAAGACACATTGCTATTACTAACCCCTTCAAAATACTCCCTGTGACTTCCAACATGCTTAAGCCACCACTCTTGCCACTTTCTTTTTCTTTTTAAAAAATTATTTATTTTATTTGTGTGTGTGTGTGTGTGTGTGTGTGTGTGTGTGGCCAGCTCAGCCCACCTGGGGGCGGGGCTGGCATGTGGTGCTGGGGGATTGAACCAGGGTCCCTGTGCTTTGCTAAGCTTGTTCTAAGTAGGTGCTTTAGACCACTGAGCCATCTCACCAGCCCCTCTTGCCACTTTCTGGAGCAGTTCTGGAAGTCCTTTTTCATAAGTGTCCTTGCCAGGTGAGATAGAACATACAGTGAAAAACCAATATGCTATCTCTTCATCTACTTATTCACAGGACGTAATACTATGTGACTTCTATGTTTCCCTTGAAGCAAACACCATGAAAAATCAATGTTTTGAATTGATTCTGGACTACAAGGTGACCATAACAGCACAACTAAAAACACTCATGAAAGAAGATTGCCAGAACGGCTTCGGAAAGTGAAAATAATGATAGGATAAGTGTATCTGAAGTGAAATGGAGGATTTCTTTTCTTCAGATTTTATGTATTTAGTACATGATCTACAGGGTCTCACTATGGACTCAGAGTGATTCTCCTGTTTTCAGCCTCCCAAGCGCTGGGATTACAGGTGTGCACCACCATGCCCAGTCTCAATTGCCATCTCCGCATGCCCCGCGGCAGGGGCCAGCCTGGTACACTGGGGATTGAACCCTGGCTGTTGCGCTCTGCCTAAGCAGGTGCTTTAGTCTGATGGCTGGCCCCTCAGATGGAGGATTTCAAGGGGGGAATTAATGGTAATGTGTCTTTTACTGTAATAAATTTTTAAAATTAAACATTCACCGTCTGTTTTGATTGCACCTTATAGTTTAGTGGCATAGTGTACTACAGTATTGGTTAGTATTAGTACCTTCATGATCATGTGACTAAGTGGAAGTGGCCCACCACTGCTAGAGAAGATTCTATTGTGTATCACTAGCATGGGAACACATCAAAACTCAAAATTCAAAATAAAGTTTCTACTGAATACATATTGCTTTTGAATCATTGCAAAGGTGAAAAATCACAAAACCATTTCAAGTCTGGGCCCATCTGTATCTCTAGCTCCCCAGCCTGGATCTCTGGCAACAAGGGCAGGGAGTGAAACACTCACCAGGCGCGAGCCTCCAGAAATCCATCCCTAGGCATCCTCCCTCTCTGCCACTCAGCGCTGGCCTGTTCCAAATCCCAGCCTCCAGGGGGCAGAGTGGCTCCATGGAGGGAAGGTCTAGCTCAGTCTTCAGTCTCTGACTCTGCCTCCCTATAGACAGACAGCACCTGGAGTAGTAAGGGGCATCAGTTGTGGAGCCCAGCTCTGTGCCAGAATGGGCACTCTGGTGCCTTCATGAAGGCCTTGCAAGACAGAATCTAATACTCTTCCCTGCTTGAATCCCAGGCCTTAAGGCAACCCTCCTATCACCCTGCTGTGGCACCTTCTACACTACAGAGCTCAATCCAGCTGGGGTGCCCTACCTTTGAGTTCACCTCCTGGCTGCTGTCACAACTTCCAACCCAACACGACTCCAGTCCCAATTCCTGATGAATCTATCATCAAAAACCGTGTGGGATGATGCTCCCAGGACCCTGCGCCTTGGTCTTGACCTTTGTTGCTATTTGTTGCTTGCCTCGAGGTCATTCCTTTGACTTAGGTCAAGTCCCTCAGTCATCTTTTTTTTGTTTTTGTTTTTGTTTTTGTTTTTGGCAGAACCAGGGATTGAACTCAGGCCCTTGTGCTTGTCAGGGAAGCGCTTATTCCACTGAACCATCTCCCCGGCCCTCTTTTTCTTTTTCTTTTTTTTTTTTTTTTTTTTTTTTTTTTTTTTTTTTTTTTTTGCAGAATTGGGGATGGAACTCAGGTCATTGTGTTTGTCAGGGAAGCACTTATTCCACTGAGCCATCTCCCCGGCCCAGTCGTCTTAATTTTGAGGGGCTCTGTTTCCAACTCCTGCTTCCCGTACTCCTCACTCACTTGAATGATGCTGTCCCAGGAGTTCTGCCTTCTCCCCCAGACAGTGCGCCGGTCCTGCTACCTTTGCAGTGGTTTCCTCTGCCACACTGTGCTGCTCTCTTCCCCTGGCTTAGTCTCCCCAGGCCCAGTGCTGTGGTCCTTCCTGCTTTTACTCTCACTGCCTTCATCTTCCTTTGGCTTTATCAGGTCAGCTGGCCAAACCTTGTGCTCCCCAGGGATCCTTCTACCTTGATGGCTCCTGACTCCACACTCACGTGCCCAGCTGCCTACTTGATGTCTAAGCCGCATCTGAAACAGGTCCGAAGTGGGCTTCTCCTTCTTCCCCTACCCTTTCTTCACTTGCTGTCTGCCCCGTTTCTGATAGCAGCTGATCCAGCTTTCCTGTTGTTCAGGCCAAATCCTTTGGAGGCCTTTGGACTCGCAGCTTGTCCAACCCACATTCAACTCCTGAGCACATCCTGTCACTCTATCCAGAACCCAATCACGTCTTACCTCCCCCGCTTCAGCCACCCCACTCCCAGCCACCACTCTCTCTTTTTGGAATGGTAAAAGTGACTGCCTATCTTCCCATTTCTCCCTCTTGCTCTGGGATGCTTTGTCTTATGACTCTGCTTGGCAGGCTGGAGTACCCAGCTATTGAAACTTTAATCCAGGTATTTTGTGGATGGGATTAACATCTACAATCAGCTGACCTTAGAAGATTATCCTCTGTGAACTAGGTGGGGTTTATGTTGTAAGTGAAAGTTTCCCAAAGCAGAATTCTTAACCCTGAGGGAAAAAAATTTCACCTGGGGACTGCAGCACCTGCTCCTGCTGAACAGTTTCCAGTTTACAAGTTAGTCCCACAGATTATGGGTTTGCCAGTCACATAAATCCATTCCCTGGAGTAATTTATTGTCTGTTTACTGGTTCTGCATCTCTGAACCCTGATTGATCCAGCCCTCTGACATCCAACAGGGCAGAGAGATCCTTTGAGAAGGCAAAGCATGCCTCTTGTGTTCTCAGACATAAGTGAATACTTTATCTTGTGTGGGAAATACTTGTGTTCTGTCATGGCCCTCCGAGGACCCCAACCTTTCTCCCTGCTCTCTTATTTTTTCTGCTGTGGCTGCCCTGGCTTCCTTACTGACTTTTTTTTTTTTTTTTTTTTTAGACAGAGTCTCACTCTGTCAATCAGGTTGGTCTTGAACTTAGTATGTCCTTTAGGTGTGCCACAGCAATCCTCCTGCCTCAGCCTCCTGAGTGCTGGGATTACAAGTGTGTCTCCCCACTCCTTGTTGCTTCTTCTTCTTTTTTAAAAATGTATTTGGTACAGAATGATCTTCCTGTTTTGAGCCTCCCCAGCACTGACATTTCAGGCATGCTTTACCAAGCTCAGTCTCAGTGACTGACTCAGTGTGCCCAGGGGCAGGGTTGGTGTGGCATGTGGTGCCAGGAATCAAACCGCTTGCCTAAGCAGGGGGTTGGTCACCTGAGCTATCTCGCCGGCCCTCTCCTTATGGCTTCTTAAACATGCTAGTGACCCTCTGACCCCAGGGCCTTTGCTGTTGCTGTCTCCTCTGCCTGGGAAAGCTCTGCTCCACAGAACCACACCCTCACTCCCTCACCTCTCTTTTTATGCAGCTGTTTCCCCAGTGAAACTTCCTCCACTGTGACATGCTTTTGTAAGTCATGGGATCGCATAAACGCAAGTGTGGAAGGTGCAGCAATATGCACACCTGACAGTGTAACCGCTGCCTAGACCAGGAAGAAGAGCATTTGGGCTCTTGATCTCTGAGCTCCCCGGGAGCAACTACTCTTAAGTTCCTCCCCATCAGTGAACCTGGCAGGCTGGAGTACCCAGCTATTGAAACTTTAATCAACTTCATACAGTGGGACACTACATCTTATGCCCTTCTGTAGCCAACCACTCCATTTTAAAATTGCAATCCCTGACACAGAGTCAACATGGAAAAAGATCAATACCTTCCTGAACACGAATAACAAGCTTACTGAGAGAGAAATCAGGGAAACAACACCTTTCACAGTAGCATCTAAAAAAAAAAACAACCTAGGAGTCAATCTAATGAAGGAAGCAAAGACCTCTACATTGAAAACTACAATACTCTGAAAAAGAAGATTGCAGGGGACGTCAGAAAAAGGAAAAATATCTCTTGCTCTTGGGTAGGAAGAGCCAATATAGGGAAAATGGCCATAGTTTCAAAACTGTTATACAGCTCTAATACAATTTGGATCAAAATTCCAACTGCGTATCTCACAGAACTAGGGAAAACAATCCTAAAATTCATTTGGAACAGAATAGACCTAGATAACAAAGGCAATTGTGAGCACCAAAGGCAAGGCAGGAGGCACCACAATTCCCGACTTGGAATTATGTTATAAAGCTACTGTGATTTTTTTTTTGTTTAAAAAGAGGCATTATACTGGCAAAAACAGACCCAAAGATCAGTGGAATAGATTACAAGATGCAGAAACAGCTCTTCCTGTGAGCGGCCTTAGGTGACCTGTGAAAACGGTTTGCTATTCTCTCGACCCAGAAAACCCCACAGAATCATGCAAATCAAGAGGCTCAAATCTTCATGTTCACTTTAAGAACACACGTGAAACTGCCCAGGTCATCAAGGGTATGCATATCTGGAAGTTCACCAAGTATCTGAAGGATGTCACATTAAAGAAGCAAGGTGTGCCATTCGTGGCTTACAGTGGTGGAGTTGGTAGGTGTGCTCAGGCCAAACAGTGGGGCTGCACGCAGGGTCGGTGGCCCAAAAAGACTGCACATGCTTAGAAATGCAGAGAGTAATGCTGAGCTTAAGGGTTTAGATGTAGAATCTCTGGTTATTGAACATATCCAGGTGAACAAAGCACCCAAGATGCGCCTCGTACTTATAGAGCTCATGGCCTGATTAACCCATCCATGAGCTCCCTATGCCTTATTGAGACGATCCTTACTGAAAAGGAGCAAATTGTTCCTAAACCAGAGGAGGAAGTTGCACAGAAGAAAAAAGATATCCCAGAAGAAACTAAACAAAAACTTATAGCACAGGACCAAATTAAGCATAAAATAAATGCAAATGAAATTAGAAGCAAAACAAAAAAAAGAAAATGCAGAAACAACTCCAGAGTTATTCAACCACCTTCTATTTGACAAAGATGCCGAATGCATTCATTGTATTCATTAATAAATGGTGCTGGATAAATTGGCTCTGCACATGTCAAAGATTAAAATTGGACCAAGAGCCAAAGATACAGGTCAATGGCATAGTGCTTGCCTCTCAAGCACAAGGTCTTAAGTTCAATACCTGGTTAAAATAAAAAAAATGGACCCATATCTTTCACCATGTATGAAAAAAATTGGAAATGGATCAAATATCTAAACATTAAAACAGGACTGGGAGGTTGGGGAGGTGTCTCAGTGGAATAAGTGCTTCCCTGGCAAGCACAAGGGCCTGAGTTCAATCTCCAGTTCTGCCAAAAAAAACCCTACAAAAAACAAACAAAAAAACCCACCAAAAAACAAAACCAAAAAAACCCCCAAAACAAAACAACAAACAAACAAACAACCAAAACAGGGCTGGGGAGATAGCTCAGTGGAATAACTGTCTGCCTGCCAAGCACAAGATCCAAAGTTCAATCTCTGATACCGAAAGCAAGCAAGCAAACAAACATTAAAACAGAAACATTAAATCTGCTGGAAGACAGAATAGGTAAAATTCTTGAAGCCATTGTTGTAGGCAAAGACTATGAATAAAATTGTCCCCAACCACACAGGAACTATCACAAAAAATCAGTGACTGGGATCTCATTAAAAAGCTCTTGCACAGTGAGAGGAACCACCAACAGAGTGACGAGACAACCCACAGTGTGGGCAAAAACATTTGCCAGGTGCTCCTCAGATAAAAGATCATTATCAAGAACATATACAGAAATAGTAGGGAAAAAAAAGAAAGAAAAAGTAAGGACTTAAAGTTTAACATATCAATACTTGATGAAAAATACCTGTTCCATGTTATGCCTAAGATGTTTGATATTCAGACAGATAGTGAGGTTAAGCTTAACAG
>NW_004524668.1:3046089-3161868 GCF_000260255.1 Octodon degus
GTTTTCTATTTCTATCACACCTTAAAAATCACTCATGATGAATACTTCATGAAAAATCCCTGTTCTGTGTTATGCCTAAGATGTTTGATATTCAGACAGATAGTGAGGTTAAGCTTAACAGCCTAGGTTGTATGGTAATAACAATAAGCTTCTTTTCTGGAGGGTTTACAACCAAAGTTTGCAGACCAAAAATTAGACAAAAAGGAGGGCCGCAAGGACAGCTAACATTTGGCCTTAGCCTTTCAAGGTCAGTGAAGACTCAGGACCTATGAGAACCTGAACTGTAACATCATGTAACTCAGTTGTGTCCCAAATATTCTGATCAAGGAGATTATGGGATCAAAGAGGAAAGTGATCAGTGATGTAGAGTGTGCCTAAGGAGAGTCACATAGAGAGAAAACTTTTTCTCAGGCTTTCACAGAGAGCAAATTGGTCAAGCAATGGCTGTGACTCATTCACATGGCTGACACTGACAAAGGATCTACCAACTGCAGTACAGGGTCTCAGGATAAATCCTGAGGGGATTTGACTGACCTTATCAGATACAAAAGCTATAATTCTTGTTACACAGGTCTTTCTTTATCTTGGTCTTAACCATCCAGCAGAAAAGTATAAAAACAAAGTATAAGAAGTAAAGCCATGTTGTTATGATGAGCTGTAGGGGACTTAGGTCAACAACTTCTGGCATTGCCTGTCATACAGAAGACCCAATACTATTATGGACTACTGCACTATTTTGGAATATTTTGCTGAGTTTACACACCTATAATATTTAAATGGCGGAACTAAACAAAAAAAAGGGATACAGATGAATGACCATTTTGTATCTGCATATTCAAAATGGTTAGGATAGATACACAGCTACATTCTCTTAATTCAATGAATACAGGGATTTTTTCTAATAGTGTTTGTAAATAGGATATCATGTCTGCATCTTGTACAACAGATAACCACTAGGAAGACAGTATGCAATGTGTTAATTATTGAAACTGTCCTAATTTGATTTGAAACTGTCTCATTGCTATTTGTTTCTCAATAAAATTATGGAAAAAAACGATTAAAAAATAATGTATACAGAAATAAATAAAAAAATCAGACCTCCCAAATTTAAAGACTCAATTCAAGAATGGGCATCTGAGATGAACAGACACCTCTCAGATGAAGAAATATGAACGGCAAATAAGTATATGAAAAAATGTTCAGCATCACTGGTCACCCAAGAGCTGCAAATTCAACAACACTGAGATTCCATCTCACTCCTGAAACTGGCTATTATCAAGAAATCAAATAATAATAAATTTTGGAGCAGCTGTGGGGAGAAAGGAACCCTTTTCTACTGTTGGTGGAAGTGTAGACTAGTGCAACCATTGCAGAAATCAATGTGAAAATTCCTCAAAAAAAAAAAAAAAAAAAACAAAACTAGGACTGGAATTCATATTTGACCTAGTTATTTCCCTTCTGGGTATCATCCCAGAAGAATTAAAAACATCATGCCACAGTGATATATGTGCACCAATATTTAGAACAGCACAATTTGTAATAGCTCGATTCTGGAAACAACCCAAATGCCCATCAGCTGAGGAATGGATAGAAAAGATATGCTCGGTTTATTCAACAGGGTACTATTCAGCCATCAAGGTGGATAAACTGGAGACTTTTGTAGGTAAATGGAAGCAACTCAAGACCATACTCGTAAGTAAGATAAACCAGATGTACATGTGTAAACACCATATTGTCTCTCTAGTATGAGCACCTGAAAGAATAAGTAAGCTCCAAAAAGTATAATAGATATTGTAAAATGGGAAGAGACTGTTCAGAAGGGAAGAGAAACTGGAATAGGGGAAAGGAGGAAAAAAGAGGGGGGGGGAAGCAAAAACATATATACGTATAAGGGCTGGCCTGATAGCGCAGCGGGCTAAAGTGCCTGTGTAGGTAGAGCACAGTGGCTGGGCTTGATCCCTGGTGTGTTGTGCCCATGGCCCTGCCCCAGGGCACACTGAGATGGCAATGGAGACTGGGCATGGTGGCACGTGCCTGTAATCCCAGCTCTTGGGAGACTGAAAACAGGAGAATCACTACAAGTCCAATCTACATAGTGAGACCCTGTAGACCCTGTCATAAATACAAAAAACAAAAACAATATATATAGTTAAGATAGCTATACTAATTTCTCTTAGCTCATTGAAAAGACAAGTTTGTGCTAATATTGTTTGGAAAATTAAATGCCTATATCTTGTACCCTGAGTAATTAAAGATTACAGTACACAATGCATTAATCATTGTTGTCCTATTGTATTGAAATTGTTTTCTCTTTCAAATAAAAAGAGCTCTTCAAAGCCTTTTCCAACTAATTCTTTCCTGGTTAGATCCCACTTCCGTGGTTTGGATGTGTCCCTGAAGCTCGTGTGCTGGAGGCTGCATCCCCAGTGCAACAGTGCTGGGAGGTGGCGGCCACTAAGAGGTGACAGGTCTGGGGGGCTTTGCTCTTCTGCTCTGTATGTGAGATGAACTCTACTCATGGAGGAGGATATGAGCATGTTCTAGGGCAGCTGCCTGCATTCTGACCCTGGCTCCTGACCTTACGGGATGTATCCCTGTGGGCCCATTTCTTCAGGATGCTGCCCCTTGGTTTTCTCATCTGTAAGGTAGGTATAATGAGAGTTGTCCCCTTTAGGGAGTACTACTCAACTCCTAGAACTGTATGTGTGTGTATACACATGCACTGGGGGTATTCTATCTCTGAGCTCCAAGTCTAGCTCCCCTTTTTGAGAAAGTTTATTTGTCAGCTTGCTTGTCACTGGACACCATACCTGACACTCACAACAACTTAAAGGAGGAGAGGTTTAATTTCTTTCATGGTTCAGAGTACTCAGTCCATGGTCACTGGCTCCCAGGAGAAGGATATGGGGGAAGCAAGCTGCTCGCCTCCTGGCAGCCAGGAAGCAGAGCAAAGGGAAGAGCCAGGGAGGGAGGTGCGTGCTCCACAGGTACCGCTCCAGTGATATCTCTTTCCAGCAGGCCCCACTTCCTAATGGCCTATTTAGTTGTGAATTCATCAATAGATTGATCCCATGATGAGCCTAACACCCCGTGATCCAATCACTTGGTAAAAGTCCTATGTCTGATCTGAGCATGCTGAGAATTTTGGGGGACCTCCTAGACCATCACAGAGAGGGTCTATCTAGCTAACTTGCCAAGGTGGGCCTCCACCTTGCAGTCCTCCCGCCTCCAGTCTTCTAAGTAGCTGGGATTGCAAGCATGGCCACTGACTCTTGCTAGAACTGCTGTATTTGTTGCTAGTCTGTGCTTAGACAGGATAGAAGCCCTAGAAACTTATGCCTCTTGACATTGCCATGATGTCAAAGTGTGGCACGGGTGGATGGCCCTTGTGTGACAGCGTATGGATGATTCAGGGTGTTGCTTTTATAGTCAGACCACATGTTGGATTGGCAGAAGGTTGGAAATTAAACAAGAAAGAGAACAAGCCTGGTCTTTCACTGTCGATAGTTCGAGAAGCCCAGGTTTAGGGGTTTAAGTCCATGCAGGGCACTTAGCATGATGCTGGATGGTGTGAAGTCTTGAAGGATGTCCTCTGCTGCTGAGATGTAGATGAGTGAGTGGATGTGTGACTCCAACCACAGCGAGTGTGGGTGTGGGCCTGCCTCTGTGTGCCGTGTACAGCCTGAGTGTGTGCGTGGGAGGGATTGTGCTGAGTGTACGTGAAAGTGTCTGCGTGTGGCTCAGTGTGTGTGTGTGTGTGTGTGTGTGTGTGTGTGTGTATACACCCTGGGAGTTGCTTATATGTGAGTGGGTGTGATGTGGTGCCTTTGGGTGGGCAGTGTTTGTGTATGATGGCTTCGGGGGAGCCTGCTACCTGGCAGCAACAGGAGTGATATTTTCACCATTATGCCATCCAGAGGCAGCAGGGGAATGGATGCCAGCAGGGGGCAGGGCGGGGCCAGGCTGGAGCCCCAAGACCCCACGTGCCAGGTCTTCAGCTTCTGGAGCGGGGCTGGTCCAGGTAGACACTGCAGTCTGGTGGGGGTGGAGGGAGGGAGCATTTCTGTAGTCCCGCAGTGGAGGAGTAGGGGTCTCCATAGTGGAGGTCTCCATAATGGGGAGCCCTTGCTTCTCCATGATTCCAAGTCCCTGATTCTTCTCTCCATGGTGACAGCTTTTGTGGCACTGATATTGCCATGGTCCTGAGAAATGACTGAGGCTAAGGGCCAGCAGGGGCAGAGTCTAGGCTCACTCTGAGTGGATGAGAAGTTTAGGAAGGCTGAGAGGACCCCATGTTTGGCAAGGAAGACCTGATCATTGACCCTGAGCTGCAAACCCACCTTCATGGGATAAATCCACCTAGGACTGGGCAGGGAACGCTGGGGTTAGTCTAGTTCAGGCTGGGCACTATCTTTCTCTCTCTCTCACTCTCTCTCTCTCTCTCTCTCTCTCTCTCTCTCTCTCTCTCTCTCTCTCTCTCTCTCTCTTCCTTTCTCTCTTTCTTTTGGCAGAACCACCGGGGATTAAACTCAGGCTCCTGCACTTGCCAGGCAAGCGCTTATTCCACTGAGCCATCTTCCTGGCTCCCAGGCCAGGCACTGGACAGGCAGAGACACTAAGGGGACCAAGATTCTCTGAGGAACTGAGTAGGATAGACAAAAGCATCCTACAGATGCTCCTGGGGCCCCAAAACGGGAGAAGGCTGGGATCTACCTATGCCGGGGTGCCTGTATGTGGTGCTCAGTCTGGTCCATCCCACTGTGAGCTCACACAGAATCTCCTCTCACCTAGCACCCATGAGCACAGGAGGCCACTCCGCCAGCCTGCATTTGAACTGCTATACAGAGCATGTATGATTTTTACTATGATGACCGTGGTTGGGAAAGTACTACTGGCATAGTTCTTTGTTTGTTTGTGTTGCTCTAACAAAATCTCGAAACTGGGTATTTTATAAAGAACAGAAATTTATATTTCTTAACATTCTGGAGGCCAGAGGTACAAGATCAAGGAGTGGGCAGGATTGGGAGCTGGTGAGGGCCCATTCCAATAGATGGTGCTAAATGTCCTTTTGTGGTGGGAAGGCAAAGGAGACAAAGGGCCAAAGGCTGTGTGAACTGGTCTGAGCTTCTGTTACTAATCTCTTTCATGAGGGCTCTGCCCCCGGGACCAAATCACCACCTCAAGGATCTTTTTCTTAATACTATCACAGTACATAAAATTCAGGGGAAATTTCAGACCACACCACATAGCAATTCATGAAATGTATGTGTTTGACTTCATACCTGTTTGCTCTACCTGGGATAGTCTTTTTATCCTTAGCTTCCTGGAAAACTCTCAGCTGTGCTATAGGACCCCACTCAACATCCCCAAAGGGCTTCTGTGTAAGGTTAATTGTACCTTTTGACTGTTTCCTATGTTGCCCAGAGTTGTAATGACCCAGGACTTGATCCCACCATCAAGGACTTCCACAAGGGCAGGCATGTGCTGTGGTTTTCTTTCCCACAGTTTCACTTAGCCTCAGCTAATCATGATCTAAAATCATTGAATAGAACACGCCAGAAATAAAGAATTCCTTAAGTTTTAAATTGTGTGCCATTGTAGGTAGTGTGATGAGATTCACTCCTGTCCCTTCTGTCTCACCAGGATGTGTGTCCTGCTTTTGTCCAGCGTCACCCTGAGTTTCTGCCCACTTGTAACTCAGCAGCAGCCCTGCTTATCACACTGTTGGGACAGCACGGTTCTGGTGACCAGGTAACCTTCATTAATAATTGCTCCCAAGTGCAAAGACAGTGGCATGAAGTTGGCAGCAGGACATAAACCACCGAAGGGCAGAGACTGTGATACTATGTTCTTGGCAATGGGGCAGGATACGTAGGAAACATAATATGGGTAGAGTTTGGCACCGTCCGTAGTTTCAGGCACCCACTGGGGGTCTTGGGAAATATGTAACCCCTGAGCAAAGAGGGGAAACTACCAGCCTGGAGTCTGGCACAAGAATCTGCCTGTGCCTTATTCATATACAGTGCAGTGGTCCAAATGCCCCAACCCACTGACCAGGGTAGGTGTCATTTCTACTTCCTCCGTGTTTTCTGCTGTGTGCCTTTGGGGAAGTCATCATTCATGCAGCAAGTGTGTTCTTGAGCCTCGGTGGTGGTGCTGAGGATTGAGCCCTGGGCCTTACAATGCCAAGGTAAGTTCCTTACCTCTGAGTTGCACCCTGACCCTCAGTCAGCACGGTGAAGTGAGTGAGGAGGTCAGAGGCCAGCCTCTTCTATCAGAGGCCAGCAACTGCTACCCCAGCATGTTTTCCAGGCCTGACTTCAGCCCCAGCTGGGCTGTACCTCTAACTTCTAGAATGTTCTACAAGACACTTCCCCAAAGTAGGAAACCTGACATTAGGAGCAGCTGTTCTTGAGGGTGGTAGTGGGGATTGACTTCAGGGCCTTTGCGCTGAGGTATACTCTCATTCCCTTTTGATTTTGTTTGTTTTGAGATAGGGCCTATGTTGTGAAGTTGCCAGGTTGGGGTTGAGTTGTGATTCTCTTGTCTCAGCCTCCCAGAGTGCTAAGATTTCAGGTGTGCACCACCATGGCTAACAGCAAGGACCCCTTTTAGATTTCCTTTGTACTTCTGGTATGTTTAAGGTTCCTGAGATCAAGAACCCTGACTACTTTGCCTTATCGCAGATTCTGCCAGATCTGCTTGAACAGTGAGCCCTTCCCAAGTGCCCTTGTACTCATAGTGGAGCATCTACTGACCTTGACTGAACTCTAGGCAAACGCTGATTGTATAGCCTGGGTCAGATGTCCTGGCTGGGAACATAGCAGGGTGCTTGGCAGACACAAGCCCTGCTCCCAGGAGCTTCTGGCCCAGTAAAATGGAAAGAGCTGAGCTCTTTGCCAGCCTCATTGCCTGTCCTCCTCACTCATGCTGCAGGGGTTATGGATTACTGTCCTGACCGGCCTGGTCCCCACTGCCATCCAATCCTGGTGCCACTCCCAGCCCTTGCTCTAGCTCCATCCTTAGCCCTGGCAAACTCCTAGTCACCTGTGAGAACCCTGCCCACCACTTCTGGGCCTTCCTGTTTTGTTCCTTGGAGAACCTCAGAGAAAAGACAAGACTGAGTCCAAGTAATAATTTTTACAGTTCACATTTATTTTGGAAAAAAAGGTTCTGCTAAAAATACTCCTACAAAGGCATTGGAGTAACAGGGTCAGGGTGCTGTTGGACACAGCTGGTGAGAGTCCCTTGGTTACAGCAGTGGGGGTCTGGAAGAGCCACTGGATCACTGCCTGTCCCCCAACATTGTCAGGAAAACCGTGTTTATGATCAGAAGAGATGGTTCTATGAAATCCCATCAGAGAGCCCCAGCTTGCTGGTTGCAAACTGTGACCTGAGTGGCTCAGGCTGAGGGGCACCCTGGGAGGGGGTTTGCATGTCCCTATCACCACCCATGGCCCTGACAGGGCTCCAGGGAGGCCACACCTAAGAATATGAAAGTGGCCCCTGGGGATCTGGGCTTGGACTGGGAAGGGGGTGAATGTGATGGGGGCTGGAGGCTGGTGATAGCAGCATGGCATAGTGACTAGAGGGTGGGAGATGAGCTTAGAGACCATGCCCTGGTCACGTGATGGGGAAGGCCAGCAGTCGTGCATCTGAGCATCTGCGCCTGTGGAACGGGGGCAGTATAACTGTTCCGGCCTCGCAGAGTTCAGTGGGGATTCAGCAAGAAGACACTGCATATAGAAAGTTAAGCATGGTGTCTGGTATATCATTGGCAATCAAGAAATAGCAGCTATGATTGTAACCAACCACTCATCGCTCTTCTCTGGAGCTCAGAGGGGCTGGCTATGAGTGAGGATACCTGCCAGGCCTACCCTGGGTCAGCCACAGAGGCTAGATTGGGGTTCTAGCCATCAGAGTCCCTGCTCACAGAGGGAGAGCAGCCCCCCTGGTCAATCACTGAGCTCTGGGATGCCCAGATAGGCTCTTTCTCAGGCTGCCCTCCAGCCCTGCTGGGCAGTGCTAGAACTGGAAGGGCAAAAGGAGTCCTCAGGATGAGTGACATGGGAGCTGTGTCCCTGGTATCAGAGGGAAGGAAGGAACTTGGCTTAGGAATTTGCAACCAGACCCTCCAGCTGCCCAGTGCTTAGGCTGTGGCTCTGAGCCAGAAGGTGGTCAGCTTGGGGGCGTATTCCCCAATGGGGGGCCTCCAAGGCAAATAAATCCTTGGTCTCCCTCCAGATGCCTTCTCCCCAAACAGAGCCAGCTCTACTTGTACTGTTGGAGTCAACCAGCCAATGGGCACCGGAGCCACACTGGGCTGTCCTTAGCCAGTCCTACTGCCCCCTAGAGGGCCTTTCCCTCTCCTAGGAAAAAGCCCTACAGGACCCTCTGGAGCAGGTCTTTGCCCTGTAGAAGACCCATTTCTGACTTAGATTCAAAGAATGGAACTGTCCTTAGAGTTCGTTTTCAGCTTTCTCCTCATCATCTTTCCCCCTTGCTCTTTGTTCTTTTTTTTGTTTTGTTTTTCATGCTAGGGCTTTTGGTTTTGGGGGCCAGATGAACCATGGAAGTTGGAATTTCAAGAGCCAGTAGCACAGAGTCCTCTAGTGATTAAAAACACAGAATCCTTCCGTTGGAATCAGACTTTTGCAATCTTAGAATCCCAGATGCTTTCGTCCATGGAATGTTAGAATTCCTGACTCTTGCAGGCTCAGCAGGGCTGCTGAGCTGATGGGGCCCTGGCTGTGACCTTGCTAAGGTGTTTCCTGACCTGCTCCTCCCTCCTCACGTCACTGCTCCCCTGCTAGTGCTCAGAGCCCTCTGGTCCAGAGTGGGATGTTGGAGCCTCTGCTCCGCTCTGTCTATCCCAGGGAAAACCAGGTTAGGCTGGAAAGGGACCATGGGGCTGGGCCTCCTAAGCATCACTTCCAGCTGGGAGCCCCACCCTGCCTTTGCCCAGCCCACCTGGCCAGGTGTTGAGTGACAGGCCTGGACTGCCGTGCTAGGGGCTGTGGGGTCTCCATAGGGTGGCCCTGGGTGGGCTGCTGGGCCCCTCTGAAGTATTAAATTCCTGCTGCTTTCTGCTATCTCAGCTTTCCCGAAGCAACCTTTGTGCTGCAAAACTAAACTCAGACAGACTGTGGGTCTGGGGCAGTCTTTCTAATTTTCCTGAAATCTTAGCTCAGGCTGAATGCATTCCTGAGGGTCAGCCCTACCCTTCCACATCCAGGCTCTTAATCCGTGTCTGACTTTGGACATTTTAAATGATGGCACTCGGCTTTTTTCTAATCTCTGTCTATGCCAGACCGTCCTTCCACAGACATTTTGGCCCAGTATGTGATGAGAAAAGTGAAGATTTTCAGTGCGTAGAGGAATCTCTGGGTGTCAAAAATGGAGGAATCTCCTAGGCCCAACCTCAGGGGATTCTGATTTAGGGGGCCGAGATACAGCCTGAGAATCTGGAGTTGAAACAATAAGTATTCTGGGAGATTCTGATCCAGGTGGGCAAGAGCAACCATTTCAAGAGCCTCTGGGGTCAGTTTGGGAAGGAAGGACTTCAGGTAGATGCCCAGCTGGCATTCTCTGTCAATTTGTGTGCTGACTTATAAAGGACAGCATTTGGCACCTAGCACATCCAAGTGTTCGATTACGATTGTAGTCCCTGTGGCTTTGGTCTCTAGAGACCAGCCTCCTTGGAGCGCTCCTGCCCTCCTGCACTGAGCCTGCCTTCCTGTGGACGAGACACAGACTCGGCTGGGCATGCAGCTCAGCGGCAGAGGGCATGCATGTAAGTCCCTGCATTCCATTATCAGCTTTACAAAAAACAAAACTGGAAAAAGACAAAGGCCAAATCCCTGCCTGCCACAGACGTTCCAAACTTGGTTTCTCTGAAAGGGAAACTGACCGGCATGGAGGCCAATCTCCATCCTGATTTAGAATAGGAACACATCCCTGGGAATCTGTGTAGCATCGCACAGTACACTGGGGCTCCCTAAACCTTCCTTTGGGCTTCCCTGGGTCAATACACTATTGAACATGACAGGACTCCAGGCCCCTTCCAACAAGACGATCTCTTTCAGGCCAAGGTGACAGTGCAGAGATGGGCTTCCTGAACAGTTTTTCATGCCCACAATTCAACTCTAAGGCCTGGCTCCCTCGGTGCCTGGCAGCTCCCTCCACCTTCAACCCCTGCCATCCCTCAGAGAGGCCTGAGGAAAAGGTAGGCATGGCTGAGTTAAGAATCAGGTAGCACAAAACCCTACCCCGCTGTTCTCAGCAGCTGAAGTGACTCTTTGGATTATCTGCATGAGTGAGAAAGGAACTGGAACAGCAGGGCCCAGATTCTCCAGGAATCAATGAGGTGCTGAAGGCTCTTCCTTCTGGGGAAGGAGTCACTGGGAGACATCCTGCTCATCTGATGGAAAATGATTCCCCTCCCTGGAACCTGACAGTACCCTCCCCTGTCTACTCAAGCACCTCTGTGGCTTCACAGTACAAGATGCCCAGACTGCTTCCTCCTATCAATGGGCACCTCTTCTGCCACTCCTCTGGTCCATCCAGATGTGCTGCCTGATGCACAATAGATGACCTTTCAAGCTCTCTTTTTCAAGTCAGCCTCCATGAGGAAGCCCTCCCTGATAGCCCCAGTCCATTTGAGCTTTGTCTTATCTGACAATGCCAGACACAAAGTACTTCTGCCATCTAACTGAATGTGGCAGAGTGGGCACTGGCTGCAGATAAACTAGGGTGTGTGGCCCTGCTCTGCGCCACCTTGCTCAGGGGTCAAACTGAGCAGGCTACTTCACCCCCCTGGGCCTTAGTTTCTCTCTAGTTAGAGATGAGGCCGGCTGCCACCCTGAGGGCAAGGTGCATTATGCTGTATGCTGTGCTCTGAGTGCATTGTCCTGATTTTCCCTGGCAAGAGCCTTCCAGCCTTCAGTACCATCTAGAATCACCAGGGGCCCTGGAGAGGGCCAGGGGTGGCCAAGGATCTGGTACTAGGGTGGGAATGGGATGGTCTAGGGCCTGAGTTCTTCCTGTGGGCAGAGTTGGGAGGGCCCAGCTCTCTGGCTAGGAGCCCCTGATCTGTGAGGGGTACAAGGGTGGTGACTGCACTCCCAGACTGTGACAGACCGGCTAGAAATGATGGGGAGGCTGCAGCTGGCGCCGCCAAAGCAAGAGGCACCATTAGCCAAGAGTCACTGCTCTGAGTCTCTTGAGTATCCCTCACAGTCCTTGTCACCATCATGATAGCCTCTTCCCTGAGGCCCTGGGTCCAGCTCTGAGGTCATCATCCACTCAGAGTGGTGGGCCCACGCTGTACCAGGTGGTGGGTATTTAGAGCATCGTCCCCTGAAAGAGGCTTGCTGCTGATTGCCAACAAGGATCCATTTGGGAGGCTTGTGGTTCAGGAGGGGCGGGGGCGAGTGGCATGGCTCTCGTACCCAGCCTGGCCCTGCACTGCTCTGCCAGTCACATCCTCCCGGAGCAGCTGGCTTCATTTCCATGGTGCCCTGGCCCAGGTTCACAAGGCAGCTTGCTTTCCTCAAGGACCAACTGTGTGCTGAGCAGCCGGAAGCTCCTCTCACACTGCTGGGCAGGTGGGGGTGGCACTTGGGGAGGTTGAGCCAGGAAGGGATTAGTAACCAGGCAGCGGGTAGCTCCAAGCCATGTGCCCAGGCGAGCGGGTAGCGTAAGTGGAAGGCGCTTGGCAGCATGAACTACCACTCCCCGCCAAGCAGCAGGAATGAGGTGGTGGGGAGATGCTCTGCGCGGAGGAGTGAGAGGCGCCTGTACCCCAGATGGTCACAGTGATGTCTGATAACCTGAAGAGACAGAGGGCCTGAGTAGCACCTGTACTCTGGGAAGCAGGTATGTGAGGTCCAGGCCCACTAAGGATCTCAGGCCCCAGAGGGTGGATGGGTACAGATGCTGGCTATAAGACACCAGCCTAGTGGCTTAGGACAGGAAGCCATCTGACGGAAGCACCGATTGCCAGCCCCTGTGGGGCCCCGGAGCAGCAGGGGGCCGGCTTGGGAGACAGAGTTAATCTAAAGAGCATCAGGCCTGCTCCTGCCAGAAGGTGACCTTGTGTATGGGACAGCTGCCACCCACACTGGGCATCTTTAGGACACAAAGGGATGGCCGGTGGGCCACTGCTGACCATTTTGTGGGCAGCCTGCCAGCTCTTTGCTGTGGCCCACCCTGCTGTCTCCCTAGGGGCCCAGGCCCTTCACTAATCCCTTCCTTTTGCTTGCATCGTAGGCTCTTAAGAACAGGTGAGTGACAGATGACAGGCTGATCTGTGCTGGATGTGCAGACTGCCAGGCTTTCAGCTGGTGGTCTGTGGTCTCAATCTTTCTCACCCTGCAGCCTCCTTAAAGAAGTTCTGCATACAAAGGGCAAGGTGCTAGGACCAGGCATCCCCAGCTGTCTCTTCTGATATTCGGAGCATGTCTACTTGTCTCCTCCTGCCACTCAGACTTCTGATCTTAGGATGAATAGGGGCCCAGATACACAGAAATGAGCATGGCCTGGAGAAAGCGATTGGGCTGTGGCTCTGATGGGGCGTCCTCACACCCCTACATCACAGTCCACCCTGATCATGGTTCACCAGATACCCCAATCCCCTACCTCTGGCCCAGGCTGTTCTCTCTCTACTCTGCTCCTGACAGACCCGCAGTGGCTCACCCTGATTCCCTGGGCCAAGATGGACACCGAGTTCTGACCCCACTTCCAATGCGCTTCTTTTGCTGCCTGTGTTTTTGATGCTCCAGGGCCAGGAAGGTCACATGGGGCCTGTTTGCCCTTGGTGTTTCCTTAGGCCTGGGCCTTCCTGAGTCCTGAGGGAGGCAGGGTCCACTGGAAGAGCTGTTTGGGTTACTTGGCACATCTAGGGAATCTGAGGCCAGGTCCTGGCTGATAGTCTCCCTGTGGCCAAGGCCTTCGGGCCTGGGCAAAGGCCTGGTAGAGAGGGATGGGGGAAATGGGAGGGAGTCACACACTTCCTCCCCCAGCTGGAGGCGCAAGCTGCCCTTGTCCTGGAGGGCACTTCTGTGGGGCTGGGGTATCACAGTGAATGATCTGGGTCCTGGCCTCCCAGGCAGCCTGTTCAGGCTCCCAGAGGCAAAGCTGGGCTTGGTCATCTGGGGGCACTCAGGAACCTTGAAGGGGCTTGTGTCCCTGGGAAGTACTGGATAGAGTGGGCTGAGGGGGAGCAGGAAAGCAGGCAAGGCCTTCCTGCCTCAAAGCCCACTTCTGCCTCAACCTGCCACCTATAACAGCAGTCCTGGGTGGGGCATTCCTCTACCCTGGCACCTCCCCCCATGCCCCCAGGGCTCACATGAGTCTCTGAATGCCCCAGATGGCCCCGTGGCAGTTGGCTTTGGTGAGGCCTGGTAGCAGGTGGGAGGAGGAGGAGGAGGAGGGAAGGGTGTCAATGAAAACCATATAAAAAAATCCAGAAATGTGCATATAAAATCTCGCCCTTGCTGTATTGCCTAAGTCAGTAAGCAGAAAGCACCTTCTTCCTGGAGAAGGATCAAGTCCTCAAAAGGTAGGAAATGTCAAAGTGTCACTTCATTGTCATTAAAAAACAAAAAACAAAAAACAACAACAAAAAAAAACTCCCAACCAACAAACCCCCCAAACCAAAACCACCCCTGACCAAAATACCCCAGAGTCCACGAATCGCTGTAAACAAACCCAGTTGCAAGGTCAACCCTTCTCAGTGGCAGTCGTCGCTGATGACAGTCTCTGCAGCATCCGTCCTCCAGTGGGGACCCGTAGGAGTGGGCACCCAGGTAGGTCAGCTGCTGGCATGCAGAGCTGCAGGCCTGGGGTGGCTGTCTTCAGGAAGGCCACTTGCCTGGTGGCCCCTGCTCTCCGTGGCCCAGGAGGACAAGAGCCCCTTTGTAGCCCCGTGAAGCAACAGCAGAAACAGTCTCTCATTGGAGATTTAAAATACTCTCCAAAGACAGAAAACTTCTTCTCTGTGCCTGGCGGCAGCTGGCTAAATTCTTCCAGAGTGGTCTTGGGCCGGCCACCTGCCAGCCTGCCCTCTCTGTCTGGTGCTCGGCTGTTGAGTGAGGCCCCCAAGAGCGGCCCAAGGACAGGAGAGAAGGGCAGCCTGTCCATCTCTCCCCTTCACATTTGTTTTCCTGAAAGTGTTTCTCGGCTCTGGCCAGGTCATCTTCCCAGAAGGAGTTGAAGAGAAACTGCTTTTGGTCTCCGATTGGACAAGTCGCATGGATCTCCCAAGCCTTATTTTTCTCCCAAGAACCATCATCGCTTTCCTTATGAGAATTCTCTTTTAAAAATATTCCTTGTATTTCCCGCCCCCTCCCGAATCTTGTTTCTTTATCCCCCATTCCCTTTTGATTCTGTCATTTGAGCTGCACGTGTTCTCGGTGACATCTCCTGGCTGGAGCACTGCTTGGTTCTTCCTGCTGCCCGTGCTCTCCCGGAGGCGGGCTGCCGACCCTGCGGAGAACGGAGCACCAGGGGGCCGGTGTGGGGCGGAGGGGGCGGCCAGAGGAAGAGGCGAGCCGAGGCAGGCGAGCGTCAGACCTCCACAGACTGGATCTGGTTCATCTGGGCCCTCATCACCTGGATACTGTTCAGGATTTTTTTCTGGTGGCCCGCCAGGGTGACCCCAACCCGTAGAATGTCCCTTTGGGAGAGAAACACATGTGTTAGGGACGTGAGTGTAGGGGATGGGCTTTGGGTCTGGTGGCAGGTTTGGAACCGTGGTGGGTGGGTGTGAGAACTGGTGTTGGTGACAGAGACAGACAGAGCAGCAGACGGAGGCAGAGCACCTGGGTGCCCTTTCTTGGCTGTGGGAGAGGAATTTGCCTCGACTAAGTAAGCACCCATTTCCTTTATTTCCCCCTCACCTGCTTACCAACCCTAACTTACAGATGAAAAAACAGAGGTCACATAGCCAGAACGTGGCAGACAGACCTGTAAGTGAACCAGGATGTCATTGTAAAGCTGCCTAGGGCCGGCCAAATAGCTCAGAGGATTAAAGTGCCTGCAAGGAGGTATAGGGGCTGGGTGTTCGACAACTGGGCCTGCCGTGCCAGCCCCGCCCCCTGGGTGCAGGCCCCGCCCCCTGGGTGCAGGCCCTGCCCCCCTAAGCTAGCTGAGCCAACAACTGAGACTGGGCACGGAGGCCCGGCCTGTAATCCCAGCCCTTGGGAGTCTGTAAACAGGCGAATCACTACGAGTCTGATCTATAGTGAGACTCTGAGCACCCTCAGACCCTTCCCTAAAATACACACACACACACAAAAAGCTGCCTTGCTTTATGTCCCTCCCTGCTACTTCCCCCCTCCCCACTGAGATGCTGTCCATCCCTCCCCTTCCAAAGCACCCGCCTTGGTGTGGGATGATGGGGAGCGTGTGCAAAGGGTGACGGGTGCAGGCGCTGGGTACTTACTCCATCATCATCTGAGACACGACGTCGAAGGAGGTGAAGCCGGCACTGGCGAAGCTCTCCTTGTACTGCCCCATCTTGATGGCCTCCAGCCACTCGTCCACCGTGTTAAAGCTGGTGTAGTCAGGGATCGTGCGGTCCAGCAGCGGCAGGTTGATGCTGGGGTGGGGCGGGTGACAGCGATGGTCAGGGGATGCACTTGTGGGGAGTGTGAGGGTAGGGATTTGCATGCGGGTATCAGCAGAGTGAGTGTGTGTGTGTGTGTGTGTGTGTGTGTATTTCTGTGATCACATGCACAAGTTTGAACCTGTGCAAATGTTTGAGTATGGGATAGAAAGTGTGCATAGAATGTGTGCAGGACTCAAAGCTGGGGTGGCTTGGAAGGCTCTGCTGAGGTTGTACTTCGGGAGTGAGACACAATAACTTAGGGCTGAAGGACTTTGGCCCATGGAGTCTCTAGGCACAGTCAGACCTGGATCTTGGGGATACCTGACTGGATGATCTTCAGGAGCCCTCTAGCACTGTGGGGTCCCAGAGAGTCAGAGGGTGTTGGGTCAGTGACAGTGTGACAGTCACCCAAGGAAGGCAGAGTTGAGGTGTGGCCTGATGGAAAGTTGTTGTGGCTTTGGGGAGAGAGGAAGCCCTGGGACACCTGAGCTGACACTCCAGGGCTGAGCCTATCTCCGGCATGGAGACACTGACATGACTGTGGGGACACATCCATGTGTGTGTGGTGTGTGTATGCAGGTGTCTGTGAATATGTGTGTGTGTAAGAGTCTGAGACTGTGTGGGGGTGTGAGACCGAGGAGCTGATCAAACACAAACACAAGTGCTGTCTAATTGTGTGTTCACCTGTGTGTGTGTCTCCATTTGTGCTGATGAAGATGCAAATGACCTTAGGGGGGGCCAGGTTAGCAGGAGGAAGACATGATGTTGTGTCTTCTTCATTTACCAACTAAGATTCTGGATCCTGGGTGATTTTTCTTCAATGTATTCTTTCTGACTATTATTTAAAGAGGTTTCCTCTACTACCCACATTTGTCCTTCTCTGGACAGTCTGGATCCCATGCTCTCCTGCACCCAGGAGCCAGGGCAGAAGCCCAACAAACACCAATTTTATTGTTTCCATCCCAAGACACAGTGGCATCCATGGTCTGAGACTCTGGGGGGGAGGGGAACTGCCAGCTGGGGATGATTGGTACCCAGAGGAGAGGGGCAGGGCAGGGACCCAGGCAGCGTACCCAGAGGAAAGGGGTGCCATAGCTTTGAGGCTGTTGGGGTTTCGGATCATCTTGTCCAATGTGTTGACAATCTGGCCGAACTTGGGCCGGTGGTTCCGGTCTTTCTGCCAGCAGTCAAGCATGAGCTGGTGGAGGGCACTGGGACAGTCCATGGGTGGTGGTAGCCTGTAGTCCTGCTCAATGGCATTGATGACCTGGGGACAGTGTAGAGATGGAGTGGGGCTGGTATCTGCCCTTTGCCAAGCCCATCATGTCCCTAGTACATTGCAGGTTTAACCTACTTGGTTGCCATGACAACCACCTCCACCTGCAGGGTTCCCACCATCTGACCTGGTACCCCCAGGGCCCTGAAGATATCCCTTCCTGGCCCTCTGCTTGAGCCCAGAGTGTCCACATTCTCTATCTCAGTGCTATTTACAGGTCCAGGTATGTAATAAGTTCCCTGTTGGGCCCCACAGCACAGCTGTGAGCATGGCTGATGTCTTCTTCCCATGGCCCTCACCCACTCCTCTGCCAGAGAAAGGAAGACAGACACTCCTCTCCGGGTATCCTGCCACTGTGACCAGATTTGTCTACAATGTGGCCATGGGTTAGCCCCGCTGTTCAGGAAGCTTTTTCAAGTCCTTCCTGTCTGGAGTTTTGTAAATGACAGTCTCTTGAGTCCCTTCAAATACCTGATTATGGAATATCAGCAACTTTTCTGCCCATCCTCCCTCTGTTTTCTCCACGCAACCCTCATTATCCTGCCTCTGGGCCTTTGCACAGGCTGTTCCTTCTACCCAGGGGTCCTCACGCTCCAACTCCTACTGCTATTTGAGTACCACCTGTCCTGTGAAGACTTTGTGGCTGATTTTGTCTCTACTGCCCTAATCTTAATGCCTATAGGGTTCAACACATTCCTTCTCCAATTTAGCACCTGAGCATGAAAATTCTGTTAATTATATCTGTTTTTTAAAACTTTTTAATTTTAAAAATTTTTTTCCATAATTTTATTGAGAGACAAATAGCAATGAGACAGTTTCAAATCAAGTTGGTAGGACAGTTTCAATAATTAACACATTGCATACTGTCTTTCAATTATATCTGATTCCATGAATAATTGTCTCATTCCCAATTTAGTGGTAAATACCTGAAGGACAGACAGGGCCTCATTCTGAGCTGGCCACAAGGTATATACATCCTGAATATTTACTGATTTGTGAATGGGTGACCTTTCCTGCTCCTACCCTCTGGAGAGTCCAGCGTCCTGTGAGGACATCTGAATCAGCCGACAGTGACCTGTGAGTAGCCACACTGTCCATCTCAGAGGCCCTGGGAGATTGGCACAAGGTCCTATTTTTCCCTTCCCATCTGCCTTGCCAGAAAGGCTCTGCCCACCTCCAGGAGACTTACGTCCTGGTTGGTCATGTCCCAGTAGGGCCGCTCCCCGTAGGACATCACCTCCCACATGACGATACCATAGCTCCACACATCGCTGGCTGAGGTGAACTTCCGGTACTGGATGGCTTCTGGAGCTGTCCAGCGGATAGGGATCTTCCCGCCCTGGAGGACAGAATGAGAAGACAGATGGGTGGGAGTTTGATTCATCTGGGTTCTTCTCCATACTCTGCACCCTGTGCTCTGCACTGCACCAATCTCATGAAGCACCTCGCACTCCAGACTCGCTGTGCTGCTTCAGATCACTGGGCTTTTGCACATGCCATTCCCTCTGCTGAAAGTATCTTTTCCCACTTTGCCAGCTGATACCTCCTCCTCCTTGAATCCCTCTAAGACCCTCTCCTTGACCTCTCTAACCCCCAAGCCTGCCTTCTGGCTCTCCATCAAGGAGGCCCTTCCTGCATGACACATTGTGCCTGGCGCTGACCTGCCCAGCTGTCCTCGCACAGCTTCTGAGCTCTTTGAGGACTGGGCCTGAGTTTTCTTCTTTTTGATTTTAGACCCTTTAAGTCTGCCTGCTGCCAATGCACATCCTGGGCCTGCATATTGGTGTCTCCAGGATCCAGCCTGCCTAACTCCCCAGCACAATCTGCATCTGGGTCACCTGACCATAAGAATGTGCTGCCCATGAAACCCTTCAGGGCCCTCCAGCTCTCAGCTTAGGTGTCCCCTGCTCCCTCTGCCTTCTCTGTCTCCCAAGGTTGGGTGTCCCAGCTCCTAGCTCTGCCACTGAATAGCGCTCTGCATTCTGTGTCCCTGAGCAGCTGGGGAGCCTCAACAGGGAAGATGCCATACTTTATTTCCTTCCCTGGCTCCAGAGCTTGGCACAGGTGTCAAGGAAAGTGCAGTGCTAGGAGACATGGATGTTTAGACCTCTGCTGTGGTACTGTGGCTCCCATGTTTCCACCTGCATCTTACCAGGGCACTGGTGTAGGTGGGGTCTGAGGTGTCATCCTCTAGAAATCGCGAGAGCCCAAAGTCAGACACCTTGCAGACCAGGTTGCTGTTGACAAGGATGTTGCGGGCAGCCAGGTCACGGTGCACGTAGTTCATGTCTGCCAGGTACTTCATGCCCGCTGCGATGCCCCGTAGCATGCCCACCAGCTGGATGACTGTGAATTGCCCATCGTTTTGCTTGGGTAGAAGTGGAGGAGCAGAGTCAGTGGAAGAGTAGGCAGCAGAGCCCTGGATGCCCTCACAATGGGGCACCAGAGCAGGGCCCCATCACCTTGGCTCTGGACTGCCTGCAGGAAACACTCAGATGCCCTCGACCTTAGAGAAGGGCAGGAGGCTAACTTCAGAGTGTGGAGTGGACACGGGGCTTTGGATCAGACACACCTTGTCTGACTCTGGCTCTGCCCTGTCCTGACTGTGCCGCTTTGGACACATAACCTAACCTCTCAGAATCTACTTCCTCATCTCTGTGTTAAGTAGAGATAGCATCTACTTCCCAAGGCTGTTCTGAGTTAAACGGGAGAATGCACGGAAGGTGTCTGGCATGTGCTTCACGAGTGACTGTTGAATGACAGCCCAAGGCACAGTTCTGACACCCAGCTCTCTGTCTAGCCGATTGGCTAGCTGGATGGCCCATTCCTGAAGGGTCTTGGAATTTCCTCTGGTGGCCTTGTATTCTGAGGACTTCCTCACAGCCTAGTCACCTTTGGGGAACTCCAAAATCTGCTAGCTGAGGTGTCAAGGCACCTGGTTCCAGTCTGGGCTCTCACTTTGACCCTCTGGCAGACCTGCAGCAAGTGCCCCTTGTCTCTGAGCTCAGGTTCTCCTTGGCATAATGAGAAGCCTGCCTAAGCGCACAGATGGAAACAGATATCAGGTGTGTGCCAGCTCTGAGTGACTGACTGTTCTTCCTGGAAGAACACACTCAAGATTCTGAGATATTCTGAGCTCAGTGGGAGACAGTGATGGGATTGATTAGCAATGCCTGCCACAGGGAGGGAAATGGATGGACGGTGACATCCATTCTTGCCTAGAGCTTTCCCAAGATCCTTCAGGCTCTGACAGTATAAAGTTATATCCCTCATTACTCCTCTTTCCCCTCTTGTGGGCCCTGACATGCTTGATATTCCCTACCCGGAGGAAGGAGTCGAGGGAGCCATTCTCCATGAACTCGGTGATGATCATCACAGGCGTGCTCTTGGTGACGACGCCCTCCAGGTGGATGACATTGGGGTGGTCGAACTGGCCCATGATGGATGCCTCGCTCAGGAAGTCCCGCCGCTGCTTCTCTGTGTAGCCTGACTTGAGTGTCTTGATGGCCACAAAGATCTCTCTCTTGCCTGGCAGCTTCAGGTGGCCACTGCAGACCTCTCCAAACTCCCCTAAGACAAACACACCAGGAGAAGCAGCATGTCACTTGTCAGGTGAAAGAGCCAGCTGCCTGTTCCTGTCACCTCCACCTTTGGAGCCAGAAGGTACTTTTTCTTTTCAGGGGTCGACTCATCCTCTCAGACTCAAACCCCCTTTGAGAAGCTCCAGCCACCTATGGGAGCAGAGAACAAATCCTTCATGTTCACCCTGTAATAGCTGGCTGGGCAAGGGGGGAACCCAGGGAGAGGGACTTGGGAATGGTGGAAGGAGAGTCCTGGGAAGTGGTTCTAGACCTACCTGTTTCTGATTGTTGGGGGGCTTGTGTGTTAGCTCAGTGGTTTAAGTGCCTGCTGGGGCAAACCCAGTCAGGCGCAGGGGACCGCGGTTTGATCCCCGGCTCCCACGCTTTCCCAGACCCACCCTTAAGGCAGCTCCTGGAATACACTGAGGTGGTCTCATCCATGACCGATACCACCTACCTGCTCCGATCACCTGCTCGATTTTGACACAGGATATGTCAATTTCCTTGGCAAACTCCCGCACTGCCTCATTGGGGTCTTCATAGGTGAAAGGGTCGATGTAGATCTTCATGCCTGGGGTCACTGGGGGACAAGACCAGGTGTGGTCACACGGACTGATTCCCGATGTGTACAAATGGCAAAGCCCATCCCTCCATGGAGGGACAGACACTCCCGTGTGGCTCCCAGAATCCCTGGGCAACCTCCTGCAGGTCACTTGATCTTTCTGGGCCTCATGGAACAAGATAGGCACTGAGTGAAGAGGTGAGAGGAACAGAGAGCCCAACACAGGCAGCCCGTAGATTGTTCTAACTAGTTCTTGTCCAACTTTCATTGATTACTAATGACTTTGTGGGCCAGGGAAAAGACTCTAGAGGTTGATATGAGTGTGAGCTGATAAGAATGAAAGGCTCAGTAGGTTTTCTGGCTTTCAGATGATGAGTCAAGGTTGCTTTGCAAAGCAAGAGGAAGAGGGAGGATGAGAGCCAAACTACAGGAAGATTCTTGGGTCCTCTGAAGGAGACCTCCGTGGCTTTCTAGGCCCACTTGAAGCTTCCCTACTACTTGGGGTCTCTTCTCAGCTGCCCAGCCCCTCCAAGACCACATAGCCTGGAGGGGCTTTTCATTCCCCAGTGTTGGGTGCCCAGGGCTTTTGGGACCCACCTTCTAGCCACGTCTTAAGCCTTCCTGGATCCCTGACTCCCTGATGACCAGCATGAGGCTGGACAAATGGCCTGCTAATTTGATTCCTGATCTGGTATATATTTTCAGTTTTGATATAGAGAGGGAAGGTAATTTTGACATGAAAGGCCTAGTTCTGACCCAGCCCTGGGTCTGCTGTTAATAGGAAAGGAAAGATGATCCATCCTGCATTCTTCTTCCCAGATGACTACTCTCGACTGCCACTTCTGGCTCTCTCCCAGGCCTTCCTGTGGTCCACCTGGCTCCTGCCCACATCTCCTCCTGGCTCTGGGAGCTGTGACACTGAAGGGAGCTGCTCTCAGAGCTGGCAGCTGGAGTCCCTGGGTCACCCAGGCTTGGCTAGATGGTGACAGGGCCACCAACCCATTAGCTGGCTACTCTTAGCTTCTGTTTCAGATATCTCAGGAATCTAGGAATTGAAGCCTGTAACACAGAGGCTGGCAAACTGGCCTGATGCCTGGTTTTTAAATAAAGTTTTATTGGAACGTAGCCACACTTCTTCCTTTGCCCGTGGCTGCTTTTATGTCACAGCTGCAGAGTTGGGCGATTACAACAGGGACCCACAAAGCCTACAATATTTACTCTCGCTGGCCCCTTACAGAAAAATTTGCCAACCACTGCTCTAACACTTGCTATATTTGGGTGTTTGTGTAGCCCTTGAGGTCAGGGGTTGTTAATTTGGGCCTGGGGTGGTGGTGTCCGGTAACCTCCTGGAATGGGGTACATTTATTCCAGTTGCCTTTTTGGATTCAAAAAATAATTAACATTCCTTATAAAGTCCAAATGATACGGAAATAAATATCATTGAACATTTTTCAAACAATCCGTCCCTAAGCGCAGACCTCTGGATCCCCCTATCTTTGAATTTTAGATACATATACTCAGACTTATTTGTGTTTTTCCGGCTGTATGAACCAAAACTTTCAGGGAGTTTTCTAGGAGTCTGAGACTGCCCCCCAAAGAGGTTAAGGTACATTTTCACCCAAGATAGATTGTCTGGGAGGAGGCAGTGGCGCAGCCCCCTCCTATTTCCCCATTGCCTGGCGCACTGCGTGGAGCTCCGCACACAATAGACACTCGCTGTCTGGAGAGTGGAGAGAATCCAGATGACAGAGATGAAATAATAACAACAGCATCTGTCACTTGCTGCGTCCTTTGTCTGTGCCCAACATGGTGCCAGACTCTATCTGCATCACCTCGTCTATTCCAACAATTCTTGGAGGACAGGATAATAATCCACAGTTCACATATAAGGAAACTGCAGCTCAGAGAGGACAAGTAGTTGAGCCAAGGCCACCTAGCTGGACCCAGAGCCATCAGACTTGAGTCCAGGCCTGGTCTTCCACATCACCGTGATCACTGCCTCCTGGATGTGGCAGGAAGAGACTGAGAACGTGCCTGTGGGATGCAGCCCTGAGCTATGACTTCCTACTCCCATGGGGCACGGGGGGGGGGGGGGGGGCAGCTCTGGGAGGTGCGCTTTCTTGCCCATGGGTGACAGTGACTGGCTTTTAGCTTCCTTCTCTATGGAACTGGGAGGTCAGCTGGGAGGGAGGGCAGGAACAGGCTGGCTCAGTGAGCTAAGGGGAGCCACAGCAGAAGCCCAAAGCCTGCTGAGGCATCTTGGCTGCCAACATTAGATTCCACCCCCAATCCTTGGCAAAGGCCTCAGTGAGGAGGGGTCTCTGTCACTTCCGGGCAAATGCCTGTGCCCTGCATTCCGAGCTCTTCAGGATTCATTCCACCACTCCCTACTCCTGCTTTCTGGTCTGTCATGATTTGGACCTGGTTGTCCCCCAAAGGGTCATATGTTGGAGGCTGGGTCCTCAGTGTGTGGAGGTGGTGGGGCTTTGTTGGAAGGAATGGACAATTTAGTTCTCCCAAGAGATTATAAAAAAGCAAGGCAGGCTCTCCTGCCTCTGGCTTTCTGTCTCTGCTTGACTATTACTTCTTGCATGTGCTCCTGCCACAATTCCACCCATGACTGAGCCCCCACCAGAGCCAAGCGGATGCTACCCACCTCCAAAACTGAGCCGAATAAACTTTCTTTATGCTTTACCCAGCCTTAGGCATTTTGTTATAGCAACAGAGAGTGAACTATTACATCAATTAAGAGGAGTTATTTTCGCAGGGATTCCAGGTGCACCTTATCATTTTTGCCTCTGTTTTTGCTCCTGTTGTTTGTGCCACCTGGAACATTCTCTTCTCTTCTTCTTTGTGACCAGATCAAATGCTACCTCTATGAATCTTGCCTGGATTTCTCCAGAGAAGATCCAATGCCCTCCTTGGGTTCCCACCACTTCATAGCCCTGAGGTCTGTGTGATGTCTCCGCTTTATGCCAGGGTTCCCACCACACATCTCCCCTTGCACTACCTGTTACACTCTGCTGCCTGCCTCCCAGGAGGACACAGGCTGTGTCTCCTTTGTTCCTGCTAAATGCCAGGGTTTGGTACTTAGCGTTCAGTCAACGTGTATTTATTCATTTACATGCCTTCTTTCCCTCTCTTCAACCCAACGCTCCTTGGAAAGGTGAACTTCCTGGGTGTGTCCACTCCCATGTTCTACATCTAATTTGGGGGTGCTAGAGGCCTTAGAAGCTTTAAGGGTCCATGTACCTCACGTTATGAGTTATGAGCCCCTGTTCTAGAATGCTGGCTGTGGAGCACATATGCAAAGGTGGTATACAGCAGATGCCTAATAGATGCTTATTAAATGTATATGCAGTGTAGGTTCACCAGGTCCTGGGCCGCATTTATAGTTTTTGACCCAATTAATGTTCTCCATGCCCTTACTACATAGCCTCTTTTATTGGGCTGATCCTGATGAGACAGTCAATATTTGACTGTTTCTAACCTACAGAAATGACAGTGTCATTTGGCCAACCTAATATTACCCCATTTTTCAGACGAGGAAAATGAGGCATAAGATGGTGAAGTGATTCTACAAGGGGGTATGGGCACAGCTAATAACAGCAGGTTCCAGAGTCCACACTGCACCCAGCCAGCCAGCTTCTAGGTCATTGCTGTGTCTTCCGGGCCTGTCTCCTTGTACCATAAGTTGGTGCCTGGTGGCCAGAACTCACACAGGTCTGAGTCCAGGGGACATTTGTTCACCTGCACCTGGCCAAGGACCTCTGCAGCCCTCGGGAGTCTGCAGGATATAAAACAATGGATGATTCACTACTGTCAGGGCCATTGACTGTCCCTTTGAACCCGATGAGAACCTCAGGAGGAAGGAGGAACCATGCATGCTGAATCCTGGGTTTGAATTCTGACTCTGCCCTAACAACAGTCACAAATACAACACCTCATGAGTTTGAATCCAGGATCAACTATCTACTGGGTCAATCAGGCTGTGCGGCCTGGGGCATGTCATTTATCCCAACATTCTTTTTTTTTTTTTTTTTGGTGGAACTGGGGATTGAACTCAGACTGGGGCATGTCATTTAAACTCTGCCTCACTTTTCCATCTGCAAATGGGTATAATGTCCCCTCCAGTGTCTTCTGCTGGAGGGGACAGCAAATATTAAGTGTGTTCATCTTTAACGTGCTCGTACAATTGTCAGGAAATAGAAAGCAATAGATAACTACCTGTTACAAAGAAGGACTGGCTGTCATTAAGTATGATTTCCAAAAGCAGCCTACCACCCCTTCATTTGCTCTTCACAACCCTGTGAAAGGAGCATCATTCCTGCTACGTCCCATATAAAGATACATAGCTCAGAGAGGTTTGGTGACTCCACCAAGGTCACCCAGCCAGCCAGTGGCAAAGCCAGGATGAGAAACAGGGTCAGTCCCAGAGGTGCAACCTCCAGGACAATGGAGCGCCTTCTAATGATGGAAGGCATGAAACCACGCAGGTGACTGTGAGCCAGTCACGTGCGTCCCCGGGCCTCAGCTTCCTCCTCTGGCCTGGCCACCTGGGGCTGCCAGGTGGATTTGGGACCACAGGGCGGGGGCAGAACTCTGAAAAGAACAAAGTCCTGTTTAGCTCTGCTGTTCCAGCACAGGATGCAGGGAGCAGGAACTCAGGCTTAAAATCTATTGATCTAGGAACAAATCCTGGAGCCTATTTTTAAAACGAACCTCACCTGTTTCCTTGTTATTGACTCACTCACGCTCCAGATAACTGTGTTCCCAAATGGCTCCAGGTGGCAGAGCCTGAGAACTGTCTCACTCTGGCTCCACAGAATGGAGACAACACAGGATGGCTGAGAGATCTCATGTCGGAGCCAGAGAGCCGGTTCCGACCCCAGCTCCCGCCCTGAGCAGCTGTGTGGCCTCCATGCCCAGCTTCCTCAAAGTGGGCAATTATAAGGATTCAATGAATAAATACACGTTAGGCATTAAAACAATTCTTGGCACATAGAATGCACTCAATATGTCTAGCCACATCTATGATCATGACTTTATTACTTGGGGGGAGGAGGGAGTGATGTAATTTATGACTTGTTTTTAATGCACAAGTGAGTTTTATTTCTGTGCAGTTAAATGTGTCTACTTTTTGGGGTGTGTGACCCTTCCATTGCTTTTCTGCTCGGAGAGGCCTTTTCCACCTTCCTGTCTGTCAAGTAGTCATTGCCAGAAAGTTTAAGTGGTGCAAACATTTGTACATTTGGGTCCCAAACTAGTTCTAAGCCTAAGAACTTTTGCTCCAGTGGTTGTAGCCAGAAGCGTAATATCTAGAACTCCTGGATGCTGCTTTTTCTTGCACGCCCTATGTTCAATCCCAGGCTGGGGTGTTTGGTTTGCTTCTCTGGTGTCCCCAGCATCTGGGGCACTGGCTAGCACTTGAAGGAGACTCACCGCAGAGGTGTGACAAATGAAGGATCTGCTCACCTGGAAAGCACCATGTGGGGAGGGAACCCTATGGTACCACACTGAACACAGTTTGAGAATCTATACTGGACTCATTTGGAATTCCTTTTTGCTGAGCTGAAATAAAGACTAAGCTTCTTAGTCCCCTCGGTCCTCCATATTCCCTCCTTCCTGATTACCGGTCCTGCCAAGTCAAATGGAGAGAGGGACCTATGATCTGTGTTTCTCTCTGGTCTTTCTGGCCCATGTACTCTTGGTGTTTAGGGGCATCCACACACTCAGCTCTTGCTAATGTGGGAGGAGACAGTGAGGGGAAGCAGCTACCAGAAGACTCTGGGAGGAAGAGCAGGGTGGGTGGAGCTCCAGAGAGAGATCGAAAAAGGGAGGAAAAGGTGCTGCTGCTGGCCTCTCCCCATCCCGGGCCAGAGCCTGGGCTCCCATCTCCTCAATCACTTAAGGTGCTTACTCTGCAGCTGTGTCTCTAAGTGCCTACTAGGTGCTAGGTGCTGCTGGTGCTGGTGCTGGTGCTGGGTGCTGCAGGGGGCAGGGGGAACATGCGGCACTGCTTCAGGTCTCCAGGAGACCAGGAAACAGCGCCACACGCAGCCTGGTAAAGGGGGCTGTGCACACTGGAAGGGGTCTCAACCTGCTCTGAGCAGGGTGGCTCAGTGGCCAGGGAGGGATGCGCCTGAGCTGATGGGAAGACACTGGGGTGCAGTGTGCTTCGGGCAGAGGGCCAGGAGGGGGGTCAGAGCTTGGCCCAGCCAGAGACCAGCCCAACTGCCCCTGTGCTGCAGCGCAGAAGGAGGAGGCAAACGAGGGCTGGAGTGGGGTCCCTGAGGACTGACAAGGCGGGGCCCAGGGCTGCAGCCGGGCTGGGCTGTGTACGTACTGTGGCCGCTGGTGTAGTGCTGCAGCTTGTCCGTGTACTCTGAATCGGCACGCTCAAACCCCCGTCTTCTGGAACAAAAGCAAAGGGCTGGAGCCACCTGCGGGCACCCAGGGGAGCTGGGAGCCACAGGAGGTGACAGGGAGAGAGGGCACAGGCCCTCACAGCCATCCTTCTGCTACAGAGCTCCCTGCCTGTCTTGCCAACAGCCTCCCCCCTTCCAGCCCACTTGCCCATCTCCACTTCTCCCATCTCAAGTGTGGGTGTGCTCTTTTTCTGGTCATTTCTCCAGCCAACCCCCTTTCAGAGACTGAAGTCCTCTTCCAGCCCCAGCGGCTTCTGTCCATCTGACCTCATGGTGGGTCCAGTCTGTTTGAAAGTGGGGGACTCTTTCAGGAGGAAGAGAGTCTGCACAGTGCCCAGTGGAGGTCTGCGAGCTGGTTCTTTCTCCTTAGCTTGTGCTGTGCAGGCCATTTGGGGTGCTGTCTCCCCAAGCCTGTCCTGACTGAGTCGTGCCATCTTTCTAGCACTTCAGCCAGGGGCCTCAGTCATGCAGAAAAGTGGGGTGACCTGTACTCCCTGCCCTATCACCCCGGCAGCCTGCAGTCACTCTGTCCTCTGTTCTGAGATGTTGCAGGGTGCAATGCCTGAGGACCTCAGTGCACCACGCTTTTGCCCAGAGGACTTGTGGGGAGGGCTGCTAGGGCCACACTAAGTTCAGGAGCCTAACTGCGCCCCCTGCCTGGGGAAGCTCCTCTGCTCACAAAGGCAGCTTGGGAATGGCTGGTTGGCTGGAGAGAGCCACCTGGGATGGCAAGACCTGAAGCCGGCTCAGGGACACCCACCTGTTACACACGATGGCTATGACAACCACGGCAATGAGGAAGACCAGGCCGGCGGCCGAGGAGCCGATGATGAGAGGCAGCTTCTCCTGGATGCTGGTCTGGTACTCGGCTGTGGAGAAAAACACAGTGGCCCACATCAGCCTCGCGCTGGGGGTCCTGACGCCACCCCCACACTCCTGCCGGGTCTCCTGCAAACCAAAGCTCTGATCTTGCTTCTGACAGGACACCTGTCATATGTCTGGGTGGTGAATGAGCATCCCATGTTCACCAGTAGCCTGGGCCACATCCATAGGCTGCTCCAACCCTGAGTTTCTCATCTATAAAATGGGTACCATCATGCCCACACCTGTGTTGTGTGACACTCAGCAGTCGTCACGGCTGAGGCAGATCGGGGAGGGGGAGGCAGTTCTGAGTGCAGATTAAGGGGGCCAGACTGTGTGTGAATCTCAACGATGCCACCTGCTGTCTGTATAATCCTGCGGTCATGTGCTTCTCCATGCCTCAGTTGTCCTGTCTCTAAAATGGGGAAAATATCTGCTCCCATCTCCTAGGACTGCGTACAAAGCTCTTCAAACAGCAGCTGGCATGCAGCAGACATGCACGGAGCATGAGCCACCACCATGATCGATTGCTGCAGCTGTCAGTTGCTGGGCCAAGTATGGGACAGACCTGGTTCAGTTCTCAGAGTACTGCCGTGGTGTCCTTCCCACCTCTGCTCCATTTTACAGAGAAGGAAGCTGAGCTCTGCGAGGTCACAACTTGCCTGAGGTCATATAGTCAGGAAAGGGCTAAACTCATCATGCGAGCTCGGGGGTGGGGGGTCTGTGCCCCCCAGGACCTGTGGTGAATAGGAGTGTGTGTAAGATGTGCTTAGCTCAGCCTGGCTCATGGGAACCATTCAGCATCTTCTCCACGCCATCAGCACCATCATCATTCTCAGTTCTATTGTTATTACCTCTCCTCTTTCTCCCTGACCAGGGGAGGATCTCACCAAGATCAGAGATGAGGTCAGCTCTGGGTCCTTGGGGCCCTGCCCACAGGCTGGCATTTTCTCAGGGGCCAAGCATGTGTGTGTTGAAGTTGGGACAGTGCCCCCACTCTCAGTGAACTCATCCAGTATGAGGAAAGGCTCAGAAAGGTGGAAACAGGTGGGCATGAAGCAGGGGTGTATGGAAAGGTGGGTGCTGGGGTCCAGGAGCCTCTGTGATGCTCAGTCAGACAGAGGCCAAGGCCAAGGCCCAAGCCCTATGGCTGAGCAGATGCTGAGAAGGGATGCTGGAGGTCTGGTCATAGAAGCAGGGGCTCAGCAGCTCCACTGGCTGGTGACATCCGGACCCATGACCCCAATAACCATAACTGCTATTTGGCGAATGCTAGCTATGTATGGAACCTAAAATCAGCCCAGGGCTAGGTTTCTCATAGTTACATTATTTCAATGATGATGTAGTTACTATCACCCCCTTTTATGGATGAGAAAACTGAGAGTCACTGAGGTAGCATGAACCACACAGAGCTGAATCATCCCAGGAATCTCCATCTGTTTGATTTCAGAGTTCATACTCTTTAATGTCTGACACTTCTTAAAGATTATTAAAGCAGGTATTGTGCTCAGAAATCCATGTAGTTTCAGATTGGAAAACATGAAGAGTGCACAGACTGGGACATCTAATTCCATGCCCTGGGCAGACATTACTAATCTATCCAAGTACTTCTTCCTACTGAACTTTGATGTGGCCTCAGAATTCTGAGTTCCATTCCCAAGTCATTAGAGTTGAGTGTAGATATAACGCATCTACACTGTCAGATGGAATCTAGCGCTTTCATTTTATAGATGAGAAATATGCAGACAGGGGTGGAAGTGAATTGCTCAGGGCGGCTCTGCAAGTTAGGGTTGAGTTCTTGACATTCAGAATAGGGGTGCCCCTCTGACCTGCACAATGGCTCCCTAAGAATGGACCCCTGAACTGGTTTGTGTGTGTGGAGGGGGATGCCCTCCTCTGGCATCCCGGACTTGGCTCACCTTCCGTCATGGTCTGGAAGTACATCTTGCCGCTGTAGCGCCCATAGCCTGCCACGGTGCGTGCCCGCACCTGGAAGACATAGATGGCGCCGGCTTTGAGGCCCTGCACAGTGACCGTGTTGGTGGGGCTTTTTATGGCTGTGGCGTTGTACTCACTGAGCTCCTGCCGGGAACAGAGAAGGTGGTTAGTGCTGTGTGGCCAAGAGTGGGTTTGACCCCTGCCCATTGCTGGTACCTCCGGGCAGGTCTGGCTGGGGGGCACATCTGGCCACTCCCCGTTCTTCACCCTCCCTCGTCACTGATACACAGCCGGGCCCTATTGCTAGGTGACCTCCAGTGCTTCCAACACAAGAACAGTTTTCCTCGTCCCTGTGCATGCTTGATTTGGCCACATGGCTGGCTTTGGCCACTGCAAGATTCTGTTGGACACCATGCTGGTGGACACGACGCAAGTTTTCCGTGGGCTTGCTTGTCTGGTTAGGATTCCTGTGCTTCCACCAGCTGTCAGGAGACAGGCTTGCCCCAAGTAACATCTGGTTTAAGATGAGAAACGCGTCAAGAACTTGACCCCACTCCTAGGCTGAAACAGGACACCCTGGCTAACTCCCAGGCACAAATTTATAAGAAAGAAACAGCCCCTTGTACGTCATTGGGTTGGGGAAAATATTTGTTTTATGGCACAAGTTCAGCAACAGCTGACTAATACACACGTGTACAGACCCAAGGGCTAGGCCGTAAGTCCTTGGAGACAGCAGGAAAGGCCCGCACCATCACTTCTGCACCCGCTTCCCTGCCCCATGCCGATGGGTCGAGTGGAAGGGTCCCTTTCTAGGCTCAGCTACTTGGGTAGGGTGAGCTTGAGCTCACACAGACCAGTGGCCGGCTTCTGTGGGACTGCCTGGAGCCACCGCTAATGTCCATGCCTGAGGGTGGGCAGATCCTAACCTTCCCTCCTTTAAGAGGTAGAGGACACCAACCCTGGCCACCTGTGCACCGCCACGTGTAACCCATGGAGTCTGGGGCAGGACAGAGTTCATCTCTGCAGTGGGCTGTGGTTGGGCTGGATGCAGGAGATGTATGCCCAGGCATCTGCCAGCCACTCAGCAAACCTTCTGTCTGTACCCTTTTGACGTTGAGCCTGAGCTAAGCTCTAGGGTCCTAGAAAGGACCAAGGGCTAAGCAAGCCCTGGCTCTAGGACTCAGTCCAGGAAGGGGAACAATATAGGGATTCCAATTCTTGGAGTACTAGGAACTTGTTTGAGACACTAAGGAAAATCTATAAGCCCTTATCTAGGAAAATGCATGCGTTGTTTTACACATGTACATATCACCGAGTGCACGGAGCTCCTGAAACAGTGAAAATTAGCACCAGCAATATGATGGCATTGTCGTGTGGAACTTAAGGCCACAAAGAGGAGCCAGGTTTCCTGGGTTCAAACTCCAACTTTAGAACTTATTAACTCTGTGACCTGCGGCAAGTTTCCTGACTTCGTTACATCTTAATTTTTTCATCTGCAAACTGCAAATAACCGTAACAACAGCCGCCTCAAAGCATGGTTTGGAGGACAAAGTGAATCAATGGGTGTGAAGCATTCAAGCTGGTAGGGTGAGTGCTGTGAACTGGGGGCGTGGGAGCTGCCCTGGGTGGGGGCCACCATGGAAAACAGGGAGAGTTCTGCAGAGAGTAGGTGTGCTAGATTCACCTCAATAACATATAGGAGCTACCCAGGACATTCCTGGAAAGGGACAGCAGGTGCAGGGATGAGGAGGGGACAAGGAGCTTAGGATGGGAGGCAGGGAAGCGCTGACCTGGAGGTGTCTGCTTCTGACCCCCATGCCAAGGGGGAGCAGGCGTGCCCCCTGGGGGAGAGGGGACCAGGAGGAAGTCGTTTCCTGAGTCAGATCATATGCACCCTCCTCCAGGAAGCCTTCCTGCTCTCAACTTCCTTAGCCTTTCCCTCCTCTAGACCCCAGGTCATTTGCTGTGGACGCTACAGAGAGGGGATTTCTGTCGCCTCCTCTCAGTCTGGCCCCAGGCCCATCTTTTGCTCTTGGCTGTGGGGCTGTGTGTTTTATTCTCCTGTATCAAGCACGGGTGCCCACAGGACGAGGCTGACCCTTTCACTGGGCCCTTCACGACCACTCTCCTGACATGTCCCCGATGTGCTCTAGGCCCTAGATGTCTCTAGCTGCTTCCTTCCTCCCTGGGAGGGCTGCCAGAAGTGACACACTCCAACACAGGTTGCATAGTTAAACTCGTGTTTCAGACGAGGGCTACATGTTTTTAGGGTAAGTATGGTCCGTGCAGTATTTGGGGGTATAGTATAATTAGTTTTTAAATTTCAAATTAGTCTTGTCTTCTGTATTTTATTCTCAGTTTTGCAGTACTGAGGATCAAACCAAGGGGCTCATGCATGTTAGAGAAGGGCTCTCCCACTGAGCTACACCCCGGCTCTGGGTCCCTATCTTCCCTGGTCACACTGAGCTTTTGCAAGTAGGTCGCCCCAGTCTGAAACACCCTCTCCTCTTCTGTCTGGCCTGTGAATCGTTGGAGACTCAGCAAAAGTGCCACCTCCTGCTGGGAGGACTTCACAGATGCCACAGCTGCAGTAATAGATCCACACTGCTTCTTCTTCAATAATTTATTGTTCTGGGTCTGGGGAGATAGCTCAGTGGTCTAAGTGCCTGCCTGGCAAGTGCAAGGCCCAGAGTTTGATCCCTGCTACCACATGCTGTGCTGGTTCTGAAACTGGGGGCGGTGGTGCACGCCTGTAATCGTAGAGCTGGGGATGCTGAGACAATAGGGTCACTATAGTCTGAGCTGCATAGTGAGACCCTGTACTTAAAAAAAAAAAGTTAAAAAAAAATCTATTGTTCTGATACATGTATTCATCTGCTCTGAAGATGTGGGTCTCACAGGCCTGGGGCCACATTACTTCTCTCCAGATCCCTAGGACCAGCACACAGTAGATGCTCACTAAATATTGACACAATGAATAATAAACTGCAAACTATTAAAAGCAAAAAAAAAAAAAAAAAAAAAAAACCACAACAACAACAACAACAAAAAACCCTCGAAGCTCCTGGATGCAGTACCAGACCTGACCACTAGGAACCGCTGTCCATCAGGGATCCCTGGGTGAGAAAAGAGTCCAGTTGTGCAAATTGGGTGGGTGCCCACAGGAATGTTGGCGGTTTTAAGCTCCTCATTATGGGTGTGTGTGATAGGGAGACAGGAGGTAACTGCTGGTGCCATGGGTGTCTCAGGAGAGCCGAGCAACAACAACTCTCTTGAAAGCCTGACACAGGACAGAGTCAGGGAATAGAAGTTATTTTCCAGTACCGGTTCTTCCTCTTCACTGCATTGTGGCTGTGGGAAGGACCCTTCACTTCCCTGGGCCTCTGGTTTCCATTCCAGGAAATGGAGCAATAAATGGCAACCCCTCAGGGCTGCGGTGAATATAAAATTGGATCAGGTGTGCCTGGCACCCTGGGAATGCTTAGCGACATTGGTTCCCTTATGCCTCTCCTCTCTGGAGTGTGTCTATTTGAACAGTGATTAAACACCAGAGGCAATGGAAGAAACTCGATCTGAAATCCACTAGTGCTTTCTCTGAGTCCTTCCTGGAGACGTAGGACCAGTGAGGCAGCCGGCATTCATAGCCTCAGCCCCAGCCTCGTCTAGAGTGGGATGACAGGGGTAGGTGTGTCCCTGTGTGGGTGACCCTGACATGGATAAAGCTCCTAGTATAAGTATCCTCTCAGTGTGCTGAGAGGAGTATTATTATTATTATTATTATTATTATTATTATTATTCTTTGTGGTATCGGGAACTGAACTCAGGACCTTGCCCTTGCCAGGAAGATGCTGTGCCTCTGAGCCATATCCCTGGCCCAGACGGCCTTACGAATGCCAGCTTTCCAGCCATTGCTACCTACCATCAACACTGTTATGGACTAAGCCCTCATCAATGTTCACTAAAGAATGAATGAACACAACATGAGCAAATGAGTGAACAGGCCTCTCTGGGTAGATCTTGCTCCAGGTCCCTGGGCAACAACTTGAGCACACCCTGGACTTTCACAGTTCACTCCCTATCTTGCTTTTGCCTCACTTGCTTGAAGCATTCTTCCCCCCTGTGGCTGCCCAGGAGAGGTTTCTGTTGAATAAATGCTGATGTCCATGTGGCCTCCCAGGGCCTGTCCACTGCAGACACTTCCTGAGCCCTTGCAGAGCCAAGGGAGGCATGGACCGGTGTGCTTCAGGGCAGCTGCCGAAGGAGGCAACCTCCCCTGGGAAGCTGGAGTGGATGGAAGCTGCCTGCCTGGATCTGCCCTGGGCCTAGAGGCTGTGGGATCCCAGAGGAACCAGCACCTGTGCCAGAGAAGCCCTTGGGAGGAGGCAGGAGAGATGGGGTGGGACCCTCACTAGGAAGATCTGGATGTCACGGGAGGACCCAGCTACAGGCACCAGGAGGACCTCAAGCGTCCAGTAAGAGCTGGCTGTGGACTTGTCAGAAATAAATCTTGCCATTTACAGCCTGGCTGTTGCCTGAGGGCCACAGCACCCCAAAAGGGAAAAGCAGTAGAAGAGACAACAGGGACAGAAACTGCTACTGGTTTGCTCCGACCCCTCTGTCGGTCACACATTTGCCTCTCACCAGGTGTCCTCTTGGGCCCCACCCTCTGCTTCCTCAGTCCTTCTGCACACACTTCTGGCTGTCTCAAGCCCCTGTCTCTGAGCCTACAGCCCTACCCTGGCAAATACCACCCTTACATCTGCTAATCCTGCAAGTGTCCCTGGGCCCCCGAGCTTCACAACAGTGCCAGTGTCTGTCACTTCTCACCCCCTCTGCTGCCACCCCTGCAGTCCATGTCACCATCCTTTCTCACTGGGTTTCCGCGAAAGCCTTGTGTGGGTCCTCCTGCAGTCTGTTCTCCACACTGTAAGCTATAGGAATTGCTACCGCAATTTAAGTCAGACCATATCATTCCAGAACATTCCCATCATACTTTAAGCTGAAACCAGACTCCCAAGGCCTGGACACAAACGGGCCTTGCCTCTCTCTCCAGCCTGCTCCCTGCTGCTCTCCTCCTCGCTCATATTACTCCTGCCACATGGGCCTTGTCTTCCCCCAATGCAGCTGCACATCGCTGCCCCAGGGCCTTTGAGCACGCTGTGCTTGCTGCCTGGCCTGATTGCTCTCATCCTGCATCTGTCTGGGAGCTCAGTGGCTCACAGAAATAATCTTTCAAGGCATGACTCGTGTCACGAAAGCCAGGCCATAACTGTGTGCCCCTTCTGGGCCTTCCTGATTGCGTTCTATAGCTAGGATCAGACCTATCTCATGGCCCTTACTGGCTGAAGCTGTCTTTTTCCTGGATGGTAAAGTCCTTGAAGCGCTGGGTCATTTGGTTACCCTCAATTTTCCTGGTACCCAGGTCAGGGCTGGCCCACAGTTGGTACAGCAGAAGCTGGGGGTCCTGTGGCCAGATCCCCAGTGCCCTTCTTTGTGCCCAGGCCCTGGTGGGAGACGCTGGCAGGAGTGGGGCCCTGTGTCATCACAGCAGGCCTTGGACTACTGTGGCCCTACCCTGCCCCTTTCATGCTGTTTGCACCAGACATTCTCTGGGAAGGGTAGCGGTTCCCATCTCTCTTTTCTTCACTGGCTCAGAATCACACCTGGGAGACCTGGAGGGAGGAGCACCAGGCAGAGAATGAGCGCTGGTCCAAGTCCTTGCTGGCCTTCTCAGCCCCTGTGTGCTCTTGGGTGAGTTACACCCTTCTCTGTGCCTCAGTTTCCTTTCCCCACCCAACAGGCTAGGAGCACAGGGTTGGGGGTCAGTGAGGTGACAGAAGTGACGTGATCAGCTCACGCCGTGGGCTGGAGGGGTGTGAGTAGGTGGCCACCTCGGCTGCAGTACAAGCCCCTGGCCCTGGGACCTGAGCTGGAGCCTGGGGCTGCATGGGCAGTAGGAGAAAGTAGGACAGAGCCACTTGCAGTTCACACCTCCACCAGCCGCCCCAGGCCGCCCCGCTGCAGTAGGAAATGGGTCGCAGGCAGGGCCCGCTCTGGGATTCCTCATTTCCGCTCCTGTCTTTGGGGAGAAACACTTTCAGTTTCATTTAATCGCAAAGCTTCTTAATTAGTTTTTTTTTTTTTTTTTTTTTTTAAATTCTGAGTCGCTGAGCCTTCCTGCTGGAGGGAGCAGAAACTCTGGATAATGCAGGGCCTGGAGCAGTTGGCCCAGCTGCCCTGGGCTCCTGCTCCTTGAGCTTGGGTGCCTGGTGAGGCCGGGATATCCTCCCCACACCACTCCTTGCCTCAGCCTTTGGCAGCCGCTTCCCTGAGACATCACCAAGCTCTTTCTAAGTACCTGGTGTAAGTCAGGTGCTGGGACACAGCAGAGGACAGATGTGAGCAAGGTGGCAGCCTGGAGGAGGTAATCGTTGGGCCGGAAGTGGAGGCAGCAAGGCCTCCTTCCTCAGTCATCTAAACTCCGAGTCCTGCATTTTCTCGGCCTTCCATAGTGGGGCTCTTACCTCCTGCCTGGTCTCTGCCAAGGGCCAGGGGCTGTGCCAGGTCATGAGCCTGCCCTCTCTTGTTCCCATGCACAGAACCCCACGAGAGAGGTGGCACCGTCCCCATGGGAGCCACGTGGCACTGAAGCGCAGAGGGAGAATGACAGCTGCCTAAGCTCACAGAGTTGGCTAAGGAGGGAACCGAGACTTGAACCCATGGTTCAGAGATTCTCGCTCTTAGTCCAGTGTACTCTGCCGGTGGCTTCCAACCTCGGATCCACAAGGAGGACTAAGGGTGTGATCCAGAAACTGCAGGAATTACCACACCACGCCTGTTCAACATTAACCAGAGCAGTCGGGCAGGAGAAAGGAATAAAAGGGCCATGCACAGGAAAGGATGACGTGAAGGGATGAAGTGTCATTCTCTGTAGATGACAGGATCCTTTCCTTATAAGAGCCGAAAACGAAAACAAAAAACTCCACCAAAAGACTCTTAGAATTAATAACCAAATTCAGCAATGTAGCAGGATACAAAATCAATACACATAAATCAATAGCACGCCTATGCACCAGTAATGAACTCACTGAAAAAAGACATTAGAAAAACAACAACATCCATGCTAGCATCAGAAAATTAAATGCTTAGGAATTAATCTAACCGAGGAAGTGAAAGACCTCCACTGTGAAAATTATATTACTCTGAAAAAGGAAATCAGGAGACTATCAGAAAATGGAAAGATATTCCCTGTTCTTGAACAGGTAGAAGCAGTATAATAAAAATGGAAACACTTCCTCAACGGATACACAGGTTTAAAGCAGTCCCAATCAGAATACAATGGCATATCTCACAGATGGAAAGAAAACCATCCCTAAAATTCATGGGGAACAAGAAGCGGTCAGAATAGCAAAAGCAGTTCTGGGTAACAAAAAGAGAAGTAAGTGGCATCACAATTCCAGGCTTGAAGTCAGACTACAAAGGCACAGTGATTAAAACAGCAGGGTACTCAGGGGCTGAGAGTATAGCTCAGTGACACAGCGCCTGCCTGGCAAGCATGAGGTCCTGAGTTCGATTCCCAGTACCAAAGGAAAAAAATGAATAGAAAAATAAACAATGAAACAGGATGGTACTGGCCTGTGGGTCAGTGGAGCAGAACAGAAGGAACAGAAACAACCCAGGCAAGATAGCTGTTTGGTTTTGACAATGGGGTCAAAAACATACATACACTGGAGGAAAGATAATCTTTTTAATAAATGTTGCTCAGAAAACAGGATATCCATAGGCAGAACATTGAGTCTACACCCATAAATCTTGTCATTTACTAAGCTAAAGTCAAAATGGATCAAAGATCTAAATGTTAAAATGCAAATATTTTTGCATTTTATATCTGCTGGAAGATAAAATAGGTTTGAAGAGGCAGGCATAGGCAAGGACTTTCTGAACAACCCCAAGGGTAAAAGAAATAATATTAGCATCAATAAATAAGATCATATCAAATTAAGAGATATTGCACAGCAACAGATAAACAGACAAACAAACCAACCCCAAAACAAAAAAACAACAGAGTGAAGAGCCACCCTACAGCATGGGAAAAAAATTTTGCTAGCTATTTCTCAGATAGAGTGCTGACATCTAGAATAAGTAAAGGACTCAAAAAAAAAAAAAAAAAAAAGAAAATTATACTCCCCAAAATAAAAGACCCAGTCAAAATATGGGCAACTGAAATGAACAGATACTTCTCATAAAAAGTACAAGCAACAAATAAATACACACAAAAAATTGACAATTAGAGAAAAGCAAATTAAAACTACTACGAGATACCATTTTACTCTAGGAAGAATGGCTATCATAAAAAAAAAAAAATCTAACAGGGGTTAGGGAGATAGCTTGGTGGCCTAAGCGCCTGCCTCACAAGTACAAGGACCCAGGTTCACTCCCTGGTACCACATGCCAGGCTGGCCCTGTAACCCTGGGTGCACCATGCCAAACCCCAAACTGGGTGTGGTGACACACGCCTGTAATCCCAGTGCTGGAGAGCCAGGAGGATCACTATGAGTCCGAGCTGTGTAGCAGGACCCTATAGTAATTAATTAATTAAAAATCTAATAATAAAAAATGATGGTGAGGATGTGGGGGAAAGTAACTCTATTACATTGTTAGTGAAAATGTAAACTAGTGCAACCACTATTGAAATCAATATGGAGATGCTTCAAAAAACTAAAAGTAGAAATTCCATTTGTCCCAGCTATGCCCCTTCTGGGTATCCTCCCAGAAGAGTTAAAATCATCATCGTACGGGGCTCTGTGCATACCTATGTTTATAGCGGCACAACTTATTTATTATTTTATTAATTAATTAATTAATAATGACTTTGGTTGTTACAGGGTCTCACTATGCAGCTCAGACTCCTGGTGATCCTCCTGCTTTCAGTCTCCCCAGTGCTGGGATTACAGGCGCACCGCACCACACCTGAATCTGGTCTGGGGGTGGGGCTGGTGCGGCATGTGGTGTGGGGGATCAAACCACGGTCCTTGCACTTGCCTAAGCAGGTGCTTTAGTCTGCTGAGCTAGCTCGTCAGCCCCCACAGCACAATTTATAATAGCTAGATCTTGGAAACAGCATGCATATCCATCAACAGATGAATGGGTAAGGAAAATGCATTCATACACAGTGGAGTATTACACTCATGAAGAAAGATAAACTTGAGGCATTTGTAGGTAAATGAGTGCAATTTAAGAACATAATGTTGAGTGAAATAAGTTACATACATAAGTTCAAACATTGTGTGGTTTCTCTTAGACAAGAAACCCAAAGTATATTTGCAAATGAAGAGTAAAATGGTGATAATAGGAAGTGGGGAGAGATTGAGATGATTCCCAAATTATCTATTCTGTTGTTTCAAAATATTTTAATATATGTGCTAATTTGTTTCATTTATACTATTAGTTTCTCTTGATCATTGAAAACAAAGCTTTGTGCTAATACCTGTTGTGTCCTTTTTGTAAGGGAGAGTTTTTTGATGGCGTCTTGTATTCTACTACTTTGAAGATAAGATATAATGGGGTAACTGTTGTTATTCTGTTATTATTTTGCTGTGAAATTCTATTTCTTTGTTTCATTTTAAGAAAAAGCTCCAAGCTTCTGCCACAGCAACCATTGAAAAAGAGTAGCCATGGCCCTCCGCTATCCCATGGCCGTGGGCCTCAACAAGGGCCACAAGGTGACTAAGAATGTGAGCAAACCGAGGCACAGCCGCCGCCGCGGACGTCTCACCAAACACACCAAGTTCGCGCGGGACATGATCCGGGAAGTGTGCGGCTTCGCCCCCTATGAGCGGCGCGCCATGGAGCTGCTCAAGGTCTCCAAGGACAAGCGCGCCCTCAAGTTCATCAAGAAAAGAGTGGGGACGCACATCCGCGCCAAGAGGAAGCGTGAGGAGCTGAGCAACGTGCTGGCCGCCATGAGGAAGGCAGCTGCCAAGAAGGACTGAGCCCCTCCGGAATAAAGCTTTGCAGAAAGTTAAAAAAAAAAAAAAAGAAAAAAGAAAAAAGAAAAAGCTCCAAGAGAAATCCTTTCTGCCCCTGCGACTCACAGGTGCAGGGGACACAGGCATGGGGGACTCAGAATGGCTGGGGGAAAGCCCTGGTCCTCTCTGCACAGGAGTGGGTATGACCTAGAAGAGGGAACTGGGGATGGACTGTCACCACTTCTCGGAGCACTGCCATGGTGTGGACCCCAGGGGCCCCAGAGTCGCCTGTGTAGAAGGCTGTATCCTCAAAGCAGCTATGCTCCGAGGTGAACGGGGACCACGAGGGTGCTGACTGCATTCAGGGATTCATTCAGGAGGAGCTCAGAGCTGAATGATTATTAGCAGGAGGGGCCTGGCTGGAGGAGGGGGTCACTGGGGGCATGGCTTCAAAGGGCTTATTTTGTCCCCAGCGTTTCTCTCTCCTCCCTTCTCTAGCTGTAGACTGAACCTGAAGGCATGAGCTTTTCCTTTTTTTAAGTTGTTTTCTCAGGTATTGTGTCACAGCCTCGAACAGCTAACACAACTTTTTGGAAAGCCCGCCTTTCACAACCACAAGGCTGTTGAAGGAGGCCCTGGTGGAGAAAGGGCTTTGAGGGCTGCAGGTCAACCATCAGTAGCTGGAACCCACGGCAGGAAAGCAAGGCTCAGAGATGTCAAGGCGCCGGCCAGGCTGCCCGGCTGGGCACGAGTGAAGCTGGAGGGAGAGGCAGGCAGCCCGAGCCGTGTTCTTTCTGCCGTGCTACTGTGCTTTGTTTGGCAGGTGGCAGGCCTGGCTGTGGGAAGGGGCCTGGAGGGACAGCGTGGCGTGGCTACCTTCTCATAGTACTGCAGCTCATAGTCCAGGATCACGCCGTTGGGCTGGTCTGGCTGGGACCACGACAGGGTGATGCTGTCCACAGTGCGGCTCACCTGATGCATGATGGATACGGCTGATGGCGCTGGAAGAGAGGCCAGAGGTCAGAGGTCAGGGGTCAGGGGTCAGGCCAGGCATATAGCGGTGCAGGTTCCGGTCCCACCTCTGACCCGAAAAGAGACCGGGGTGGCGGGGGGGGGGGGCTGGCAAGTCCATAAAACCAGCTGGGTGAGCAGATAGGCAGAAGGGTTCAGGCAGGGCCACAGGGCTGCTGCTGCGTTCTCCTGGGGCACCTTTGGGGGTACAGATACTGCTAACCTTGGCTATCCCCAGGAAGCTCAAGTTGGGAGATGCACTGTACCCCTTGTCTGGGCCTGGCCTCTAGTGGGCTGGATTAGATGCCCTTCATTCTCTCTTGCATAAGTGCTGCACAGTAACGGATTACACTGCTGGAGCTCCCTTCATTCTCTCTTGGAGAGTCCAGCCTCCCGGACCCAGAGACACCGAACATGGTGCTGGACATGGTGTGGAGACTCTGGGAAAAGAAAGCGGAAGCCCTCACAGAGATCAGAGGAGGCGAGCGACCCATGTATTCCCTGAAAAAGTTTGCACTAAATGCCTACTGTGCCAGGGAAAACAGCAGTGAATAAAACAGACCCCCAAATAAATATGTATTTATCTTAGCACTTTAACCCCTAAGAAAATACTCCAAGGAACTGCAAACTCCAGGGTACTCAAACAAATACTTGCTTATGGTGGCATTGTTTACAATCACTGAAGCGTAGAGACAACCCAAATGCTCAATACGTGAATAGATAAACAAATCGTGTGTGTGTGTGTGTGTGTGTTTGTGCGTGTGTGCGCGCGTGCCTGTGCTTGTGTGTGCATGCGCTCGTGCACAGTGGAATAGTGAAAGGTCATAGAACAAAATAAAGCAGCCAGGCATGGTGGCAACATCTGTAACCTTTCACCTTTCGAGGCTGAGGCAGGGAGATTGCAAGTGTGAGTCAAGCCTGGGTAATTTAATTTTAATGAAAATTGTCTCAAATTTAAACATAAAGAAAAAGTTTGGGGAAGTAGCTCAGTGAAGATTCTAGGTTTGATCCCTGGAACTGAGGAAATAAAAGGAATGAAGTGGGGATTTATGCTCCAGTATCGATGAACCTCAAACATAAGCTAAGTGAAAGATACACACCAAAGATGGAATATAGTGTGGTTTTATTTACACAGACTATTTAGGAGAATTAAACCTGTAAGGTAGAAGGCATATTAGCAGTTGCCAGGGGGTGAGGGGAGGGAAAAATGGGGAGCAGTGGGCATGGGATCTTTTGGGGGAGGAAGTCATAAGTAGGTTTTGAAACTACATAGAAAAAAAAAGGAAACTACATTGGGGTAGCACTTGCAGAATATATCAAATGTCCCTGAATTTTACATGATGAAATGACTATTGCACTTTATGAGAATCTCACCTCAATAAAATCCTTCTATCCCTCCCTCCACCCACCCATCCATCCACCCATCCATCCACCATCCACCCATCCACCCATCCATCCATCCATCCATCCATCTACCCACCCACCCACCCATCCATCCATCCATCCATCCATCCATCCATCCATCCATCCATCCATCCGTCATTCATCCACCCATCATCATCCTCCCACCCATCTATCCACCCACCCACCTACTCACATCCCACCCACCACTTACCCATCCATCCATTGATCCAACCACTTACCCATCCATTCATTGATCCAACCACCCATCCATCATCCATCCATCCACTTGCCCATCCATCCACCCACCCATCCATTTATCATTCATCCACCCATCTATCCACTCACCCTCCCATGCACCTTTCTACCCATCCATCTATCCATCATCCATCCATCCATCATCCATCTATGTATCATCCATCCACCCATCTATCCATCCATCCATCCATCATTCACCCATCCACCCACCCACCCATCCATCCATCATCCATACACCCATCTGTCCACTCACCCTCCTACCCACCCATACATCCATCCATTCATCCACTCACCCATCCACCTGCCTCCAACCCATGCAATCTGTGTTCTGGAGGAGGAGAGTAAGATGAGGGGTGTTTGAAACTGAAAGCTGTGTTTAGTGCTAGAAGGACTGTTATAAATAACAACCCATTTCCCTTATTTTACAGCTGTGGAAACAGACTCATTGGGATTGGGGACCTGCTGAACCCCTGAGTTTATGGCATGTGGTCTTTTTGTGATTCCTTCTCATGCCACACCTGGCCTGCTGTTTTCTGCATCCTTCTCAAATGGAACAAACTTTTAAAAGCACCCACTATGTGTTGACCATGGCCCTGGGCCATGTGCTTTCTCAGCTGGCTGCAGCTTGGGGGAAGCACTAGCCCCATGGGCAGAGGGCTTCTGGAGGTGATACAGCTGGCGGGGGGCAGGATCTGAGCCTGAGTCTCTGCTCTTCAGAGCAGTGCTGGTCCCAGAGGAGGACTATGCAGGGCCAGGCTCCAATGTGGTCCTCCCTAGAGTGTGCTTCATGCCGGACTCCTCACCCTGTGGTCTCAGGAGGAGCTAGTGACCCATCAGAGTGAAAAGGCCCCTCCCGAGTTCTCTCCTGGTCCCTCTGACAAGCTGATGTCCTGTCTTGGCCAGCACGGGAACACCAGAATTCTGAGGCTGACCTTTTCCCTCCCTACCCTCAATCTGTTTCACAGCGAGTTTAGTGCAAGCCTGGGCTGGGACCTGTGGAAACTTGGACACTGGCTGGTGGGCTTGAGGCTTAGAGCTGGCTTAGCAATTTCTGGCTGTGTTTCTGTTCCCCCAAGTGTCCTTTCCATCCTGCTGCTAATGGGCTGTGAAACCTTAGGAGAGCTGTCCCATCCCTGGTCTGCACTACAGGCCCAGCTGGCAGAGCCCCGAGGTCTGCACCTGAGCACTCTTTGCCTGCTCCTATGCAGCCCTTGGTCTGCAGCTGACCCTCCCCGACACGCCTCTGTTTCTTCTGCACCCAGGGGCACCTGCTTGACCCTCAGCCTGGCTCCTGGCTCCCTGGCATCCCTGGCATGTGGTCAGCACTGTTGCGACCAGGTGTGTCACTGACAACTGTGCAGGAGATTTGTGACCCAGTCTTCAGCCTCAGTGCCATCCCATCCCATCCTCTGGAGCCACCTTGGCGAGGAACTGAGATTTCGGAATTCTGCTAGGCTTCCTGAGACCGCCTTCTCTGGGAGGTTCAGGGTGGAAACGACACAATCAGTCCCTTCTAGAGTGTCACAAATCTGGCTGATCTAGGGGTCCCACCTGGGGTCTCCCCACCCATATTGGTCCATAAGGTGTCTCCTACCCCCTCTAGTCTCTGCTTCTCTTAGCCAATGTGTATGGGGTTGGGGCTATGGGCTGGGTGCTCTGAGAAGCAGGGTGGATGCTCTCAGCTGTGGATGACCTGGGGCTGACCCCCCTGCCCTGCCTTGCAGGGGAAGGGGTGTCAGGTAGGCTAGGCAAGGAGGTCCCCAAGGCTCCTTGACATGCTGGGTCCCAAGCCTGGAGGTCCAGCCAGTGAGATGGGCAAGGACAAGGGCACAGCTGTTTGCCCGTGTCATGGCAATGGAGCTGTGGGCGCACACTGAGCTGGCAAGGTGGGTACAAGGCACTGTGATAAGCCACTACCAAAACTTACCCAGCTGCCCTTGCCTTTGCACCCAGATGCTGCCGGGAGGTCTGGGGTGCAGCCTAAGAACCTGCATTTCTGAAAAGCTCGTTGGGGCTGCAGATGTGCCTGGACTCTGGACCACACTTTGAAGAGAAGAGGAATCAGGGCCAGAGAAGTAAGGTGACTTGTCCAAGGTCACGAAGCAGTAGTAATGTGGTTGGGCCTGTAGATCTGAGGTGTGGACAGCAGGAGCAGGAGTCCCCGAGACAGGTGGAGATGAGGCTGCTGAGGCAGGAGGGGACTCAGCCTAGGAGCATGGCCTAGTCAAGCAGGTACTGGGCAGCCATAGAAGGTTGTGGTAGGGATAGCTACTTGCTTGCCCCTCCACTGAGAAGCTCGTGTGAAGCCCCTTGACTGACCCATGATGCCAGCCAGGCAAAGGCTCCTGTTGCCAAGACCAACCAAATGACTCAAGTCAGTTAACTCCTTTACTACTTGTACCAATCCTGCATGGCCAGTGCTGTTATAGCACCCATTTTATAGATGAGAAAACAGAGGCAGAGGAGAGAAGTAACTTGTTCACATAGTTAGCAAGCATCAGAGCTGGGATTTGAACCCAGGTACCTATGGGGTCCAACCTGCCTTTCCTCTCCATTGGCAGTGGTAGATGCGGGCTGACCAGGGAAGTCTGGAAACTGTGGCCTGCAGAGGGCCTCTGAGGACAGCCTGGTGGCTCTGTCCTGCTGAGTCACCACCGCCCACCCAGCCTTGAGAGCTCAGCTTCAGCAGAGCAGGTCCCTCCCACCCACAAGGGGGTCCAGGCCTGGGGCCCAGCCGGAGGCTTGGGTTTCAGGCAGCTCCCCCAGAGCTCTGATCCCTTAAGCCCCGTGACCCGGGCGTGGCAAGGAGGCGGCACCACAGGGAAGATGACCAAGGCAGGTCGGTGGGGCCAGGCAGGGCTGGCCTTTCTCCTGGAATCCGGGGATTAACAGGAACAGCTGGATGCGCTGTGGCCCCTCCTGCTGCCCGCCGCCCACCCTGGATCAGGTTTCTCTGGAAGTTGGTCATCAGGGAGTTCTGGTATTTTCAATTACCAGCTGGGTACGCCAGCAGGGGGATGGGTCAGTGGTGCCCCATGACCCCTGCAAGGAGATGGAGCCTCAAGGAGCAGGCAAAAAAGAGGTCTGTGGCCAAGCGAGGCAAGGGAGGTGGCCAGGAGGATGTGCATGGCCAGAGCAGGTGGTCATGGGTCCTCTGTCCCCAGCCAATCCCAGGCACAGTACAATCCCACCAGTGGTGTGGACACACAGCCTTGTTTCCTCCCTAGTGTGTGAGCAGGCCAATGACATGGTCTCCAAGAGCCTTTGGGACTGGGGTCTCAGGACAGGGCTGGAGCCAGGAGGCCTGTGGCCCTGGCTACTGCAGGAGGTGGGAGCTTGGAACTCAACGCCCCCTCCACTTTCCTGAGTGCCAAGGAAGGAAGGGGACTTCTGTCTTTTCACTGGTCAGAAGACTCCAAGGAGCTAAAAGGGCACCTCTGAGACCCACCCAACCCCACTGCTCCATGCTTCTGACATCTCTGCCCCCTGGGGATGGTCCCAGTGGCTTCCCACTGTCCCAGACTACAGCACAGATGCCCTGCCTGTGTCAGCTCTTCTACCCGTGTCAGTCCTTGTGCCACTCATCCCTCTTCCCAAAGCACATCCACGCTGGCCCCTCTCTGTCCCCAAATGCCCTTGCACCTTGGTTATTCTCGCCTCAGGGCCTTGGTCCCATGGGGCTTCTGTCTGGAAAACTCTTCCCCTACATGATGACTAATCTTGATGGTCAACTTGACTGGCTTGAGAAGGGCCTGGAAAATTAGTAGAGCAACTCCTGGGTGTGTCTGAGGTGAGGAGGCCACGGGGCTCTAGCTGTCCCTGTGGGTGGAGCCACGGTGAGATCATCCCCTGGTGGTTTTCTTGGGAGGTGATGGAAACTCAGGAGCAGGTAGGTCGTGGAGACATGACCTTGGAGACTGTCTGTCTCCAGCCTCATCCTCAGCTCTTTCACCTCTGTGCTTCTTGGTTGCCCCACCACACCCTCCACCATGTCCTTTCTGCGTTGGAGCCAGCTGACCATAGATCAACACCTTCAAAACCACAAATCAAAGCAAACCCTTCTTCTTTTTAAGTTGATTTTTGTCAGGTGATTTTGCCACAGCAACGGAATGCTGACTAACACACTCTACACCTCCCACATCTTCCTCTTCATTTAGGTCTTGGCTCCAATGTCATTTCCTGAGAGATGCTCTCCCTGCCTATCCCTGCCCTCAATACCTCCCTGCCTCATATCTTCTCTATTTTCTCTAAGCACCAGCACTACCAGAAGGCAGAGTCCCTGTCTCCCATTTAGCCTCCACATCCTGGAACAGCATGTGGCTCAGAGGGGTGCCTGATCAGTCTTTATTGGAAGAAAGAAGCGAATGAGACAGAGAAAGCGGGTGGGCTTCCACCTTTTCTAGTCCTTTCAGGAACATTGCTGAGTCTACTGTCCTCATGGATGTAATCCTGAAGCTCTGGCTTTGGGCAGTAGTTCCCAGTAGCTGGGGCAAGGCAGCAGGGCTTGTGAGACAGTGGAGCTGTCATCATGTGACTATGTGTCTACCAATAGTTTTCATTTTTTTTTTCATAATTTTATTGATAAACAAATAGCAATGAGACAGTTTCAAATACCAATAGATTTCAGCTGAGGTATCCTGTGAGACTTCCGGGAAGACTCTTTAAAATAGAAAGAAGTCTCCCCCTCTCTCTCTCCTTCCACCCTGCTCCTCAGGACATGGGCGTGATGCCTGGAACTACTACAGCCCAGACAAGGAGGATAAGAAGCTGGATATGCAAGAGTCTGGGCCCTCGATGATTCCACGAGAGGCCATAAATCACTCTTCCAACATTCTCTACATATAAGAAAAAGAAAGCCTCCAGCTTGCCGAAGCTACTGTCAGCCTGGTTGTAACAATTGCCCCTCTGTAACCCTTCACCATGTAACTTGTATAGTTCCCTGTCTCGGACTCTGGGCTTGGATATGTGGCTTGCTTTGGCCAATGGGCCACAGCAGACAAGACATCAGCAGAGTCTTCAAAGAGCCCTTGCTAGTTCCTGCCCACTGTCTGGATGTCCTGTAATTGTCACTCCCTGCTGGAGGCTAAGCAAGGTACAGCAGCGTCCTCACCTAGTTGTCCAACTCAAGGTGCCTCTGGATCAGCTGACAGCAGTCAGACCCCCAACATGCAACTGAGTCCTCACAATACCCAGAGAGCCAGTGAGTGACCCAGAACAGATGGACTGAAAACATACAAATGCATCCCACTAAGTCCAGGGTAACAATGTAGCCATCCTTGAGATTCACAAGCTAGATGACAGATTCTGGTTTTGTGCAGTCAGATTTGCAGTTAAGCAGCATTGCTATGGCAGTAGCCTGCTCTTGTTTGCCTTCCTGCAATACATAGCAGAGCCCTATCTTTAGTGCCTTAGGGCAGTGACAGTTCCCTGGGTCACAGGAGGATCAGAGCGGAGGAGATGCAGAGGGGGCTCAGCCCGGGGAGGGAAGCGCCTCCCCTCTCTTTATCTCCTTCTCATTCCTCTTTCCCTAGGCCTGGCTCACCAGGGGCTCTCTTGGACTGTTTCTCTCTGATCCCATGGCCTCCTAGGGAGAGGAGTTGGTGAGTCCGTGTTTATGCCAGCTCCAGAGACTGAGCCATCATGTGCCTACCCTGCAGCAGGGCGCGAGGATCAAGGACAGCACAGGTATGGGAAGGGCTTTGAGAGATGAAAGACTTCCATGAGAAAGCCACATGGAGTAGAGTCATGGATGGAGACCTGGCTGGGGCTTGGGGACCTGTCCTACTAAGGATGGGCTGTGTGATCAGGGGCAGTCACTTAGGAATTTCTCTGGGCTTCAGCTTCCTTCTTGGCCTCTAAGGCCTCTGCTGTGTTGCTGTGTTTCAGGGTGACTTGGGTTACCTCCTGCAGAAGGCAACATAATGACTCCCAAAAACATCCATGGCCTAACCCTGGGGATCTGTGGAGATTTTCCTGGATTATCTAGGCAGACCCAATAGTCACTCAAGTCTTTAAAAGCAAGAACCTTGCCCAGTGGGGACAGAAAGCCGGCAAGCATGGACAAAGCTGCTACTTCATGGCTGCTTTAGAGATGGCTGGGGGCTCTGCAAGGACTTGAGGGGCCTCAGGAAGCTTGGATGGCTCCCTGCCAACACTCGGACATGAAGCAAGGCCCTCCAGGGCTCTAGAACTACATGCAATGAAATTCTGCTAACGACCATGCAATGAAATTCTGCTAACCATAAGCCAGGAAGTAGGTAGTCCCTTAGAAAGGGACATGTACATCCTACAGTGCTGACTTTGGCCTGCTGGGTCCCACACTGGCCTCTGGGACCTGTGGGGACATAGAATCTTTTGTGGCGCAGCTCTAAATTGCCAAATCAGCTGGATTTTGTTGTGGCAACCATAGGAGACTAAGCCTAGCTGCTGTGCCTTGTCTCACATGCCAAGTGCGCTGTCCGCATTGATGTTAACACAACTGCTGGGCAAAGCCTAGGTGGCAGATAAGCGCCACTGTGTAGGCAAGGGTCCCAAGGCTCTCAGGCTGGGCACAGCTCAGGTGGTTATGAGGGCTGAGGGTGTCCAGCTGGCGGGGCTATCTTTTTTCCCATCTGACATCCAGGGCAGCACAATGGGTGCGCATCCTGACTGGTCTTTCAATTCAGGTGGCCTAGAGGCCGTGTAAGCCCTGCCAGGCTGAGGCGTGGATGCTGTATGCCCAGCTTGCCCCATTTTTGCAGAAGGTAGCCTCTGGCCAACAATGTGCCTCAAGTACACATTGGTGTAATTATTCAGGCTCTGCCGCTTCCTGCCAGGGTGACCTTCAGCAAGTCACTGGCCTCTTGATACCTTGATTTCCTTTTATCTGCAGAGTGAGAGAACCACAGGATGTACCTGCTCACAGCATGAGGCTTCATCCGGGCCCTAGGCCAGCGCTGGGCACACAGCAAGCAGCTGGCAAACATGAGATATTTCTGCGGCTACGAGTGAATGTGGGCAATCACTACATCTTGAATGCCCACCTGTGCCAGGCACCCTGGGAGGCCGTAGGTGCATCAGCTGAAATCCTCACTGCAGCCCTGTATGGAGGGGAGGATGTGACCCATGAAGAAGAGGTGACCAGAGGCAAGCCAAATGCTCATCCTCGGCTGCATGCTGGGGGCAGCCAGATCTGGTTTGGCCACATTTGTGCTCCTGATTCCAGCCTCGGTACATGGCAGAGGTGGGGGCCGTGCAGAGCTTGCCTGGGTGACACTGGAAGGGCAGGATGGCGGTGTGGCTGAGCCGACACACACTGGGAGCCAGATTATTCCAGCTATGGGTGCTGAGTGTGGCTTCCCACCCGCTTCCTTGACCGGCAAGCACAGCTCAGCCTCCTTCCTTGGCTGTGAGCACCGCCCCTGCCCCAGTGTGGAAGGAGCTCTGGAAGGGAGCAGGGTGGCTCTAGGGTGTGTGATGGCTTTATGAAGTTGGAAGATAGCTCTGGCCTGGTGAGTGCCGAGGGATCATGAGCAAGGCCAGCCACACTTTGTCCTTCTAAGGCTATGAGCCAGACATTTACATATGAGGTTTTAGGTCTGTCGAAAACTGACCACTGACTCCGCTGTTTTCGAGCCTCACTTGGCAGCTCCGAAGCCCAACTCAGTCCGTGTTTTTCCCAGCCCATCTGCAAATGTTCACCGGCTGCTCACAGTGTGATGTCCCACTGGGACAGCCACGGTGAAGAAAAGCAGACCCGACACACACTGCTAAGTGCTGAAGGTGGAGGAGACAGGCAGGAACTCAGCGATCAAAGCTCTAAGGCTAAAATTTCAACCACGGGAACTTGAAGGCCACAGGGTTAGGGCTGGGGAGCGGTGTCTAAGTGAAGAATGTCAGCGAAATGCAATAAGGTCTGAAAGTACCATGAGGTGCGGGGGTGGGGGGCCAGCATGTGCAAAGATCCTGCGGCAGAGGAGCTGGTGTTTAGGGGTGGAAGGAACCCCTAACCTTGAGAGAGCCTGAGCTGACTGCTTATCCAGCAGGGAGGAGGGGACACACGGGACAGACTGAACACAACCCATACCTTGAGCCCCTGCCCAACCCAGAGCACTGGCTAGGGGGAGCCAAGCCTTAGCTGAGCCACAGCCTAGTGAGTTAAGAACACAAGTGTCTTGTAAATGACTGAGTTTTGGGTGTTTTTTTTTTTTTTTTTAATGCAGCACTATTACAGCAGCAATGGCTAATACCCTAAGGCAGTGATGGGGAACCTTTTAGAGCTTTCAGTGATAACAAACATCTGGCGGCAGCACGCAGGGCACAGGTCTGTCACCCCTGCACTAAGGCCACATGGCAAAGGGACAGCAAAGCTAGGACCCAAAGTGGGCCTCCTACTCCTACCCCAGGGCTTGTTCCTTGATGGTTCTTTGTCTTTCAGTCCAGAGGGCTCCTCTGAACTTCTCCTCCCTGGAGCCCTCTCACTCCCCTCCTCTGCCTCAACTCTGCTCTCTGGGGTATCCAGGTCTAGACAGGAGGGCCCCATCCCAGCAGCCCCTCGACCCTGCAGCTGGGAGGCTGAGGCATCTTAGCAGCCAGCTGATTCTCAAGGCTCCCCAAGGTTGCAGGGCAAACAGTCCTGGAGCCTCCTTTCTGCTTCCCCCCTACCCCTACCCCATCCCCGGGTGCAAAGAGCTGACTCCCTCTACCTGCCGGGAGCTGGGAGCTGCCCAGCTCAGAGCTTTGTCAAGCTGGAAAGATCTGCAGCTGGGGCTCTGTAATCTGCTTGGGGTCTTGGCCAACAGCTGTGACTTTCGGAGCTCTCTGCTCTGCTGCCTGAGTCAGCCCCCCTGAACCTCAGCCTCATGGGATCTCAGTGCACCCGTGGCCCCGAAAGAACTGCAGGCATGTGTCACAAGCTGTGTCTCAGCCACACACACCACCTGCATTGTCCCACACAAGCCAGACTGCTCAGCAGCCACACTCAGCTGCACGAAGTCATGGTCAGGCATACCTGTCCCCCACCAGCCCCCACATTCTTACACACACACAGACCCTGGGCTCCCAGCCACAGTGGCACTTTGCCCAAGCGATGGGGGGTAGTTAGATGTTAGGTGTTGATTCCCGCCTTGCACTGTTCCTGGCCTTGTGACTCAGCTTCTCTGAGTGTTGCTTGTGAAACTGGGACTTGGAGACCTTGGGAGGGCAGCGAGGTCAGTGTGGAAAGCACCTGCTGCCATGCCCTGCCTACACCCCTTCCCTTCCCGGGACCCCATTCTTTCTGCTTCTTTCTCAGTTCTATGATTTTGCAACTGCAGATCATGCCCTGACTCCTCCCAGGAGGCTTCCTGGCCTACCTCTACCTCTGCTTCCTGTACTGGTGCTGACTATGGCCCCATCTCACCTGAGGACAAGCTGGGTAGCTGCCCACTCGCTCCCCTCCCTGCTGCCTGGCTTCCCTTGCTCCTGGACTGTGCTCACGAAGAGGGATCAGCAAAGGTTGTTGAGAGAATAAGGGAGGGGTACATTCACAGTGCCAGTCACAAGATCTTCTATGCCTGGGTGCCACAATGTCCTTGGTAGCCTTATGTGGCCCTCAGGTGGGGAGCAGGGCTGGACTTGGCCATGGAGAGTTCTTGGGTGCACTGCAGGGCTGTGGTTATAAGAGAGACCACATGGAAGTGACAGAGGAGAGACTGGGCCACATGGAAGGAAAGCAGGTGGACCCCCACTGGAGGGGGTTATGGGGTCACAGGAAGGACCATGAGCAGTGAGTGCCAGGAGAAAAGATGGCTCTAGAATATAGCTGCTCCTGCTGAGCATCTGCTGGGGTTAGATGGGGTAGGGGTGGGGTGCTAAGGATGAAAGGAAGCTCTTATAGAAACTGCTGGATGGTCCCTCAAATTTGTCACTGCTTTCCACTGTGACAGAGGTTTAAGTCAGGCCAAGGAGAGATAACATCTTGGTAAGGCCACATGCACAAGGTCTGTCCCTCGGCTTGCACATGGACATGATGGGTGCTACTCCTGCCCACCTGCTGCCTGTGGCAAGATCAGCTGTACCATGTAGGTGAGGAGCAGCGGGGAGCTTGGGTCCCAGGTCCCTTTGGGGATCAGATCCCTTGCCTCCCTGGACTGCTCACCCTGGGACTCTTCCAAGAGAGAGAAATACATTTTTGCACTGAGTTATATTTTCACCCCTTTATTTTTTATTTGAGACAGGATCTCACTAAGTCACTATGTTGCCCAGGTTGGGCTTGAACTTGTGATGCTCTTGCCTCAGCCTCCCAGAGAGCTGGGATTATAGATGTGTGTATTCCCTTAGCTAACAAAGGCTGGGTCTTTTTCCTATTTCAGCTTAACTCTTACCTTTAGTACAGTGCCCTCATAGAAGGCAGCCATGGCTATAACCACCACTCCACTGGAGACCAAGACCCTCGGTCTTCCCACAGTGGTCATACATAAAGCATTTGGGTAAATAAAGCTGCTGCCCCCATGGCAGGAGTATCTCTCAAGGCTGGTGCGGACCACCTGTCCCAGCAGGACGCCCTGGTCCTCTGTCCCGCCCACACCTGCCCTGCTCACCTGCTTGGTTGGTGGTGATGTTCACAGAGGCGAACTGCGGCGAGAAAGGGCTCTGGTCAGTGACTCCGTTCACCGCCTGGATCTCGAAGGTGTACTGGGTGTGGGCTAGCAGGTCGCTGATGTAGATGCGTGGCTCGGTCAGCCCCAGCTGGCGGGGTGCGTACTGTACATTGTCGCCACAGCGGGTGCAGGCGCCCCGGCCTGAGCCGCAGCTCTTGCAGATGATGTTGTAGACCAGGTCCTCACGGCCTCCGGAGTCGCGGGGAGGGGTCCACTCCAGCACGAGGGAGGTCTCATTGACGCTGGAGATCACAGCCTGAGGGGCGGAGGGGATGGCTGGCGGGGGAGGGGGTAGGGGGAGGGCCAGGTTAGCACCCGAGAGAGCATCGTGTGCCCACCGCCTGGCTCCAGCCCAGCCTCCCAAAGATCTCCTCCAAATCCTCTCCTGTCCGCCCACCTGAGATGTTTTGAGAATGTGTTATCCTGCCTCGCATCTGCTTAAGTCTTTCCTTCCAGGCTTCAGCCTCAGTATTTGTGACTGGGCGGTCTTTTTGTGTTTGAGAGATAACTGTACAATAGCTATTCCCCCCTTTCCTGTTAACAAACGCCAATGTGACTCAGGACAACAACCTGTCCAGGGGAGAGACTACATTCCCCAGTCCTCTGGGACTAAATGCCGGCCACTGAAAGGCAGAAGTGGTTGCATAGGGCTGTCCCTTACATGGGGAGATAGATAACAGCAGCCTGTCCCCTTTGTCCTTTTTTCTCTTCCTGATCCCCTGAATGTGTGTGATGGCTGGAGCTTCAGCAGCCATGAGGGACTAGAAAGGGGTCTTAAGGATACAAGGCACATGCTCTGGAAGGCAGAAAGAGCCTGTCCTATAGGTCATTGTGACCTTATTGTCACATCCCAGTACTGCCTAACTCACACTGCTTTCATGTTAAGAGAACAAACCATAGAGTTTTAAGGGGTCAGCTTTGTGTGGTTTCTAGCTGAATGCCACTGCTGACTGGGACAGGGGAGTAATCCTGCCCTCCAAGCTACCCCCTTGTCTAGAAACCCTTGGCCTGGGATTCAGGTGGCTGGTGCCAGGTTGGACACCGGGCAGCCTTTTCTGCCACAGGCAGCACCTGCGCTGGCTCTTCTGCCAAACCTCCTGTTCCTGCTCCTTTGTGAGTGAAGACCTTGACGGTCTCCTCCACGTGATGCAGAGGGAGGCAGTGAGAACCAGATGCTGCACTACGCTGTTGGCATATTGGCAGCATTCGCCCCAGGGTTGCTTTTCCTCCCTCTCCCACCAGGCACTTGGCTACTCTCCCCTGGTCCGGAGCTCTCCTGCAGGTGGGTTTGGAGCCCAGGGACGTACTGGTACAGGGCATGTCCAGGGGGTCCAGGTCCGCTCTGTAGTAGCCGTTGCGGCAGACGCAGTTGGTGGCCCCCTCGGAAGTGGTGCGGCTGTTGATGGGGCAGTGTGTGCAGGCCTCATCGCCCTGGTTGGGCTTGAAGGTTCCAGAAGGGCAGCCTGGGAGAGAGGACAGGGAGGGTCACCAGGCAGTCGATGGAGAACAGAAGATCCTCCTCCCGGAAGGAGGGATTGTGCAGCCTTAGTGGCTGGGCAACTCCATCCCTGATGTTCAAGGGTCTCTAGACTTCAGAGGCCAGATCTGGCCCTACCCACAGGCTCTCAACCAGGAGACGATTTCACTACAGAAGAAAATCCCAGGGCTGCTAAGGACTTGCAGAGAGGTGATGTGCTAAGGTGACTGTCTCTGGAGTCAGGCAGGGACAGGTTCATGTCCTTTCTCAGCCTTTTACCCACTATGTGGCTCTAGATAGTGGCTTCATCACTCTGACTCTAAAATTCATTTCTGGAGGTGAGCATTTTCACGAATGTGTAAGGCACAGGACACGAACTCTTGTACACTCTTAGGTGCTCAGGGAATAGTGGTTGTGACACTGTTATGGTCTGAGTCTACTTGTTTCTCAAAAGCCTCGTTCAGTCAAGGGACAGACTTCTAGAGGTTGTGATTAATTCATAATCCTATGGGGGGATTACGGGTGTGAGTGCTGCTGGGATTATGGGGGTGAGTGCTCTACCCACCATGGGGCAGACAGCCTGGATGCAGTGTAAAGAAGGGAGAGAGGCTTTCTCTCTCTGCCTCTGCCACAGCAGCCACTGTTCCTCCCTTTGCTCTTTGCTGTTTTCTGTCACCATGAGCTGCTGTCCTCTGCCATGTGCCTGCCACTCTGCCTTGGAGCCAGCTGAGTATGGACTGAAACCTCTGCAAACTGTGAGCTAAATAAACCTTTCCTTTCTTAATTTTGGGTGTTGGATATATTGTCCCAGTAATGAGAGAAAAGTAATTGAGACAGTTAAACCAATTTTGTAAAATAAAGGGATCTACAATACTGGAACAACCTGAGGGGGTCGCATTCGCACTCGGCTGCATTTAGCATTCTGGTTTCCCCTGGAGGCTGTGGCCTTCATCCTCACTCTGGGCCTGGCCCTGTAGGACATAGGCTTAGGTTCTACTAGAAACAACTACCCTGAATGTGTGCATGTGTTTAAACCCTCCTTCCCCTTCCTGTTGGCCCTGGCTGGGGCTCAGGAGACTGAGGCGTAGGCCCTGCCTCTCTCCCAGATGACTGAGGTCAGTGTCCCAGCTCTGCTATGATGCCTTCCACTCTGGTGCCAGTGGGTAGGCAGGAAAGAGCTTTGGAGCACAAAATTCTCCATGGAATGGGGCACTGCTCACTCATCCACAGGCCGGGCCCTCCTCTGTCTTCGTTGGTGCCAGGAACATTGCTTGAGTTCAGAGCACTTTGCTCTCCTGCCAGTTACTTGTCTAGGGATCTCCTGACCACTCTCTCAGCTCCCCCAGGATGGGCACTGTCCCTGATTCACAGCCCCTGTAACCTGGTATTCAGCAGGCGGCCTGCAAACCCTTCTCGAAAGGCTTAACTGCCTAACTGGGAAGAGCACGGGCTTCACAGGACACACAGGCAGGACGGCATCAGCACAGTGGGTAATACACAGGCTACCTGGAAAGTCCCAGATCTCCTAGACCCGTGAAGTGGAAACTCTTTCCTCCTCTGGAGATGAGATAGTAGTATCTCCCTCTTAGGGGTGAATATTCCATTGGTTAGCTTCTGTAAGATGCTGAGAACAATTCTTGATAGTATTAAGCAACTATCTGGTTCAAAAGAAAGCTGCTGAGTGGCCTCAGATGAGTGGTAGAACTTCTCTGAGTGGCATGTCCTCACTGGTGAGAGAGCCCGCCCCTACTGTGAGAGGTGGCTTCCAGGATTATAAGGAACACAGAACCCAGCTCAGGGTGGAAAGGGAGCTGCAGCTCTGACCCTTGGTGCACAAGGTAGGCACTGGGTAAGGAGCCTTAGAGGGCAGCACCCCTCCCAGGCTCTACATCTGCTGCCTCCTGGAGGGAGCTTCCGGGAGGGAAGATGGCAACGAAGTCATGAACAGCTACCTTGACGGACGCCACTCTTGTCTCAGCCCTGGAGAAGGGAGGCAGGAGACAGGACTGTGACCCAGCCAAGCAGGCCCTAGTGACGATGCAAAGAAGCCTGCAGGGAGTTATTGTGGCCTCCATGGTAAAGACGCCTGGGCTCCAAGGAGGAGATATACATGTGGCCAGCATTTGCTGGTTACCCCAGAAGTGCTGTCTATCCTGAGGATTTTGATTGGATTGATACCTGGGAGCCTCAGTGACCCAGGCCGGAAGTCACCTGTCACTCCTGCAGTTAGCCGTGGGAACGAAAGCATAGAGAGGCAAAGCCACTTTCCCAGGATGTGTGATTATGGTAACGGGGCTGGTGTCGACCCCAGGGGCCCTGGTCATGTCTGTGCCCACTGCACCATACTACACTGCCACTAAGTGTTTCCTTTGCATCAACTGTGGGTAGCGCTCAGTAAATCCTGCTCCGGGCACTGAGCCAGGGCTCTCTCCACTTTGCAGCACTGATTCTGGGGTCCTGAGTCCTCCCTCACATCTCCTTCCTAGGACCTCCTCCCCTGCTTCCTGCTGCTGGTTGAAGGGGCAGCTGCCACTTGGCAATGTCCAGGGTTCCTAGGGCCGCCAACTCCTGTAGGCCACAGCCCTGACTCTCATTAACCATCATCCTCTCTGAGTTTGCATCCTCCTCTGTGGAAGGGGACACAGGGCCCCTGGGAAGGTCTAGAACCACCCTAATTTGTGCCAGAGGGTTCCAGACCCAAGATCAGGATGTTCCCGGCTCCTTCTCTGGAGGGTACAAGCCCCGCTCAGCGCCGGCTCCATCTCCCGACCATCCTGCGCCTGGCTGCTCACACCCTCTGCCCCTGGTGCCATGCCAGCTCCTCCATCTGGACCCTCTTTCCGACTGCCTCCCCTGTTAGCATGCCCCGGCCCCCTCTCAGGATCCCCAGGCCACCTCTGCCTAAGCAGTTCCTCATTGGCTCGCTGCCTGGCCACCCTGAAACATCCCATCGTTTCTGGATCTACGGCACTGAGCTCCTAAAACCTGCTGCTGGCAGGTGACTTCAGTCTCTACCTCATCACCAGGAACTGTGCTTCTACGCCATGCTCCCTCTCTCCTCCCACCCCCTGCAGTCAATCAATTACCAGGTCTTCCCTCCCCAGCAGGGTCCCATCCCCAACTCTTCTTGGCTGCCTCCCACCCCTGCGGGCATCTAGAAAGCTCTTCCCACCCACTCCTTAGCCTGGCAAGGCCATCTGTCTGCCTCCACCCACACTCCAGTCTGCTGTCTAAAGTGCAAACCTTTCCTTGCCACTTAAAAATGCATTTTGGTACAGAAGGGAATATTATTTGGCTGCAAAAAAGAAGAGAGTTTTTCCTTTTCCCACACGGGGGACCTTGAAAATCTTTGCTTGGTGGAAGGAGCCAGTCACAGAAGTATGATTCCATTTATAAGAAGTAGGTCCAGAAGACACATATCTGAAGGGACAGAAAGTCGATGTGTGTTTGCTTAGGCCGGGGAACCAGGGAGAATGGGCAATGCCTACTAATGGGCAGCAGGATTTCTTTGGGGTGACAAAAACATCCTAAAATTGATTGCGGAGGTGCCTGCACAATTCTGTGAATGCATTAAAACCCATTAAATCGTATGCTCTGAACAGGTGAACGGTGCGATACACAAAGTTGCTATTCAAAGCACCCGCAGGACTCCACATCAGGCAGGGAGCCTGAACTCTTCAGGGGCCCTGGGGCCCGTGGACTGCAAACCCATCTCTCAACTCCCTCACCCTTACCCTCACCCCCCACCCCTGGTGCTTGAATCTCTCATCTCCGCCCACGGAAGCTGTGGTGTGAGCTAGGGCCTTGGAGACCCGCCCCCCACTTCCCACTGGAGTGCACCAGACCGGACCCACACTACTCCTGGCTTCCTCGAGCTGGGCAGGCAGGCACCCATCCTGCTAGCCTCTGGGTCTCAGGCAGAAGCAGGAGGGCGATAGACCTGGGAAGCTGACCCGACAGATGTGTCGGTCCGCTTGGTCAGGCCTCCCCTCACTCTGAGACTCAGTCTCTCCATCTGGGAAAGCATAGATGAAACCTCCATGGTGCTGGTGACAGGAGCTTCTAAATGGGTCCCTGGGCCCCACCTTTGCTTCCATGGTCCTGGAGCAGCCTGCTGCTCACCAGTCAGAGCTGCTCACGCTGCTTAGACTCAGAGGCTCTCTCTGCACTCTGAATAATCCCACACACCTACCACTGCCCAAGAGGCCATGAAGTCACTGGTCTGGAGGGCCACTGGCCCACTTCCTGCCACCTTTGTCCCCCCCACTGGGCTCCAGCTTGTGAGCTATCAGGTGGCTTCTCACCTCTGGGCCTTTAGCCACTCTGTAGCCTCTGCTGGGACTTTCTCTGCTGCTCCCCCCATGATGGTTTGGTTTCTTCCTTCAGGCCAACTTAAATGTCACCTCCTCAGAGAGGCTGCCTGGTGAAAGTGACACCTGCCCTGGCTCACACCACAGTCAGCAATTACATGGGGAAACCTTTGTGTGCTGGCCTGGTGTCCTTCTCTGCCTGGCTACCTCTGGAGAAGAGGAGCATGACAGGGCTGGTGCTACTGGTGCCTAGCTCCTGGCAGAGAGGTGGGACCAGGAATCGCTCAGAGTGTATGGGAGGAATGAACCAACACCCCTTCCCAGATGTTTCAGGAAGCAGACGAGACAGTGGATGAGAAGACACTTGGTCAAGCGCAGGCCTGTTTGGGGGTCAGCAGCAGCATTTTGACCTCATCACGCTGCCTCTGATGCGCAGATCCTGCTTCAACTTCGTTTGTTCCCCCCAGAGGCTTCCTAGGGTCTCTTCACCAGGGTGACTGACTCATTCTAGAAGCTTCTTTGTCTTAGGCCAGTGGGAGGATTGGACAGACACCCCTCCAGCCCCATCTGCGGCCCCTCTCATCCAACATGCAGTTCCCTAGGCATCCCGGCTATGCTTACCACTCTTATTGCCCACCTCCTTTCTTTTGGTCTCTCAGGCCCAGCAGATTTGCAAATCTTTCCTGTGTCCCTCTAGGCTCCCACAGAAGCTAGATTGGCCCCAGCACAGCCCACAGGCCACGCATCATATGCAGTGGCTCGCTGGGTGGTTAGGAAGGAACGAGTCTGGTTGGCTGTGTTTGTGTTTCTGTGGCGTACCTACTCCCTCCAGAACGATCGCCAGGCTACCGACTTGAGACCAGGGGACACAGACCTGGGAAAAAATAGGCATTGCTGGTTCCTCCAAGCCCGACCAGTGCAAACCGATGCCAGTCACCCGTGGGCTCCCATGAGAGGAGACATATCTCTGTCCCACTCAGTGGTTGGTGAACCTTGGATGGGCTAAGGGCTGAGTCTTTAATTTTACACGTAGCGATCTCAACATCTAGATTAGGATCAGGGACATGGGAGGCACTTAGCCAATTCCACTTGGTCAATAAAAGCAGCTATGCCTCCCCAAGTCCACAGAGAGCTTCTCAAGGGCCAGGGCAGGGCTTGAATGGGTTGATACACATGAAGCCCTTAGACTGCTGCTATGTAAATGTTAGCCATTGTGAGGACAACAGCATGTGAGAATAACAATAATTCTCATTTATTAAGAGCTTACAGACCTAAGTGCTTTCCACGGCTTTTCTCCCTTAATCAATACTACTGCTCATTGAAGTAGGTATGCTATTATTTCTACTTTACAGAGAAGGAAACAGGCTCCAGAGGGTCAAATGACCTTAATGTCATAGAGCTAGGAAATGGTAGGGCTGAGGTCGGTCTTCTGGTCTTTGTGACTCCAAAGACCTCAGTCCCAAGTCCTACGGGTCCCAGAAAGGATGGAGAGGTTGAATGTCACCACTGGACACCACCTTGTCAGGCTGTCTTGTAGTTGCTTAGCAAGGCAGAGGCTAGGCCCATGCCAGGGGCTAGTTCCTTCCTGCTGCAGCCTCCCAGAGCCCTTGGCCAGGCGACGACAACGCAAGGTAGGACTGGCAGCCGGCGGGGGCCGGGATGGGAGGATTACAGGGAAACAGATTTCCTCTCCGCCTGGTCCTGGGCTCCGGGGATAGGTGATAATTGACCAAGTGAGCTCCGAGTCAGGCCGAGGCGGGCTCCATCTGGGCCTGGCATGGTGGGGCTGCTAATTGGCACTGAGTGACTCTCAGAGCCTCAATGGCTGGCCTGCTGCCTGTGCTCCCCCTCCTCCCACCAGGGACACTGGTTTAATCCCGAAGACGGCTGATGCCACCCTGGAGTCACCACTCAAGTCAGGCCCACTGTGCCAGGTGGTGGGGGCTGGAAAGGAACGTCGCTATTTTCCTGGGCATCCTGAGAAAGAGGGGTCCGTCTCTCACTCTGGATAGCAGGCATTGGAACATGTTTGCTCTCTGTACGTGCATTCTGCCTCACACTCTTGTTTCTGAACAGCAGGTCTAGGGAAGCTGGAGCCGGATATAGTGGTGCACACTTCTAATCCCAGCTCTTGGATGGCTGGGGCAGAGCTGCTTGAGCCTAGGAATTCAAAGCCAGCCTGGGCTCTGAAAGGGCAAAGTGACCACGTAGTAAAACCCCTCCAAAGAAGGGAAGGGAAGGGAAGGGAAGGGAAGGGAAGGAAAGGGAAGGGAAGGGAAGGGAAGGAAAAGAAAGGCAAGGCAAGGCAAGGCAAGGCAAGGCAAGACAAGGCAAGGCAAGGCAAGGCAAGGCAAAGAAAGGAGAGTAAAGCAAAGCAAAAGAATTGAACTTAGGTATGGGCTGTGGGACACTGCCAGGGCTTGATTCCAGTCCTACCTCTGTGGCCAGGGGAAGTCATCTGACTGCTCTGTGCCTCAGTTTCCTGTTCAATGATAATAATAATAACAACAACACTGACTTTATATTTGTTGGAAAGATTAAATGATTTAGTAAAAGTGAAGCACGTGGAATGGTATCTGCCAGGCTTGTGTAATACAGTACTCACTAGTATCTATAGGTTTAGTATCCCTTATCCGAAATGGTTGAGATCAGAAGTGTTCTGAATTTCAGATTTTGGAATAGGTAGACATTTACAATGAGATATGTAAAGGTGAGATCCAAGTCTAAACAAAATTGTTTCTATTTCATAAACACCCTATGCACATAGCCTGAAAGTAATATCGTAGCATACCACAAGTGGAGTCAGATTGGTGTTCATAAAGTGCTGGATTTTGGAGCATTTCAGATTTTGGATTTTGGGGTCAGGGATGCTCTGACTGTATTCCTTCACAGCCGTGGCTTACTGTGTGCCAAGCCCTGCCCACACAGAATGGGAGAAACCATAGTCCCAGGTCCAGCCATAGAGACTGCGAGTTATAAGTTTATTCAGGAGGCAGCTGGAGCCCCTAGTTTGTGCCACGCACTGGAACATGGAATCAAAAGGCTCAACCCTGGAACGCACAAAGCCCCAGGATTGAGCAGGGCCTGACACACTGTCCTTTGGTCAGCTAGGTGCTGCTGATGTAGGTAGAGGGGACATGAATGGGCTCAGGGTCCACAGCACCCATTCATTCTGCAGTCCTGCCTATTTCCCTGCCCACACTGGGATCCCCAGGGAGCAGGTTGTGGACTGAGAAAACCGTCCTACATCCAGACTGGGGTAGCCAGGAGCTACTGATGGATCTTCTGCTCCACGAGCTTGGGCACCTTCCTCCCCACTGTGGGCTGCAGATCGACTGTCAAAGGCAGACACCGGCTGGAGTCACCTCCACGGTCACTTAGGCTGTTGGACTGCGGCTGTGGACAGGCTCAGCACCCAGCCCTGGACCTGTGCTCTCTGCACTGTGCAGATGCTCATTTGCATGTTTCCAGGGCCCCATGCTGTGCCCGTGTCCCGGCAGGGCTTGTGGTGCCGGGATCTGCCTTGTATGCAATGGCTTTTGTAGTTTGCTTGCTTCCTGCTTTGGCCCTGAGGTTAACCCAGCAGCCAGTTACCCCAGGGCAGGGCAGGGCAGATCAGGGCATGGCAGAGCAGGGTGCCTGGCACTGTTCCATGGGCAAAGGGGTGCAGGAAGAAGAATGGTTTCTGTCTAGTCCCTGAGGGCCCGGAGCACCTATGCTAGGCCAGGAGCCTCCCAGGTCTCTGACCCCATGAGTCCTCATGTCCCCCCGAGTGGATGCTTCCATGTTAGGGATGAGAGAAAATGGGGAAACGAAGTGTCCCCTCTAAGGCCACCCAGAGACTGAGGGCCTGTGTCTCCACGGTTCCTAGGGCTCCTGGATGAGGGGTGCCCCTCCCCGATCACACTTATGCCACCACTTCCGGGGGAGGGTCAAGACCAGATGCCTCCGAGCCGTTCTCTGCAGTGGGAGCTCCCCTGGGGACCACCCAGGGGATGTCAATCATCTGCCCCCTTCTGCTCCTCCTTAGTGGAACCCTGCCAGGCGCTGGCAGGACCGCAGGAGTCAGCAGGCAGCTCAGGAGCTGTAGCAACACGCCTCCCCTTCTCCTGAGGGCAGCACCCTGGCTGCTTGGGCCCTCCATCTGTCTGGTCATTCCTCTGCTCCAGACCCTTCCATGGCTCTCTTGTGCCTATGGACAATCCAGCCTGCTTAGGCCTCAACCTGGCTGGCTTCAGCTCCTGTTGTGCTTCCAGGCACCCCCAGGCTCCCACCACAGAAGGTGGATTGCAGTTTCTGGAACCAACTGCGCTTGGTCTCTCCTCCACCTTGGCTCAGGCAGCTCCCTGTCTGCGCGATATCCCGGCTTTGGCCTGGCAAACCCTTCATCCTTCAAATCTCAGCTTCAGCCCAAATGGCCTTCTGGTCCTCCTAGGAGGCCATCACCTACTTGGTGGGGTTGGGGGCCTCTTTCCTGAGTTCTTCTGCTGAGGCATGAGTTACAGGATTGTAACCATTACCTCCCCGACAGACATGAGTATGGCAGGCGTCCACATGGTCTGGCACCTCTGGCCTTGGAAAGGTGGCCTCCTGTTCTGAAGGCTGGCCAACTAGGATGTGGGCTGAGGATTTTGTTCTAGGCCTCAGATCCCCTGAGCCCTGGGTGAGGGCTCGCAAGGCATCCTGACTACATCCTCAGCATCTGGTTAACATCTGTCTCTCTCCTCTTCCTTCCCCTGCTGAGGGGTGAGCTGCATGAGGGCAGCCGCTGAGCCAGCCTGCTGATAGCCTGGCTCAGAGCAGGCACAGGCATGGCGCAGCACTCCAGAGCAGCTCTCTGACTGATAACCGGGAAACCAATGGTCCCTCAGCCCCAAGGGCAGTCACAGCTTTTGCAGGCAACTGTGTAGGGATAGAGGGATGGAGCCCAGTCCTTGAGGAGCCATACATGGAGCCCCACAACCTACAAAGTAGGTGAAGGGTTTTCCCAGCCTGATCCTTTAAGGCCTCGGACCCTAAATTAGGCCCCAGCCCCAGCGTGCCTCTCTTCAAGCTATCCCAGCTCCCCCCATGGTAGGGACCAGAGCTCCCGCCTGCCCAGCAGGCAGCCCCATTCCTCCAATTTCCTCCCAATTAATCAAGCTCTGAACTTTTTAATTATCTGCCTGCAGGGTGACTCCCCACCCTGGTGAAGCAATTAAGGACATTTCCAAGTGCTGTGTGGCTGCTGCAGGCGAGCAGCCTCAGCTGACCAGGCTCTGATGGGGAAGGCCGGCAGAGGGTAGGGCTGAGGATAGGGCCTCACACACCGGGCTGCTGGGAGGTTGCCCTGGGCCTTGCGCTGGAGCTACCACAGGGGTCTGGAGCCACACTGTCCAGGGCAAGCTCCCCATGCTCATTCCATGCCCTTTCTCTGCAGGGAGACTCTGACGTCTTTAAATGATGTTACTGCATCTTCACCTTGACCCTAGGAGTAGGGAATCTGTCCATTTCACAGGTGAGCAAATAGAGGCTCAGGCAACTGAAAGATGCAGCCAGAGTCAGAAGCCCTCTCTGACTGTATAGCCACTTCCTTCTACTGGTTCTGGAGTATCAGTGTGTGGCCAGAAAGGTGCTCAGAGGCACAGAGCAAGGGGAGAGATGGCGCCCAAGCTGGGGCCTTGCTGAAGACCCTGGGCTCTCCACATGCAGGACTGCCAGGGAGACAGGACACGGAGGCAGAGGGTACACCCTGTACAGAGGCACAGAGGCAGAGGGACACAAAACGGTGCTCTGTATGTGTGTGTAGCTACACACACAGTGCATGATCTCTAGGGCATGATGCTTAAGGCCAGGAGAAGATGGAATTGAGGCTGGAGAGACAAGAGAGGTCTAGGGCCGCAGAAGTTGCAGAAATTCCACCCTTTTCTGGGCTAAGTTGTTCATTTTACAGCCACAGAATACATCATCCAAACAGAGTCAATGACCTACCTAAGGCTACATGGCCACTTAGTGACTCCCACAGCCCCCCCTTACCTCTCTGAACTTGCTCCTCCTGCCCCTCTTGTCCATTCACTCCCACTAGCCACACTGACCATCCTGGAATACATGGGAATTCTCTAGCCTCAGGACTTTTGAACAAGCAGCTTTCTTTGTTCGATCTATGCTTTTAACTCAGCATTCCGTCATGACATCGTCACCTATCCAGGGGTTAATGCCACCTATCCTCACCTCCTGAGCAAATGGGGATGCTGGCACTCCCTCTTCCCCCAGCTGCAGACCATGCCTACAACAGGGTTTGCAAAGGCCAGAGCCTCCCGGCCTGTAATCCTCCAGATTCACAGAGGCCGGAACAGAGAGTGTTAAATAATAATCACAATGTGCCTAAGGGGAAGCCGGATGTGTTCAGAAAGCTTGACACATCTGGCGGGGCCTGGCCCAGGCCCCCCAGACACATCTGGCTGCTGTATTGACAGGTGGTATAGCGGGTCACTGAGATGGGCCCTGTTGGCCCCAGTCCTGGTGCCAGGAGGTGTGAGGAGTCCGGTGGAGCTGAGAAGCCTCCCCCAGGGTGCATCCCTGTTTGGGTCATCACTGATTTTGGTGGCTATGTTAGGATCCATAACTTGGGCCATCAGATTCCTAAATTCCTGCATCACAGCTGGGGTTGGAGCCTGGGACAGCCCTGCCTCTCTCCAGATGGGGGGCTTTTTCAGGGTCGCTGCATGTAGCACTTCTCCTTCTATGGGATCCAGAAATGTGATCATCAGCCCCACCGGAGAGGACCCCCCCAGGGCTGAGCCTGCCTCCCTCCTGCCTCCCACCTGCCTCAAGAAAGCGGTGGTCATTAATAAAGGACACAATTAGCTGTCAGCGGAGAACATGTCTGGAATTTTTTACCTGCTTCATGAGTTGGTTAAGGCAACAAACCCTGGGACCCCCCGGGGAAGCAGCTGCCACACACCTCTTGGGGGGGCCCTGTCACCCCAAGCCAGGAGGACCCTGGAAACTCTTCTGTGTGGGTTCCGCAGGCCTGGGGTTGAGCAGGACAGTGCTCTGGGCCAGTGAAGAAAGTGACAGAGCCAGAGGGATTCTGAGCAGAAGTTGTTCTTCAAACCAACAAGCAATGCGACTTGGTGTCACGTGCTCTCCCTCTTTGTACTGATTTAAAATATGATGGAGCTGGAAGCACAAGTTAGTTTGATCTCCTTGTCTTGCATTTTACAGCATGGGAAACTGAGGCCCTGGCTGGGAATGTGACTGTGTTAGCAGTACAAGGGAATAAATATGCTTCTCTTTTTGGTTCCTGGCGGATTCCCTTGCGCTTTGCCCTGAGCACTGCTACAATTTGTTGCTAAAAAAATCAAGGAATGTTCCCAAGTTCGTAACGGCCATTCTGACCTGGGGGACAGTCAGAGGAGGAAGAGGAAGAAGGGGAGAAGGAAGAAGAGGAAGAGGAGGAGGAGGAGGCAGGGCGGTTTCTGTCTTCTTGGGTTTGGCAGTCTAGTGAATGACGGAGGAAGCACTGTGCAAGAGAGTAACACAGTTTGTGACCGGCCATGAAGGACACAGACAAGGGCTGTGATCGGACCTTGGGGAACTCATGTGAAGGACTGTGACATTTAAAAGGTGACACCTGGGAGAAGAGCACTCAGCCAGGCAGGAATGGTAGCACCAAGGCAGCTGAACCTCCGTGCTCTGGGCTTCAGCCTGGGAACTGGGTGACTGGGAACTTTCAGTCCCGCAGTCTATGACCACAGACAGAAAGAGCGAGTGGGCCTCAGAAGGGACTTCCTGCCTGGGTTCCTCCATCCTCATAATGCTGTGACATGCAGATTTGTTATCCCCATTCTACAGATGAGGACCTGAGGCTCAAGGACATCTGGCCCAGGAAGTTTAGCTTTAAACCTGCCTCTCCGTCTCTCCCAGCTTTGCTGGGTGCTTTTTGGAACCCCTGCTTCCCCCGAGGAAACCAAAAGGTGGGTCTGTGAGCCCCAGCACTGGGATTGGATGCTAATGAACATCCTACTCAAGACATCCTGGCATTTGGCACCTCAGGGAGAAAGGATTAGGAAACAAAAACAGGATGGTGGGGGGACTCGCCCTCATTTATACCAAGGCTCCCCAGTTGGAGGGAGGGGTGCCTGGAATCAGTCTCCTTCCTAGAGGTACAAAAACCTTCCTCCTCCTCCGGTTGGCTTCTGGGGAGCCGGAACAGGCCTCAGCTAACCCAAGCCATAAATCAAATGCACAAGATGTGGCTTGGCAGCCGTCCCAGGGAAAAAGATCTGGGGGTTTGAATTGACCACAAGCCAGAAGCTGCTGAAAAAGCCAATGTGGTCAGAGGCCGAAAGAGTAGAAGGAGAGTGACAGCCCAGCGTCCCACGGCTCGGGGGAGCTCATGTTGTGCTCCCCCTAGTAAGGAGGTCCACTGAGTGAGTGACACCATGCAGGACATTTCAGGCTTCCGTCTGCAGCCACCCTGGGGGTGCTGGAGGGACTCAGGGAACAGCACTTGATAGCACATGATGGGGTTCTGGGGTACCTGCTGTCCCAAGCATTCTCTCCTCTAGATCCCTGAGAAGCAGGGGCTGTCTCCCTAATTTCACAAAGCTCCGGCCTCCAGGTCTGAGCCCATTTGGAGTGTGGAGGCTTGAGATCACACATGTGATTCTCTAAGGCCTGCCCTGGATTTGAATAGACTTTGAAAAAAAACTCCAAAACATCAATAAATTCAGGCATAGTGGTACATGCCCATAATCCCAGCTACTCAGGAGGCTGAGGCAGGAGAATCGCAAATTTGAGGTCAGCCTGGGCAACTCATTGAGAACCTGTCTCAGCATAAGATGACAGGAAAAAAAAAAAAAAAAAAGGAAAAAAGAAGGCTGGGATGTAGCCCAGTTGTACAGTACTTGTTCAGCACACCAGAGGCCCTGGATGCAGTCTTCTGTTCTGCAAAAAACAAAACCAAACCCAAAAAAATCTCAGCAAGTTTTTTCTAAATGGTTACTTTGTGCTCAGTTTTGTGTTAGGCACTAGGCACAGAGCTGAAGAAGACACAGCCCATTGGCCCTGAAGCTCACTTCAGAGAGGGGGAGAGTAAATGTGATCCCTGGGGGATATCAAGGAAGGCTCTCCAGGGAAGGGGCCATTTGGACAGGGTATTAAAGAATGAATAGGAGTCTGTCAAGGGCTTCCAGGCTAGAGAGATGTGTGAGGAGGAGGAGCTGGAGGAGGGGTCCTCAGCACTGAAGTTTCCTGGAGGTGATATCACTTGGGAGACAAATGAGAAGGGAGGCACAAGAGAGACAGAAGGGAATGCCGGGCAAAGGAGCAGCCTGGGCCCCGGTGGGGGCAGGGGGACTGCATGGCACGCAGGGACCTGCAGCTGGAACCCTGAGTCTCTGGGTACCAGACAAAGGCTATGGGCAGACAGGCAGACAGGGGAAAGCAAGCCACTGCCACCGAGCCCTGGAGAGGCCTTCGAGGTCAGTTCCTGCAAATGGGGCGGTGCTGTTTCCCACCCAGCTGTGTGACAACTCTAAACCCAGAAAGCCAGGAAGAGCCTTGTCTGGTCCCTGCCCCACGATATCTTTGAATCATAAAGTTCCACGTGGCATCTCTGGATCCCAAACCTTCCTAGAGACAAAAGTACATCTTTAAAAACTGACTTTAAAATATTCCCATCCCTAAAGCTTACAAAGATCCCACATCTTCTCAGTTCTAAAGGGTCAAAAGTTGAAGTTTACAAGGCAGCAGTGAGACACTCAGCACAAGCGATCTTTGGCCAACAGCTGGGAGACTTTACAATGAACCTCCCAGATGCGACTATTTGGAGCAAAACCTTTAGATCGAGTCTCGACTGGGCTTCCCCTAAAACTCTCCTTTATTTGAACAGCGTGTTTATGGGGTCCCGGGGCTGCTGTTCTCAGTCTGGTCTATGGTTTTGTAAAAAGAGGAGGAAACCGAGAGAGGACAGAGGCAGACAGTAAAGCAGAGGATGATGACAAACCTCTAGTCTCATAAAACTTTCTCTTATCTCAGGCCTTAGAAAAGCGGAGAAGCCCGCTTGTTTCTAAAAGCGGCTCTGAAAGCTCATAAACGTGACCAGCACTTAGCTCCAGCACCCACAGAGAGCGACTCTAATCCTTGAGAAAACTAGAGATGGAGAGTGAAGGGGCGGCTTCTGCTGAAAGGCAGCCTGCCGTGCAATCCAGGGCTGTCACCGGGTGGGGGCCGGGACCGCAACTCCTGTGCTTCCTCTCTCTGACCTCATGGCAGCCCTGTTTGGGAAGAGTCTTTCGCTGGTTAGAAGAGAGGCCAGAACTAATATTTTAACGTCAGTAATCTCCTGATAAATAACAGCTCACACTTCGCACTTCCTCTGGGCCAGGCAGTGTTTTCTGTGTCTTATGTGGATTAACTCCCATAATCTCAAAGTATACTGTAATTATACCCATCCGCAGGGAATACAGGTGCGGAGAGGTGAATCACCTGCCTGACGTCACCAGGGCAGTGAGCAGCAGAGGAGAGGTTGGACTGGAGCTGGGCCCCCGAGTGCTTTTCCTTCCCGACTGCTCTCTCCCACAGGAAGTGGGACCCACTGGGTGGGGCTTCTCTCCCCCACCACCCTCCTCTTGTCCTGATGAATCCTGGCTCTCAGCACTCAATGGCCCAGCTGGGACACCGGGGGTGGGTGGCAGGGTGCAGAGCCAGGAGTCACCCCAGCTACCTGGCTCCGACCACCTAATCTTGTGGGAAGCTGACAAAGCCTTCAGCCAGATGCAGGACCTAGCATCCTCCTGACCTCCTGGAGGGCCTCCCAAATCCTGGGCTCAGCTGAAGTGCTGAACTCAGAGTCTGGTGGCTCTGGGCTGCAGACTTAGCCTCCTGGCCCTGGAGCTCTCTCCCCACGCCAGGGCCCTGTTGCCCTGCCTGGCTTTGTCTCCTCTGAGAAGCAGGGCAGGGCAATGTTCAGCAGTGTGCCTGCTGCAGCCAGGCTGCCTGCTGAACTTGACCGCCTATACCACTTCCTTCCCGAGTGCCCTGGGGTGAATCATTCAGCCTTCCAGGCCTCAACTTGGCCATGTGTAAAAGGGAGACACAGTATCGCTCCTAAGACTGTCATGAAGGCCTTCGATACACAGGAGCCCCGAGGGCACCGCTGGGAGGACAGGGAACATCCAGTGAATGCCACCCTCTGATCTTAACCTGTCACCTGTCCCTAGGCGTTGTCTGTATGCTGGGCCCCGCTGTCCAGCTGGACAGCCACCTGTCACCCCCAAATCCCCTACTGTGCAGTCAGCTGCTGGGCCCTCCACCAGCCTCTATCTCTGAAGTAGTTTGCGTTCAAATCCTAGCCCCAGCTCTTTCTAGCCAAGAGCTTCAGGAAAATTAACCCAGTTTTGTGTCTCTGCCCCCTGGTGTGTGGAACAAGAGTAATGACACCTGTCCCTCTAATGCAGACATAAGAACAGTGACTTAGGGTCAGGGAGATCTGCACCTTTGCCTCTTGCTTTTTGCATGGTCTTGGGAAAGTGGCCTTAATCCTCCAAGCCTCAGTTTCTTGGGCTGTAAAATGGGGCTACTCCCTTGTAAGGTTTTTTTCTGTGAGGGCAAAATGAGATTCTAGGTGGATGGTACCAAGGAACTGCAGGGCCCATGTCTTGTGGGAAGGCATTCATTCAAAACTAGGATGCCCTACCACATGCCAGGCACTGTCCTACTGACCAGGATATAATAGCAGACAGGAGAAGCTGGGCCTGTCCTTGAGATTAGACTCCAGTGAGGAAAGTAGACAATAGATAGATGTCAAGCAAATGCTGGAGGATGACCTAGAGTCCAGCAGTACTTGAGCTGTGTGATGAGGGAGGGCTTCTTGGAGGAGGTGACATTTGAGTTGAGACACGCAAGACTAGAAGGTGTTGTGGAGGGAGAGTGCAGGGAGTGGGATTCCAGAGAACAGAGAGAGAGAGGGAACATGGGAAGAGGACAGAACATGCAAAGGCCCTTGCTCAGGAAGGAGTGAGTAAGCCCGGGATTGAGCTGCTGCAGAGGCCCAGTGGCTGGTGAGGGGAGTGGGGAGAACAGGAGAGAGGAGCCAGATGGGACTCTGAGTATGATGGGAAGGGACCGGTGATTTGAACAAGGCCCTCCACTGCTGAGTGAGGAATAAGCTAAAGCAGATAGGAAGGCCAGTGAGGAGCTGTGCTGAGGGCCAGGCCAACAGGAGGGCGACAGTGAGTGTGAAATGAGGTGTTTGAGTTAAAGATAGCCTCAGAGCGGGTTGTTCAAGGCGAGGGCGGGGCACGAGTCCTCCTCCTGCTTGGGAAGAAAGGTGTTTCCCTCACTGTGTTCTCCTTCTCAGCACGTTCCTCCCCAAGGACTCTCCTCAGAGAGCTGGCTGCCCACAGGAGCTGGTAATGAGGCTTCTGGGACAGGTGCCCGGGGGCCTGGCAGCGCCGTCTCCCTGGACCGCGTGGAGCCTGTGACCATGCTGCTCCTTGGCAGAAAGTTGAAAGGGAGGAAAGCTGGTCTTGGCAGCTCTTGGCTTCATTTTTAGGATCCTCCTCTTGCCCCTCACCCAACCCCAGGCATGTGGCTCCTCCAAGCTGCCCTGAGGCCCCTGAGAAGCGCTGTTCCAGGCCTCTGATCTCACCCAGATCCTGGCATCTGCCCTTCTCAAGGCCTGTCTCTTTCCCTCTAGCCCAGCTCAGGCAGAGAAACCAGGGTCAGGTCTTTGCCAAGGAATGAAATGTTACTCTCTGCCCCTGTACTGTAACATCTCGTAACTCAGTTGTGTCCCATATTTTCTGATCACAGAGATTATGGGGCCACAGAGGAAAGTGATCGATGATGTAGAGTGTGCCTAAGGAGAGTCACATGGAGAGAAAACATTCTCTCAGGCTTTCACAGAGAGCACATTGGTCAAGCAATGGCCATGATTCATCCACATGGCTGACACTGACAAAGGATCTACAAACTGCGGTACAGGATCTCAGCATAAATCCTGAGGAGATTTGATTGACCTTGTCAGACACAGAAGTTACATTTCTTGTTATATAGGTCTTGCTTTATCTTGGTCTTAACCATCCAGCAGAAAAGTGTAAAAACGAGGCATAAAAAGTAAAGCTATATTAATATGCTGAGCTGTAAAAGGCTCAAGTCAACAACTTCTAACACTGCTAGTCCTACAGATAACCCACTACTATTATGGACTACTGGACTATATTGGATTATTTTGCTGAATTCACGCACCCACAATATTTAAATGGCAATGGAATACTCACCTCTGACAAAACTAAACAAAAAAAGGGATACAAATGAAGGACCATTTCGTATCTGTATATACAAAATAGTTAGGATAGATATACAACTACTTTCTTGTAATTCAATGAGAAGAAAGATTTGTGCTAATAGTGTTTAGACAGGATATCATGTCTGCATCTTGTACTATGAATACAACACTACGAAGACAACAATATGCAATGTATTAATTATTGAAACTGTCCTACCAATTGCTTTTGAAACTGTCTCATCGCTATTTGTTACTCAATAAAATTAATTAAAATAAAAAAATGCTACTCTTTCACCCCACTGCATTAAAATGGGATTATTCTCAGAGACACGAGGCCTTCAGCCCAGGAGTTCAAGGGTGGACATTTCCCACATTGTAGCAGATGGAACAGGGGGCTCTGGGGGTGCTGAGCAGGTCACTCACACCTCCTGTGGTCTCCTCTACTCTTCCTTTTGCAATCAACTGTGCTCCTAATCCCAGTTTACTAATCCCACATTTCTGGAACAACTTGCTTCCTGGTGGTATCCTAGGCATGGCTACACAGGTACCTTCCACCCTCAGGACCTGAGAAAAGGCCACTGTCATCCTCCTTGCGTTGCCCAGGACAGCCAGGCTCAGAGTGGAAAGTGACTATCTAAGGACACACAAGTGTTCGTTGCAGGGTGGGCAGGGTTTCACCTCTGGAGCAGAGCTGAACGCCATCTCCTTGGCACCAGGCCCTCTCTGCCACCCTCCTGCTCTACAAAGATTTAAATGATTGCAAGTGGCTCTGGTTAAGATCAGAGGAACAGCAAGAACATTTTTGAGTGGTGACAGACAGGAATGGATAACAAAGCACGTGTCCCAAGCAAGCTTTAAAACAGAGCAGGACAACCATTTATCAGTCATTGGAGATGACGGATGCAATAGCTCATGGCCCTTTGTCCACCAAAACTGCTATAGAGCCTGGCAGTGCTTGAAGAGCTGGAGGTATGCACATCCATCCACCCATCCACCCATCCATCCATCTGTCCATTATCCATTCGTTCATCCCATAGTAGGACACCACCATGTGACAGGCACCTTCATGGGGACAGATGTACTATCTACCCTTTGTAATATCCCCTCTTTTCCTCCACCAGCTCATGTGTGCTCTTCAGAGAGTGGCCTTGGGAATCAACCCACTTTCTGTCAGTGCCTTTGCCTCACTTGGGGTTGTGGTAGGCACTAGAAAATGTCAGAATACTACAGCTTCGAGAGGATGCTGTTTGCTCCATCTTCCCATGTTCTCAAAGGATGGAGGAGGGAGTGGAGGTGGTATTTTTCCATCCTGCTGATCAGTGCAAACTACTGTTTGTAACAGTTGTGTTTAAGGCTCCCTCCTCGTGTAACCATCCTGGCATAATATGCAAAATTCATTTACCGGGAGCTATCAATACAGAGTGTCTTTATGCTTGTAGTTAAAGTTGTCATGATTAGTCTTTCAGTGATTATTTTTTGAATGCCAGACACTATGCCAGAAGCTTTAGCCTTATTACCTTATTTATATACAACATCTCTATGAAGTTTGTACTCTATCTCCCAGTTTACAAAACAGAAAATAGGCTCGGAGAGGCTGCGTGAGATCCATTCATTCTTCCACCACCATCCATTCATCTACCATCATCCATCCACCTACCCACCCACCCATCCATCCACCCATCATCCACCCGCCCATCCATCCATCCATCCACCCATCCACCCATCCACCCATCCATCCATCCATCCATCCATCCATCCATCCATCCATCCATCCAAGATTTACTGAGTACCTTTTATTAGTCAGCCAGGTACTGTGCTAGTAACAATTTGCTAGTAACAATGAGACCCCAGCCCTGTCCTACCTGGGCATCCCATCTGGCAAAGGTGGAGCTTATCACTGTGCTGAGGGAGTACAGGGGGCAGTGGCTGGGCTTGGCAGGGGCCTGCATATATGTAGCTGGGTTTCAGCCCAACTAGGAAAGCCAATCAGAAACATCTCCTTCCAGCCCTGCATCACTCCTCCTGAGGCCCACCTCTGCCCCTCCTCAAACCACCAATACCCTTTCATCAGGCTTGGTGGTCCCTGCTATGACATCTCATCCAAAGGACAGTGGTGTCCTTCATCCTGAGAAGCCCCGTGCATTTGAGCTCTCTGCTGGGTCCTGAGTGTTGTCATTTTTTGCTGGCAGAGTGCTGACCCCCAAGTCTGCTTTGGGGAGCCTTCCTTAGCCACCTCTCTGTCCCTGAAGGGCCAGGTTGCTCCTTCTTTGAGTTCATACGGGAATCTATCTCCCGGTAGCATGGTTTCCCCCTTGACTTTCCTACCCCCTGGACTTTAGGGCCTTGCTGAAAGCAATCAGACCTTGTTCACCCTTGAATAAGGGTGCAGAGCTGGGCTTTCACTTTCACTCAGTGAAAGCTGGGTTCTGGAACAAGTGGAAGGGCAGAGTGGAGAGGAAACCAGGACTGAGGGCCTTAAGGTCAGCGTGCACACACTGTCATCTTGCCACATATCTCTGGCCAGCTGATTGGTAGCCGCCAGGCATGCCACATCAAGAAGCATCCTGAAGTGGCACCTGGCTCGGTGGGAAGAGGACTGTGACTGAACTGCTACATCTGCCTTGGATCAGGGAAGGATGGCAGCAGGTGTGCCTCATTTCTGATATCATGGGAAAGTCCTTTTGCTTTTTATTTTGGAGATACAGGAATTGAATTCAAGGTCTTTCCCTTAAGCTACATCTCTATCCCTTTTTATTTTTAGTTTGAGACATGTTATCACTAAGTTGCTCAGGCCAGCCTCAGATTTGGGGTCTTCCTGCTTCAGCCTCCTGAGTAGCTGGGATCACAGGTGTGTACCACTACCATCTGGCTTCTTTTACTCTTTAAGATTTTGTCTTTCCCATCTGCAAAATGAGCAGCCTGCAAACTCAGTTATATCCAACACTCTAGGATTCTAAGCTCTGTATCCTTATCTAGTATGATTTTTTCTTTGGGGACAGGAGTCACCTGCTAGCCACAGCCCAGGGCCTGGTACACAGAAGGTGCTCAGCAAATGCTGGTTAGATGACTTGGTCATCATAAGCCTCATCTAACATGAGGGAAGTAGTGTTAGAGAAGTAAAGACATGGCCGCCCAAGCCTCAGGGCGATCTTCTGTCTCCCAGCAGGTGCTTCCTCCTCTAGTTAGTTGAATGCACCTCTCTAATCAGAGATCGCCCCTTGTCAATCAAACAGAGGTCCCAGTCACCAACCACACCGCATTCTGAAGCCACAGACCATTTCCACATTTGTTACTTTGCACCTGAGCATCACAGAGCTTCTCACAAGGCAGGTGCGACAAGCACGATCAGTCGACAGACTGACCACTGATGCTCAGAGAGGGTGTGTGATTCCCCAGAGTCACACAGGACTGAGATTCCCAAAACTCAGGTTTTTGGTTCCAGACTCTGATGCTCGGTCCAGCTGGCTCTTGCTAACAGCTTTTGGGGCTGGATTCCATTTCCTCACAGGAAAGATGAAAGAGCAGAGACATAAAGGGGATGTAATGGGAACCAACCTCGCCTTTCCCATGAGGCCAAGCCCCACCTGGGGCCACCTCTTTGAGGGGGGCAGCTAGAAGGGGAGACAGGGGGTCATAGGGCCTGAGCAGTGGGGTGCCAGCTGGATGACAGGCTTCCGAGGCCTTACCCCTGACCCTGGCCCCGGCTTACGCCAGCTGGGTAAACAGGAGCCGGCCCCTACCAAAGGCTGGGCGGGGATTCCTTCCCCCCTCAGGCTGCCTGTCTGTTGCTAAGGATTCTGGGAAGGTGGTAGGGGAAGCTGGAAAGGTGAGTGGGAGCAGCCACACAGATGGACTGTCTGGGGCTGTCCTCAGGAAGACAAGATGACCCAAACTTGGGGACATGACTGGACCCAGTCTGGCCTTCACCTTCTCGCTTTGTTTCTGCTCCCCTTGATTCCGGCTTACTCTTTAAACAAGGTGCAACTCTGATATGTTACTCCATCCCTAGTGACTCAACTTCCTCACTTGGCCAATGGCTCTCGGGAGAAACCCTTCAGGGATAGAGAAAGCCTTCCCTTCTCCCACCTATGCCCTATTCTTAGAGGCTGTCCCACCTCTATACTGACTCTGTAAAGGTCACATGGTCCCACACAGTGTCTGGCCAGACCAGGAAAAGCAGGTGTCCACATGAGGCGCGGGAGGGAGTGCAGAAATGAGTTTCCGCCTTATGGAAAAGGACCGTGGAGATGGCCCTGGGCAGGGACTTGGAGGGCCCAAGTGGGAACCAATTCTTCTGTTGAGGTCCAGGCTGCTCTCTTCATAGTGCCTATGAGCTGAGGAGGACCAGGACTTCCTGTGTGGGGTGTCTTTTGCAAACCTGTGCTTGCCCAACTCCAAATTCACTGACCCAGAGTTCTCAGCAGTTTGCAGGCCTCATTTTTGCTTGTGCGCATCTGGCTCTGGGGCCCCACCTCCATTACCCTTTTCCTGGTATCCCTCCAGCCACCAGGACTACAAAGCCTCTCTCCTCGACGCCTGCACCTCATAGGGCTTCATCTGCAGCTAAGGATCTGACTGCTGCCTACCTCTCTTATCACTGCCCGGGCTGGCTACCAGTGGAGCGATGGGCCTTGCCTTCTAGGCCTCCCGAGTGCCCAACACAATGGAAACTCGGTACAGGTTTGTCTCCTGGGCAAGAGATTCTGTCATGACCCTTCTTGGCCCCAGTATATGCTGCAAGGTCTAAGGGCATCACAGTTCTGGACTCCATGCCTTTTCTTCAGACACACAGAAAAGAATTGCAAGGTGAGAAAGCTCAGGTTTGCAGCCGTCTAGCAGGATCCAAGGCGGTAGGCCCCAGAAGGTCAAGGTCAATGGACATCTGGCTGAGAACTCACCTGGTTGGCCCCGGACTAGGACAGCTATCATGCCCTCCTACTTGCTTGTGAGATAAAAAAATATTCTATGCACCATGTTCTGAAGACTACCGTACCAAGTACTGCATGCTGCCCATTGTGGTAACGTTCATAAGACCAGGCGGTCTTCTCCTAGTGTTTTCAAATAATGGGGAAATGAGACACACAAGGAGGCTCTGACTGCTTTTCTGCTCATCTCTGGACCCCCAGAGCCTGAGCCAGAGCTGGATTTTGAGAGTCCCTGAAAGGGTGGCTGACCCCGACCTCAGCGCGTGGGTGGAGCTCTCAGCAGGCCTCCCCCTGGACACATACGCTCTGTGGAGTGCAGAGGATCAGAAGGCTTTGGGGGAATCAAAAGCAGCTACTCAGGAAAGGCCAGGGCCCCGCTGGAGAGGCTGCTCTGCGGGGCCACTCGGCCCCCGGGGCTGGTGATTCATGTCTCGCGCACTCGGGGTGGGAGCGCAGGCCGGGTATGAGCTGAATTCATAAGACCTTCTCTGTTTTATCTCACAGATGTTTCTGGGATGGATGTGTCAAGGAAAAAAAAAAAAAAAAAAAGGACGAAGTTGAAAAATTCCAACTCAGCACATGTCCTCTGGCCCTTGGAGACGTGAGGAGGGATTAAAACGCCTTTTCTCCTCATCTGTCCAACCTCTCAGAAAGCTAAATCGCGTTCCCATCAGGGCTGTTCTGGGCACTTGCTGGCTATGAAGATGAACTCCTCATTAGCCGGGCTTCCCTTTGGAAAGAAGCATGCAAATATGGCCCCATGGGTGGTGGTGTGGACCCCTCACCGGGTTCCAGAACCTGGTCCCATGAATGATCAGCGCGACTGCTAGTGCTTACCGCCTGCAGGGTGACGCACGAACCGAGCGCCGTCTAGTTGCATCCTAACAACCCGACAAAGTCAGTACTTCCTCTCTCTTTTCCATTACTGGGGATGAACTTAGGGCCTCGGGCTTGCTAAGCTAGTGCTCAACCACTGAGTTACAACTTCAGCCCGGGGTCGATGTTCTTATTATCTCATTTTCTAGATGATTTGCCTGCATGTGTGAAAACACACCCAGCCATATGTACGCCTTCCGGTATACGCAAGCCCTGCTCAGATGGACACTGCAGTCTTTAACATGCAACTGCGATATGTACACGTGTCTGTGTATCTGCACATACATAGGTATACATGTTCTCCTGTATGTCTTCTTTCATAATGGGTACAAATTATTAACATTTCCTTTTCTTTTCCTCAGTATTGGGATTGTAGAGCTACATCCTCAGAATTTTAAAATCTCATTTTGAGATGCGGTTCTTGCTCCGCTGCCCAGGCTAGACTCTCATTTTGCATCCTCCTGCCTCAGCCTCTCAAGTAGCCATGATTACGCCACACTCAGCATAATGAGCATTTTCTGCATGTCAGTTACTATTATTACTTTATGTCCTCACAATCCTGGTAAGGAAAGTAGCATTAACTGCATCAGAGATTAGAAAACTATGGGCTGGTAGGCCAAAATGTGGCCTGACACCTATTTTTGAAAGTTTTATTGTAACGCAGCCACACTGGTATGGGTCAGCAAGACAAATCGTCACAAGTCCCAGAAGACAAGATGTTAACTCTGCCCTTTTATGGTTTGCTGATCCCAAAGCTTTATTTTTTACATCATGGAACTGAGACTCAGACAGCGAATTCCACTGTCCAAGGTCAAGCGCCAGGAAGTGTTTCGGTAGCTCAGCACCTGGCCACCTGCCACACTGGATTCCTCTCCAATGGGGTGGGTGCCTGTGGGCGTTGACTGCAGTTGATGCCACATACTTGTCACTCTGTCCCCATGTGTCATCAACCTGGGGGGAGATCTGAGGGCTTGGTAAGCCTCTCTGTGCAGTGGATCTGAGAGCAAGGTGCATTTTTTTTTGTTGTTGGGAACAGAGTTCTTATTAATTGGGCCATATGAGTCTAATAATTTTTGTCCACTCGTCCATCAAGTCTGAGAAGCCTGTGCTGAAGCAGTCTACTCATGTGGACTTGATTTAACAATTTCTTCTTACAAGAACGTCACATACTTTTTTTTTAATTTTAGGGAAGGGTCTACAGGGTGTTCAGGGTCTCGCTACTAGATCAACTTGTAGTGATCCTCCTGTTTATACCTCCCAAGGGCTGGGATTACAGGTGCATGCCACCATGCCCAGTCTCAGTTATCTTCTCTGCACTCCCCGGGGGCGGGGCTGGCACGGCAGGTCCAGGGATTGAACTCCCAGTCCCTGCGCCTGCTTGCAGGTGCTTTAACCCGCTGAGCTATTTGGCCGGCCCTCACATATGTTTTTAAGTGTTCTGAGACCGTGGGAACATGTACAAGCTCAGAGTTAGTGCATCCTGTCATTAAGGAAATGGTCCTCCTTTTCCCTAAAAACTTTTTTTTTTTGTCTTAAAGTCTTCTGAGCCCCCGGTATTTACCTTGCTTCCAGTTGTATTCTAGAGAGGGTTTGATGATATAATCTTCTTCCCCTTTGCTACCACCCTGTGCACATCCTTATCTCTACTATCTCTGGCCCACAGATGGAGCCTGGCAGATTTTCCTCATCCAAACTAAGAATTTCTGCTATTTATTCCTTTATTTTTAATATATTTGGTTGTTACAGGGTCTCACTACACAGCTTGGACTCAGGTGATCCTCCTGCTTTCAGCTTCTCCAGCACTGGGATTACAGGCGTGCACCACTACACCTGGACTCTGTGCCCGGCTCAGCCCGCCCTGGGTGCAGCGCCAGTGCCACATGTGGTGCCGGGGATCGAACCCTGGTCCCTGTGTCTGCCTAAACAGGTGCTTTAATTCACTGAGCTATCTGGCCAGCCCTTTCTTTGTCTTTTTATTCCCTTTATTGGTTGAAAAGATATATGTTCTAGTCTTTGATGGGAACTTTACCCTTTTTCTTTTATTGCTAGTGATGGAACCCAGATCCTTACACATGCTGAGTACATAGTCTACCCTTGAATTGCCTCCACCCCTGCCCGGTCCTGTCGCTTTTAACGTGCCCATTTGTCAAAAGTGAATTGATGCCCTTATCCACCTCCCAAATAATCTCAGTGTGCTTTGATTCCAATCTTATTCCTCCTGTCTTCCATTTTATGGCTGTACTTTGTTCCAGCTACTCTAAAAAAAAAAAAAAAATTCCTTAAATAAAACAAAAACAAAAGTAAAACACCACCCAAGAATTTTCCTCTGTTTTACAAGTTTATGTCAAAGTCATCTCTAGTATTTTTATGTGTGTGTTTGGGGTTAGGGACATGATGGAGAATCTTTTGGAGGCGGAGGACCCAAACTGCAACCCCGGCCCCACTTATTTATTTATTGCAAAGTGCCGACACTGCAATTAAAACTGAACACTGAGGCTTTAGTTTAGAGAAAGCAACTCGTACCTTAATATTTTTTGTCTTAAAAGAAAAACACAAGAAGGCATGTGTTGGGCTGGAGAGATGGCTCAGTAGTCTAAAGCACCTACTTAGAACAAGCTTAGCAAAAGCATCAGGGACCGCGGTTCAATCCCCCAGCACCACATGCCAGCCAGCCCTGCCCCCTGGTGGGCTGAGCTGGCTTCTCTCTCTCTCTCTCTCTCTCTCTCTCTCTCTCTCTCTCTCTCTCTCTCTCTCTCTCTCTCTCTCTCAAATAAATAAATAAAATTTAAAAAAAAAAAAAAAAAAAAAAAAAAAGAAGGCATGTGCTGTGGGTTCAGCACCACCGGGTTAGGGGAAGAGGGCCCCATACCAGCTCCATCTCCTTCTCTGTCCTCTTGCACTCCCCTTCCACACCCGCACAGTTGTGCTTACACATGGAGTCCTAACGCACCTATGGCCCTTTGCACAGCCCAGCTCAGTCATTAGCAAAATATTTATTGTGCCTCTTCTCTACAGAGGTGTTGGCTGGGCCCTCAGTTCCAAGGGGGCCACTTAGCCATTGTGATACCACCCGATGCCTGCTCTGACAGATGTCTAGGAGGCCACGGGACTTAGTCAGGCAGGCTTGCTGGAGGTAGAGCTTCTGGCTGTGGAACAGAAAGTAGCCAGGCTGAAGAAGCCAGGGGTCTGGCTTGGAGTGGCCCATCCTGTGACAGTTCTGGGGTGGCTTCCTAGTCCGAGACTTAGAAGCTGTGTGATTCTCAGCAAGTTCCTTAACTTCTTTGCTAAGCATCTTGCATGCTTGGCAGAGTGTTGTGAGACCCTAAAGAAATGATAGGTGTGGAAGATCGCTGCAAGCTTGAGGCCAGCCTGAGCTACACTGTGAAATCTTGTCCCCAAAATAAAGACATAAATAAAATAGAAAGTAGCTAAGAGACAATAAATACAATGGATGAGACTGCACCCAGAAAGCTGAGAAGGGTTCCACGAGGCCAAAGTTTTAAATCCAATCCTGTCCTTACAAGATTGGATGGTCCATCTGAAGGTTTGGACAGCCCGATTCTTCCCCTCAGCAGCTCCCCTCTCTCCCAGGGCTCCCTCTGCAAGGTTATGTGGAGCAGAGAATCAGGTTAATAGATTCCTGACTGCCTCTGGCTAAGGGGCTGGCTAGGCCCCCTTCTGAAGCCCATCGTTGTCAGTGTCTTTCCAGATGGGCCCGATGAGCCCCTCCCAAGTGCTTTAAGAGCCCAGGCCATCATCTACCATCAAGAGCTACCATAGAGGTGGGAATTCAGAGTTCATTTTGGATCTCTGCCAATGTGGTATGGCATTAGTTGAGGCTCTGGATTTGGAAAGCCTTGAATTCCTGCCTTGCTCTGTCTAACCTCGATTAAACTGCTTGGGCTCCCTGAGCCTCAGTTTCTTCACCTGTAAAATGGAAATGTTAGTAGTTCACTCCTAAGGATGGCTGGGTTTAAATGAGATGATTCACACACCAGGCCTAGCAGGTTGGCCGGCACATAATGGGAGCTCAGGATTTGTCGAATAGATAAATCTACAATCCCTCCCTGAGTTTTAATGGAGACACTGCCACTTTGGGGGGAAAGGTTTGTATCAAATACTTGATTACCTCCCTGAGGCTGAACACCTACTATGTGCAGGACACTCTCTAAGCCACTTTACGGAAACTGCCTCACTTACTGCCCAGCATCACAAGCCCTCAGCCTCTGCCCCCAATAGAGAGGATTGGTGGCCAGCGTGGATGGCACAGGTGTGGTCTGCACCTGCGGGGCTCATTGGGTCCAGGGCTTCCTATCTGCTTTGGCTTCCACCTCAGGTTCAGAATTTCAGGTTCAGTTCATGCTTCCTGGCTGACACGGTGCTTTACCCCTCTTCCTTCCTGGAGCACTTCTGTCTCCTGGACCAGGCAACTGCCATTCTATCTCTGAAATGCCAGCTGCAGTTCGTGAGGCCTCTGTCTTCCTGCCTGCAAAATGGGGTGATGGGACAAAGGCTTCCTGTTGATTCGAGGACTGCTGGCATGAAGGGAATGAATATAACCTGAGCCCATTAGGGGCCAGACATCCACTCCGCCTAATGGCTCTGTGGAGGAGGTTCTGTTCATAGCCCCATGTTAGAAAGGGAGAAACTGAGGCTTCAAGAGCTGATGTCCTCTGCGCAGTTCACTCAGCAGCACAAGGAACAGCGCAGACCTGTCTGGCCCCGAGCCTATGTGTATAGCCTCCTGCTCGGAGCAGACTTCTGCATAGACAGAAAAGCAATGGAAGGCGTCGAGTGTCCCATTCAGGCCCGAGACCCACCCCTCCCTCTGCGTGTCGTGTCTGCCACCAGCCTGTGCAGACAAAGGCCGGGCGGCCAGCACCTCTCACAGTGGCCTGGGGCTCCTGCTGAAGCCCTTTCTTGGGTTTTTGGAATCCAGCCCGGGTTTGGCCACCAGGCCTGGGAAGGAATTTGCAGTTCCTTGTTTCTAAAGCAAGGAAAAGCAAACTGTGGGCTCCAGCCCTCCCTTCCCACCAGCCAGACTGGAGCATTGTGAGGAACTTGCATATCCACAGTTTGTGAACCCCAGTTTCCTCCCCGGGTCCCCATAGCCCACTCCTGCTTGTGGCACACTTGGCCCTCGCCTCTGCTGCCCTACACATGGCCTGTATGACTCCTAAGCCAGCCCTGCAAGTGACTGCCTCCATCCTCTGCCCCTGCTGCTGCTTCTGCTGGGAATGACTTCACCACTGTTTCTGCGGATCCAAACTTGGCTTGCTCTGGGCCTGAGCCTCTTCCTCCAGGAAGGCATCCAGGATGGCCAGGTCATTTCCCCTCCCCTGAGCCCCATGCCACAGTGCTTTCCCCAGTGGCCCAGCCACCACCCTGATGGAGTCTGATCCTCGGAGGGGTCTGAAAATAGATACACGACGAAGGGAAATGGCGTGGGTGAAACTCTGTGTCACGTGGCTCTATAGAGCAGTAGGCAGGGGAGAGGAGGCAGGCCAGCAGGAGGCCTTGGGGTGCTACCCTGCCCTGCCATGGTCCCTCACACCCTGGACGGGAATCTAGACAGGGGTCAGGGCTCAGGCTGTCTACTCCCACGCAGGGAGCTGGACCAGCACCCTGGAGGCACAAGTGCACCAAGGAGTGCAACCCCTGCGCCCCTCCGGGGGAGTGAGGCTGGGAAGGGGAAAGAGGTTCTCCTGCCTCACCCCAGTGCCTCAGGCAGGGGGCTTGGTGTGGCCTACCTTCCTGGCCTCCCGGCCTTCTCACAACCGCTGTCACACCCTTTGACATATCCGGCACAGGTTAAGTAAGATGCTCTTGCAGTTCTCCTGTTCTCTGACTCATACTACCTTCCTTCCTTTCTCTAGCTCTTTTCTTTTTGTGGTAGGAATTGAACCCAGGACCTCGAGCATGTCAGACAAGAGCTCTACCACTGAGCTACATCACTGGCCCCAGTTCTCTTAATTATTTTTTCCCCTGCTGCTGGAAATTTAATCCTGGGTCTTTACACTGACTGACATCCTTGGCCCTTAATTTTACTTTTTATTTTGAGGCAGGGTCTTACGAAGTCACTAAATTATACAAGCTGACCTCGAACTTCTAATCCTCCTGCCTCAGCCTTCCAGAGAAACTGCAGGCACAGGCCACTATATTCAGCGATTCTCTAATTTTCTCTTTTATTGACTCTAATTTTTTTTTTGACCTTTTGAGACGGGATCTCGTTTGAACTAGCCTTGAACTCACCATGTAGCCCAAGCTGGCTTTGAACTTGTGGTGATCTTCCTGCCTCAGCTTCCTGAGCACTGGGATTACAAGTGTATATCAGCATGCATGGCTCTTTAATTCTTTTTTTTCTTTTTAATTCTTAATGTGACACTATAACATTTAAAGACCAAAAACTAGTCTCCAATTCTAGGGCTGAAGGTGTAGCTCAGTGATAGAACTTTCCTAGAATGTGTGAAGCCCTGGGTTTGATCCCTAGTACTGTGGGAAGAAAAAAAGAACTATCACCCAGGTCTTGATTATGACATTTTACTATGATAGCATCCTCTAATTCCTGCCTCTTAAATACACCAGTGAATATTCTATGTGCATGCGTTCTTACTCTAACAGTTGACAGTTCTGTGCCTAACACGCTCTGCTTCCTGCTTCTAAGGCTGCAATTTTAGTAATCTATGGTTGTAAAATTCCCTAATTCTATGATTATGACCTTTTTATACTTGCAGCGTTCTAAACCTCCTGCTCGTCTTCTTCTCTGTGCTTCCTGTTCTTAGTGCTTCTGTGATTACAGGATTGTAACATTCTATAATTCCAAGATTATAACCTTTCCGGACCCGTAACACTCTAACTGTTCCTGTCTGACTGCGGCTGTAACACTGCACACAGCTCTGTGGCTGGAACGGGTGTGGAGTGTGTCACAGCCCCAGCCCCAGCCCCTGGCTGAAGGGTGGCCCTGCCTGGGCTCACCATTCCCTTGGAAATGTCTTGGGCTTTCTTTCTTTCACGGCCTGGTCCGGCTGGCCTCTTGCTGCCGGAACCTGATGGCTCAACTGCAGGTTCGCCAGAGCAGGAGTGAAACGGCCTCAAGAGCCCCAGGTGAGTGGGTGGGTGGTTGGGTGGGTGGTTGGGGTGGGGGCCTGGGAGGCTGCTGCTTCCCTGCCTGTTGTCTGAGGAGAAGCAGCCTCAAGGCCTAGGCTGGCCCGTCCCTGAGTGGCGAGGCATTGGCCTCTGGCTCCAAGCCCCTTATTAGAAACTGTCGTGTGCTCCCCAAATCCACATGGACCTCAGACTCTGGTGGTCTCCCTGTTCCAAGTGCTGACTCAAGACCCGGAACATCCAAGACCCCAGAAGCCACCCCAGCCTAGATGGAGCTGAGCGCGTGTGGCTTCCGCCCCTTGGAGGTGGCCCTGTGGTCCTCCTGCTAGGAAAGTTTGCTCTTCCCTCTCAGAAGTGGCCTCTGTCCCGGGTTCTGACTGTGGGTGTCTGTGTCTTAGTTCTGGTTGTATCTCTAGGGTGGCTCCGCGTGTCCTGGGTCTGAGCTCTGTCCCTGAGCTACAGAGGAGTCCCCCAGTACACAGATAAGGGGCTGGGCACCTTTGGGCCCATTTTCTCTGCAGTAGTCAAAGCCCCAAATAAGCTATTTTCTGGGGTGAACATGTGCCCCAACTTTGGAATTAGGTTTAATTCCATGCTTGGCCTGCATGAGCCACTCTGTGTCCAGGTATGAGGCTATCAGTGTTCTGGCCTGGGGGTCCTGGTACTTCATCACTGTTTCCCTGACCCTGGCTCACTTCATTGAGTACTTGCTGTGTCCTAGGCACTTTACACTGTTTCCGTCAGTTAAGTCCTCATAGTGACCCCAGACAGAATCAGAGCATCAAGAGATATAGCCCAGAGGTGCCAGCTGCTTAGGAGATGGGGCTGCACCCAACTGGATGGACAGCAAAGCCACAGCTCTGTGACAGTGTCCGGAGCAATGGAACCTGTAAATTCACAGGCCAAGAAGATAGCTGAGGGTACTGTCCAGCCTGCAGAGGAGGGGTGCTGTTCCTGCAGCCCCCAGCTGTGAGCCCTATGGAAGTGGGGGACATGGACATAAGAGAAGCCAGGTGCTGCCATAGACACGGATGGCACAGGGGCTGAACACTGGGCCCCTGGGTGGGGGTGGGGCGCAGACAGCCAGGGCTTCAGGCCTCTCCTTTCATAGGAATCCTGTGCTCCAGTGGGGAGGGAAGGGGGCAGCAGCTCTGAATTCCACACTCATTGACTAAGAATTTCAGGAAAAACTGGTTTGGCTCAGCTGGACTGAAGGCAAAGATCAACTGGAGGTCAAAGGCAGGGGGAGGCAGAAAGAATTTGCCTCAATTCACAAACCCTCCCTGGGTTCAGAGATGGGCCAGGAATGGACACAGCCGTGGAAGAACTCAGGTCCTGGGGAAGGCGACTGGACAGTGCTTGGGCTCTGGGAAGGGCAGGGGAGGGGGAAGGGGGAGAAGGGAGAGCAGGGAAGGGGGACAGGAGGAGGGAGGAGGAGACGAGGGCTGCCTTTGTGGCTCTGTGCTAGGCTGGGAGGCTGGGACACTTTCCTACTGGGAAAGGGCTCTGCTTTAGGGCTGGTCAAAAGCAGATTGTTTGGCTCTGCATCAAAATCAAAACCGAAGAAGTGAAATTCTCTTAGAATTCCTGGGCCCCCGAGAATCCCCCATCCCCATCCTGGAGTTGGTGGGCCCCATTTGAGAAGGTAGGTGATACAGCCCAGGAGCTGCCCCACAAAGAAACTTGTGCACCCTCTGGAGACCCAAGGCCATGGCAAACGGGATGCACCTGCTCTAAAGACTGCATGTTGGCATCATCAGACCCTGCCTGGGGGAGACCCAGTGAGGCAGCAGCCCTGTCACAGGCCCCCCTGTCTCTGCACCCACAGCCTGTGAGCAGACAATTGCCCCATCAAGCCACTCTCCTACTCAAAACCTGGCACAGCTCCCCCAGGCCCAGGAGCTACAGTGCAGCTCCTCAGCCTATTGCCCTGCCCTGCACACCTGGCTTCCAGCCACTCTGGGACAGAGGGATCCTGCAGCAGCTTCTGAGCCCTTCTGTCCCCTCTCCCTTGCTACCAGCCTGTTTCTCCTCAGGTGACTCTCATTTGTCTAACTTTCTTGGGGGCAGATGGCTCTCTGACTCCTGCCCTGGGGCAGGAGGGTGCATTCAGCTTCCCACCTGCGAGCCCTTATAACCAAAGCAGCCTCTGCCTCTCTGCGGTTCCTCCTTTGCCTTGCAAAAGCCAGAGGCCCTGCCTGGCCCCCAGGTGGCCCCAGAGCTCCCACCTGCTTCCCCAGCTGCAGGCATGGGGTGTTCTGAGTGGTCATATTCTATGTATAAGTCTATCCATCTATCTATGAATCCTGTCACAGAATGAGGGGTTGAGAAGCTGGGCATCTTGAGTCTGGGCCTGACCCTTCTCACCCCAACGCAGGTTTCCTCCCTGACTTCTCCGCTCATGACCCAAGGGTGATCACCCAGCGGGTCTCTTCTGGCCATGTGGGGACCATGTAGGCTGATCACCCCTGAAAAACTGCCTCTCTGCTGGGAGCAAGGCGTCAGTACCACTTTATCAGCCCTATTTCACAGGGCTTCAGAGAGGCCAAGAGCTTTTCCTAAGGTCGCACACCTAGGACATGCAGGCCCAGGACAGAATCTGAATGTTTCTGAACCAGAGTCCATATCCAGAAGCCTGGGCAGCATACGGGCCCTGCTGAGGTGAAGGCGCCATTGCAAAAGTGCTCCTGACTTAAGAACGTCCTGGGAGCTTACGGCAGCCTGAGAATGGTCCTAGAGAAGGGGGAGAAAGTGTCCCATCACCAAATTTTCTGCCCCCAGGACTAGGAAGAGCCAGGCTCTTGGGTACCACCCCTGGCTGCCTGGCAATGCCCCTGGGAAGCTGGGCCTGGCTGGCCCACCCTGCCCTGGCCATAGGCACCCTGGGACGAATGCTCATAGGGCTGCCATCCCAGGCTGGAGCTGAAAATTAAATTAAAACCACGACAGGGACAGTTAATTAAAGCAGATTAGCGCGAGACTAATTAGGGACACTGACACTGGAACCATCGCACTCCAAGATGTTAATTAGCTGTTCATTAATGTCAGCTCCCCGTTCAAGAGAGAAATATGAACAGCCTTCTCTGTGCTTCCTTCCAGAGCGGGGTAAACAGGGGTGGCTGCCTGGGGCAGCCCAGTCCCCACCAGCTCCCTCCCTCTGCCCTGGAGTCTGCCCATGTGCTTTGTCTCCCACTGGGCCAGTGTCTGAGTGTGGCCACTGCCTGCGAGAACTTGGGCTTATGGGAAGAAGGGGTGCAGCAGGGCCCAACCTGTGGAAGCTCCAGAGTAAGGTGAGGAATCTGCTCTATATCACCTTGTGTCCATAGCACTCTCTGCTCTGCCTGCCTGCTCTCTGGCATGGATGGGATGGAGGCCAGCCTTTCTTTCATCCACATCATCACTTAGTCCACAGTCCATCTGTTCATCCATCCACCCGCCCACCCAACCAGCCACCTATTCCCCAGTCTTTCCATCCAATCATGTTCTTCTTTCCATATACACAAATGCACATAATTATGTATAATTTCTATGCATCCATTCACTAGTCTTAAGTCTATTCATCTATTAATCCTTAATCCTATTAATCCTTTCTTCCTTCCTCTTTCCTTCCTTCCGACCATCCATCCAATTATCTACCCGTCTATTCACAAACTCATCCATTCATCCATCTACTGATACTTTAAAAACAAAACAAAAACCATCTAGGGCCAGCCAGATAGCTCAGCAGACTAAAGCACCTGCTTAGGCAGATGCAGGGACAGGGATTGGGGTTCTGTCTTGGCATGCTGTGATAGCCCTGACCCCGGGGCACACTGAGACAGCGACTGAGACTGGGCGCAGTGGTGTGCACCTGTAATCCAAGTGCCTGGGAGACTGAAAACAGGAGGATCACTACAAGTCTGATCTGTGTAGTGAGACTCTGTAGACCCTGTACTAATACATAAAAAACCCATCTACCTGTCTATCCACTCCCAAGTATCTACTTTCCCTCCACTGACCCCCTCCTCCACCCATCAGTCACCTAGTCTTTCTATGTGTAGACTTCTCCATCTGCCCAGTGACCCCAAGAACACATCTGCCAGGTCCTCTATCCACACCCAGTGCCCAGCCACCCACTCACTACCACCCATCCCACCATTCCTTCCTCTGTCACTCTTCTCACACACATCTGCCACACACCCATCCCATGTGAGGAGCAGACAGAGGTGAGGAAGGTGCAGACTGCGGACTCTCTCTCTCTCTCTCTCTCTCTCTCTCTCCTATCAAAATCATGCCACATTCATTCAGTGACCATGTACTGTGTTGCCTGTTGGGTGTCACTTGAGGACACAGTGACAGATAAAGTTCCCAGCTGTACATCATGGTCTAGAGCAGCGATTCTCAGGGAACTAATGCAGGTAGTGACTGCTGCCCCTGAAGGCACACACGCTCACACAGAAAATAGGTTGTGTACAGCACCTCAGGCTTCCCAACTATCCTTAAAGGCCTCCTGTGGTCCTTAATCCAGATTTGTGGTACTGGCCAAGTGACACATAACAAACAGGTTGGGAGGGTTGGCCAAGCCTTCCAAGACAAAGGGGAAGATGCACAGCATTAGCTACGTTCTGCTCCTACTGAGCTCCTGGAGAGGAGGTGGCTGCAGGGGACTCCTGGGTTGTCTAAAGCCTGTCTGGGGTGAGGGGAGGCTGCTTAGTGTAGGAACGAAGCAGAGCTAAGACATGGGCCTGCCAACTTCCCCAAGGAAGTAAGGAAGGTGCCTCTGGACCTGCTTTTGCCCTTGTTCTGAGGTTGGCCAGGGTCCCTCCCAGTCTCAGTGGCTGTCAGCTTGGCGTTGGTGCAAATGCTGTCAGACTGTGACCTGGGCCCATGGTCCTCTGCCAGCCTGAGGGAGCCTGGTTGCAGGCAGGAACTCAGCTCTGTGGCTTTGTGGGACAGGGCTTTTCGCATCCTGGCCTCCACCTGAGGTGGGCATTGGGAAGTGGGGATGGAGGCTGGGCCTGGAGTTGTGCTACAGCCAGCTGGACAGTGGGCTGCAGCAGGCATTCTGGGAGTTGGGCCACAACCAACTGGCAGATGCCCACTAGGAGGCTGGCTCATGCCCTGCCTGGGACTGCTCCTTGCTGCAGCCTGGCCTTGCCTTTGCCCCTGCCCGTTCCAGCCTGCTTGGTTGCCTGGCTCCAGATGGTAACCTAGCAAGCCAAGGTCATGACTCTGATCAACTTCACTGAAGGTAACTGAACACTCATAGTGGAGTGGGGACTTAGGAGACCGAAAATTGTGGGCTCACATCACACCTCTGCCACTGAAAGAGAGGGGACAATAATATGTTGCATCTGCTCCCTTCCTTGCTTTTATTTTTGATTAACAATACTTGGCAGGGCTTTTTCTGTCTCATCCCTTTCCCTGCATCGTTTTGCTCGATGTGTGTGTGTGTGAGAGAGAGAGTGTGTGTGTGTGTGTGAAGGGCATATAACTGGATTTATTTGATTTTTAACCCTAGAAGTCACTGTCTATCAAGAAGAAAATATAACCTATTCATATTTATTGGAGCACTGGAATTGGAACTCAGTGGATACCTGCCAGCGGCCAGGCTCTCCCTCTCTCTCTCTCTCTCTCTCTCTCTCTCTCTCTCTCTCTCTCTCTCCGTCTCTCTCTCAGTCAACTCAGGACCTTGTGCTTGCCAGGAAGGTGCTTATGCCACTGAGCTATATCCCTGGCCCCAAATATTTTTTCCTATGGATACTGGGGTTAGAATTAAGGCATCTGTTATTCAATTCAGGGGTTAAAGGAAGCCCTACTCCCAGGCCAGGAAGGGGGAAACCGGACAGTGAGAGGAGCAACCCAAGAACCAGAAGAAAGATTCGCGTATGTAGGTAAGGCAAAGGCTGCCAGGCTGAGATCAGGACTTTCAAGGACCCAGCAGGCTTCTGAACTTGACCCTGCTCCTTTTTCCTGTTTGGTCCCAGGCAAGTCACTTGCCCTTTCTGAGCTTCAGGTTCCTCTTCTAGAAGACCTGGAAGTTGGGTCCTTTGTGAATGGGGAGTCACTACCCTGGGCTGGACCTGTGGTCTTCACATCAGAGAGAGGAAAAAACTTTTTGTTTAGGTCATTATTATTTTGATTTTCTGCCACGCAACTCTGAATTGATACAAGCAGTTAAAAATGCATTCTGTGGATTCAGATACACCCAGTATGAATCCTAGCTCTAACAACAGAGCCTCAGTTTCCCTATCTGGGAAATGGGTCTAACCACAAGTACTTCCTTTGTGCAATTCAAGGAGGAAATGCAGTGTGGGCATAAGGCGAGGGGCCTGCTCCGTAATGACAGTGTTGTGGCTGTTATTACCATCAGTTCTTATCTTCCCTGGTTGCTCTGTAAAAGCTGTGATGCCTGCAGCCCTCAGGCATTTGCCTGACCCTTTGGGGAAACCCACATAAGCACGGGAAGATCAAGGTTTGGAGGCCAGAAAGACCTGGGTTCTTGTCTCAGCACTGCTATTTATCTGTTGTGGCTGAGCCTGGCTCACCTCCTCTTTTCTCATTGCTCCCCAGGGGTTGCTGATCCCAATCTCCCTGGGGTTATTCTGAGGTTCTGGCCCAAGACCTTGGGGAGGGCGGCAGGAAGACTCTGTCCCGTGGAGGGCTTGTGGGTGCAGAGGGATGACCAGCTCCCGGCAGGCTCTTCTGGAGCATCTCGCCACTTGGCATCCCTTCCAGCCTCAATGGCCCTGAGGGGGGTTTAGGATGCAGGGAGATAAACCAAAGCCCCATTTTAAAAAGCCAATCAATTTGCAGCAATCCAAATAAAAGCCATTAGGTGTAGTTTCCTCACTGGAGACACCCAGGGGCCTTTTCCTCTCCAGCCTCCCAGGACATTGATCGGCAATTCCTGACACTAATGGAGGCCACAGAGGCCTGGTGATTTCCCTGCCACTCTCTGGGGACAGTGATGACATGTCAAGATCTGTCAGGTCGAGTCCATCCTGGGCAGTCGAGACCTCCGATCCGGCCAGGGATGGGGTGGCCAGCTGGGGTCGAGCCCCCTTGGGACCTTCACCCTGTTACTTATTTATGACTTGGTTTGACGCACGGTGAGTTAATGGTCCTACTGGGGCTGTGCAGATGGCCGGTCCTGTGATAGCAGGCTAGGTGGGGGAACCAATGGACCTCCAGGCCTGCCCTTTGACCCGGATGTAGAATTGCATCAAGGTGGCCTCGGTCCCCATAAGAGGTCTGGGAGCAGAGTGGGAACAGCAGGGTCACCAGAGAGGCCACCGCAGAGGTGGTGAAAGGTAAAAGCTGAAGCTGGTGTTTCAAGGCAGAATGAAAAGGCACAAGCAGCAGAGGGCAGAGTGGCTTCTGTCAGGACACCACGCTGCAGACCTGTGGAGAAGCCAGAGCCCCCAGAAGCCATCCAGTTCTGTGTCTTTTTATAGATGCTTGGCAGCCAAGGCACAGAGAGGGGAAGGCACTGGCCTGAAGTCACACAGCACAGCTCGGGGAGCCGGGAGCAGAGCCCGCTGAGTTGCCGGTGAGCCGGGAAGTGAGATTCTTTCAGAGACAGTTGTTCCAACTGCTAAAAGCCACCCTGGAGCCTGAGGAAGGGGTCCCATTGACTGCGGAAGGAGCCTGGTGGTGATGCTCAGAGTGACAAGCATGGGGACATGGTGCTGTCAGGGAAGCCAACTGTCCCAGGTTCAAGGAAGGGTGGCAGGGGAGGAGCCCTGGAGTGGGGGATGAGGGGTGAGGGGTAGGAAGACAGAGGTGAGGGGAAGGGAGAAGGGGAGAGGCCAGTGAGCAGCAGGTGCACAGGCCCGGAGGATGAAAGCCCGCCTTCCTCACAGGCTGGGCAGGAGTTTGGCTCAGCCCTGTGGGATCCAGGTGTTCCCAGCAGATTGCGGGGACCAGAGTTTCAGCTTAAGAAGAGGCTCTGAGCTGCCGCAGGGAGGTGACAAGGGGCTGAGGGCAAGCTGGGGTGCGATGGGGAGACCCCAGGCCTAGACAGTGTGGGGAGCGGGCCTGCAGGGATAGTGACTACCAAGATGCTGGGAGCCAGAGCCCACAAGGTGAGGCGTGTGACCGCCTGAGGGGTCGGGGCAGGGGGACAGCTCTGTGGGCCTGGGGGAGCGGGCTGGGCTGGGCCGCCATGTGTGGGAAGCTTAGACAGAAGGGACAGCGTGATAACCCTAAATGCAGATGGCCAGTGGGGTCCAGGGGTGAAAAAGGGAGGTGACAAAGGCCAGGCCTCCTCCCCACTAAGCACTTCCTCCACTCGGCAGCTGTTCCCTCCCAGCCTAGGCCCAGGATGCTTCTGGCAGCCTTGTCCTATCCCATCTCCCATGTTGGCCACTCTGAGGGTTGCACGCCGGGCACATGACCACTCCTACGGAGGACACAGGACTTGGGAGCCCCTGGTGGACACAAGCTCTCAGGTCTTGCAGTAGCAGCCAAGACACTGCTGACCAGCACGGGATGGGGGTGTCCGCTGAATGATCTCACAAACGCCTGAGAAAGGATGGACATGGGACAGTCAGGCCTGCAGAACAGGCAGTACAACTAATTCCCATTTTGCAAATGAGGGAAAAGGAGGCACAGAGAGGTTAAGTATCTTTGTTTGGGTCACACAGCAAGGGAGCAGGAATGCTGGATTCTAAATCCTGGCTTCCTGCCATAACGCCCACTCATCTGCTACTCTTCACAGCAGGCAGGGACCTTGGAGAGGGTGCTGGGAGCTCATGCTGTCCTCAGTTTCCCCACAGCCCGGCTGCCCTGCTGCCTTGAGGTGTCAGGCTCCCTGAAGCCTAGAATGCCAGCTTGTGTGTGCTCACTAGATTCTGGAATCTTTGCACTGCCTTCAGAGCCTCCAGATAGCTTCCAGGACCAATGAATTGCTTTCAAACACTCAGAAGCCTTTGGAACTTTTGGATAACCCCCAAGATGTGAACCCAAGGAGAGAGCCAGGAGGCCGGGGCCAAGGCCCAGCTCAGCAAGCCCATCTCCTTGGGCCCCTGTGGGCGCCGGCCACACGCTTGCTGGGCCAGCCTTGGCCGCCTGGGAGCACAGGGCCTCTGCCTGGACAGGTGACCTTGGATGAGTCCCTGCCTTTCTCTGGGCTAGTTGCTTTCTACGTAATGGGCTTTGGGGAGGTGGTAGGACAGGCAGCCCAGCTTCAGCATTCAGGGCCAGCCTTCAGGCCCATGCTTTAGCGTGTCCAATGTGTCACCTACAGGGAGTAGCCTGGCTGCCCATGCTACAGACTTGAGCTAGCTTCTCATGGGACTGGAACCAGGGCCCTTGCCCTCCACAGGTGCCTCTGAGGGAGGCCGTGAGGACCCGCCCCACGTGGCAGTTAAGCTGCAAAAAAAAATGGCAGTCTTCGCTTGCGACCTCAGAGGGTGGACTGCTTCAGCCACCCAGCACCGTCACCATGGTGATGGGCACAGAGTCGAGCTGGTCCTTTGAAGAACACTCGTAAAGGTGTGAAGGTACCCCAGATGAGCTGGTCTGCATCTGTGAAGCAAAACAGCTCAGGCCACTGCGTGCCTTGTATACCATGTGGCCTGTGGCCTTGGCTGGCCTGGGGAGGGGGTGGGGGTACAGCCAGACCCCAGCCTCGGTGTCCTGGCCTAAGTGGGAGGCCACTCTGGCGTACCACAAGGGAGACTGACGGAGACAGAGGGAAAGAGTGCAGCTTGGTATCAAACAGGTGCCTAGTGCATGACAGTTTTCCTCCGTTTGTCCCTGTTTTCCTGCCTGGGGCACAGGGTTGCCGCGTCCAGGCAGGATCTAGCCGCCGCCTCTCACCTGCTGTATTGTGGGTGTGCATATGTGCATTTGCCCCCATCGAAGCACGAACAGTGGACACCGGCACCCCACTGTCCTTGCTGAGCCACGCAAGGTAGCCCTCAACAGTCCCCAGTAAATAAACACAATTGCTCCTTAGGGGGGTGCTCCAAGACTCGTGGGGGTACCCACACCTATAGCGGCTCGAGTCCCTCCTATAAAACAGCAGCGCATTGGTACAGAACCCACGCGTGTCCTCCGACAGACATCAAACCGTCGCTTGATGATTTGTAATTCCTGGAAGAATGTAAATGCTATGTCAATAGCTGTTATATGGTATTGTTTAGGGAGCAATCACAAGGAAAGAAAGTCTGTACATGTTTGGTACAGATGTAATTTTTTCCCTCAAATATGTTTCAGCTATGGCTGGCTGAATCCACAGATGTGGGATCCGTGGGTCCAGAGAGGTGGTGCTGACTGCAAATGTGAGCCAATAAACACATGTGGGGTGACAGCTTCTAAACCTCAGATGGGGTGCATAGATTGTGGGGTGCTGGGGTGCATAGATTGTGGGTTGCAGGGCAGAGGGTGACGCAGGAGGATGGAGTGGAACATAGAGAGTCGCCCTCTTCATCCGCCATGGTGGTATGTCCCAATTGGCCCAAGCTAAGTTGGAAATGGCACAAGTGACAGATGCACCTAAGCCAGCCAGCACCCTAGCTCGGGGACATCCCCACTCAGTGTTGTGGGTGTTTACACCCTGTGATCAGGGCCACCCCATCCCCATCACCGGAGAAGACGCTACCATATGCCTGTCACCGGTATAGTGTCTACTGAATATGTATCATTTTTGGACTCACAAGTGGAAGCATGGTAAGTCAGGTCCCAGGGTCCCAGGGGTCTGGGCAAAGGATGCCACACATGGAGGATCCCAGAGCCTCACTGCAGCCGTCACTGGGCAGGGGTAGTGATTCAAGCTCAGAAAGGTGGACTCCCTTCCTGTGGCCACACAGCGAGGGTACCGTGCTGCCTGGCCCAGGAATTCCTATTCAGGACCCCTGCCCATCTCTACTAGCACCCACACGGCTGCCGGGCAGGATCCTGGGTCCTGGGTCCTGCATGTTCCCCAGGGGCCAGACTGCAGCCTAGAACAGGGGTGGGACTGCTCCCACAGGAAGCCTGAGATCTCCTACTTCACCCCATCCTCCTCCTCCTCCTCCTCTTCCCTCTGCTGCCTCCCCCACCCTGCTGCACACTGACACAGCAGGCTCCAAAGCTGCTGACAGGTTACACCCCAAGAGGAGGTGCCCCATGAAGACAAAAAGATCCAGGGTTTGCATTCTGGCCCTGCGATTTAAGAGCTGTGTGACCTGTGACAAGTTACTGAACTTTCAGAGCCTGGGTTTCCTCCCCTGGAAAACAGGAGCAGAGAACCTGCGTGACAGGTGACTATGAGGCAGAGGCCCATTGGTAGGTGTGGTCATGTTTGTAAACAGAAAAGTACTAGGTAGGGGGCTGGGTTTAAATGGATTATCATGGGTTGTAACATTGAACCATGACATATATACATAATACAATATGCCTAATTGAAATAAATCGTGAACCATCAATTAAAAGGCTACTAGATGTCAGCAGTTAGCAGGCAGCACACAAAGCACAGATTAAGCTCCTCTGTCCAGTGAGCATTGCCTTTGGCCATTGATTAGTCTCTCTGTCCATCCACCAAGTCATCTATTGGGTCATCTGCCAACCCCCATCAAATACCTATGCGGTGCAGGACACTGCAAAGCCTCAGATGGCTGGAATCCCCACATGTCCCTCCCACCCGTGATGACGACCAATGCCAGTGACTGCTTATGGAGTCCCAGCCCTGCCAGGCTTGTCCCAAGCCCTTCAATCCTCATGACTGCTTCCATGCCCACTTTACAGGTGAGGATGCCGAGGCCAGGACCCAGTTGAACCTAGATGCTGGGAGTTACATGCCTCTCTTTGTGACTGTCCCCAAAGTGCCCTCCCTCCCTCTCCTCATAGGCAACTCTGTGGCAAAGCGGGGTTTTGGTGCTGTTTTGGCAATGCTGGAACTAGAACCCGGAGCCCTATGAATACTCGGTAAGTGCTGTAGCACAGAGCTACACCCCAGCCCCTCACTCTCCACAGCCCCCATCTCTTCCAAAGGTCCCTTGGGCACCTCTGGGTACCACCTCTTCCCCCTGTAGCTTCCAAGGCTCATCATTTCCATTTCCATCCATCCAGGATTGCTTTTTGCACCAAATGTATTCCATGGGTTTGCTGGCATCTTTGCTGTGTACTCCAGGCAGAAGATAGGGAATCCCAGGGGACCCCAGGCCTATAGCTGCATCATCCCCACAAAGCTGTCCTCCTCCCCCACCAAGCAAGACATATGGGACACAGGGGCTGACCAGTGGCAGCCAAACTCACTATGATGTCACACTCAGGCCAGAGAGGGAGGCGAGATGAGCATGTAGGGGCTGAGGGAGGGAAGGGACCCGCTTCTAGGTGACACGGCTGCTCAGGCTGGGCTCCAAGGACTCATTCCATCGAGCCCAGTGTCTAGGCAGGGTTACTTGCCACTACGAGGACAGATGGGCTGGGGACACTGGACTGAGAGTCTAACTGAGGGGAACAGCCATTTCCTGGGTATCCCTACATATGGTGCACGTGACAGCTGTTGGTGCTGATCCTGGAGTCAAGCAGTGAGACAGGACTGGATAGAGAAGTGCATCCAGAATTTGGATCCTGTATAGAGGTCACAGGTGTCAGAGCTGACCCTTGACTCCGAGACTCCTAGGCCAGTTGGTGCCCAAAGCACAGGTTGACCGAGCCCTCCCTCATCCAGTAGCTCTGGAAATGGGACAGGGCTGGGGTGATGCTCTTTCACACTTGGGGCTAGGAAGCCTTCCTCTGCCCAACCCCCTCAGTTTACAGGTGAGAAGATGGTGGCTCAGAGAGCGAGAGGCTCACTCCGGGTCACACCGTCAGGGAGCAGTCAAGCTGAGATCAGACTCTGCTTTTTCTGACTCTCTAGTTTTGGCTGATGGCACCTAACCCCAAAGTCAAGGAAAAGGGCATTTCAATAAGTAACTTTGGAGTTGTCTGAGGGCTGAGTAAACTTGGACCTCTGTCCTGTTGGGATGTCTGAGTTCACCATGTGAGCTGTCATTTCTCAGCCATATCATCGAATAACAAGGACCAAGTCACAACTCAGGAGCGACTCAGTGACCAGGAACCAGAAGGGGCTGGCTGGGGTGGGGATGGGGAGGCTGAGAGCCTGGAAGGTGGCTTCCTGCCTGGGCAGCTCTGCTGGGGATGGGCTGTCCTTGAATGGACCCTGGTCACCGGAAGCCCCTGCACCCCTAGCCACCCATGCACACTGAGACATTCCTGAGAAAGGCACAGCCCTCACTTGTGTCTCACAGGACTGGGTACAGAGGACCACAGGTGACCTCCGGTTCTGACCTTCCTTTGACTTGGGGAACTGAGATCCAAGGAGAAACGTGGATTTGATGCTGCTGGAAGGCAGCAGGAGGTGGCATCCCAAGGACCAAGTGAACAGCTTGCCCTCCACCCCCATAAGGCCCAAGGCACAGAAGAAAGGACCCAAGGACGGGGCCCCTACTGCATGGTATCAGTCAAGCAGCCTTCCCACCATGGCTCATGGTGGCCACAGTGACTTGGCTGCCACCTCCTTGGCCTCTTCTCTGGGGCTGGTACCCAGGTGTCTAGCACAAGAGCTACCGACTTCAACCCTCTTAGCAAAGATCTGGGCAGGTGGAGCTCCAGCTGCCGCCTTAGCAGGCACAGTGTCCTGGTGGCCAAGCTGAGCTCTTCACCTGGAAAGTCCTCTGATGTATCAGACCTCAGGCCCAGCACCTTCAGAACCAATGTGAGTGGATCAGGCTTCCTGGGCTCCCATCTGTACCGCACAGATCTCTAGAGCGACACCTCTCAGCATATGATTATTCTTCCCTGGACCTAGTACAGAGTAGACACACAGGGCATGCTGTGTTGGTATTGGCTCAGCCTACGCTGTGCCTAACATGGTGTTCCATACACTCCAAGGCCAGGAATGGGGCCTGACCTACGACCAGAAGCAGAAGCTTGCAGTCAGACCACTTTGGGTTCAAATCCTACCTCCCTGTGTGATCTGGGAGATGCCTGCATACCCTGCCTGTGTCAGTTCCTCATCTATAAAATGCAATAATTACATCTGCTTGAGATGAGATGATTGAATCTTTTGCAGAGTATTTAACAAAGTAAGGAGCTTGGCACATAGTAAATGCTAACTAAATGAGCAAATATATATATATATATATATATATATATATATATATAAAATAAACGTTCTGGAATTAGCGTATCATACGCTATTAAGAATGAATAAAGACTGCAGAGTCCTGGAAACTTGCCTCAGGCACTGATCCCTTAGAAAAACATCTTAGAAGGGTTTCATCTGATCAGAGATATCTCTGCACCCCGGCCTAAGCTCCATTTAATTGTCTTGCTCTGAGGGTGCCGGGTAAATACTCCAGGCCAGCTGGTGCCTGGAAACTGCCAACTGCCGGGGAGCAGCTCGTTAATTCTCCGGTCTCCGCGCACAGGCACCGAAGCTTCTGCAACTCATCTTGGGAAACTGAGTGGAGTGGGTTAGGCTGGGGCCAGGGGTCACAGGAAGTGGGGTTGGGGGTGTCAGGGGACTTGAAGGGGCCCGCAGAGGTACTGCGGGAAGCCATTTAGGCTGGAGGAAACAGGGCCAGAGCTGCAGAAAGGCAGATGGATCGCAGGCCTGGTCGGGCCCTGCCAGCTCTGACTCAGTTTTCGGGTCTCTGCTAGGGTAAGAGCAAGCCAGGCCTCATGGTGAGGCTGAATGCCCAGCCTGCAGGGTGGCAGGCTCTGGGGTCCACAAGGTCCTACATCAGCGGAGGAGATACAGGACACAGAAGTTGACAGCCAGACTTGTGGCTTTAAATCCTTCCCTGAAACTTCCTGAATGTGCCTCAGCTTCCCTTTCTAAACCAAGAAGACAAACTGGGTGTGCTGGCACACACCTGTAATCCCAGCACTTGGAAGGCTGAGGCAAGAGGATCACAAGTTGGAGGCCAGCTTGGGAAACTTAGTGAGTTCAAGGCCACCCTCGACTTAGTGACACTGTCTTAAAACCAAACCGAAATGAAACTAAGATGAATAGTATCCATGTAAAAGGGATGTCTCAGGAATTACTTATTAGAGCTGAGAACTGCCTGGTCTACAGAAATCACTCTGTAAATGTTTAGTTACACTACCATGAAGATGCCTTCTCCCCACTTGGAAAGCATGCTATTTGGACATTCTCATCCGCAAAATGTGAGTGCTGGACTTGCCCAAGGGGGGGCGTGTAAGTCTTACCACATGTGCGGCTCTAAGGAATCTTCTGGGGGCACTTCTGGACTGAGGGGAAGAGTGATGTGATTGATTGGTGATGTCTGCTCTGGATCCAGGAAGGGAGCCAGGCAGTGAGAGGGCATGTCTTGCCCCTAATATCCCTGGGACATTTCATTTACCTCGCAGATACTGAGTCCCTGCTCTGTGCCAGGCACTGGGTTAGGTCTGATATGTAAAGGTAAGCAAAACAGTCACAGGCTGATGTGGTAGTGTATGCCTACAATTCCAGCTACCTTGGAGGCTGAGGCAGGAGGGTTGTAAATTTAAGGATAGCCTGGACCACTGAGCAAGGCCCTGTCTCAAAATAAAATTAAAAGGGTTGGGGATGTGGCTCAGTGTATAGCAGTTGTCTAGCATGGGTGAGGCCTTGGGTTTAATCATCAACAGCACACAGACATGAAAGGTAGAGAGAGAGAGAGAGAGAGAGAGAGAGAGAGAGAGAGAGAGAGAGAGAGAGAAGAGATACGGGTGCTTTCCAGGTGGAACTGTGCAGGAAGGGGAGTGGGCACACTACTGCAATCAGAGGGAAGCTGGGCCCCCTCTATGTGACCTCTGTCCCCACATCCACCAGGGGCACAGTGACATCTTTCCTGCCTGAACTGTTCATGTTTCCAGGAATTTTCATTTCCTTTGCACCCCTGGCTTCTAGGTAGAAGGCTCCTCCTACCCATGATCCTCTCTCTTCCAAGGACAACCCTCGATGCCTTGGGAATAAATTTTCTCTGCAAGCAGCAGCCCGTATCCATGTAGGTGCAAGAACTCTACGGGCTCCACCTTTGCAGGGTGCCATAGCTGTGCTCAGGGCTGGAACTCCTGGGTGCCACAGTCAGGCCTTCTTCATACCGGGCGCCAGAGGTAGCTTGGCCCATAGCACAGGCTCAGGCCACAGGGCTTCAGGGCGGGGAGCCAGACCAGAGGAGGACCTCCGACCTTTAGGAGGCTGGGTTCCTCAGCTGTGCAGGTCCAGCAGTGTGCTCAGGTCAGGATGCTGACCTTAAGAGCTGGTCCTGCTGCTTCCTGGTCATGCTTGTTACACAGCCATTCCCAGCCTCTGTCTCTAGAATGGGGACACTGCAGTATCACAGTGTGCAGCGTCATGAGCAGCCTAGCATACATTAAGTCCTCAAGGCCACTCCTCTTTCCCTCCTTACGAAGTAGTATTCAGGGCCAGTATCTGTGTCCTTGCAGTGCTAGGTGGGACACAGGTCCTGGGAGACACAGAGGCACAGCCCAAATGCCAGACAACAGGGCCCAGAGGGGACAGGGGAGGATGGAAAGCGAAATCCTTCGAAGGTGCCCTGGCTGGACCTGGTGTCCACAGAGCCCCTCGAGCAGTGGACCCCAAGCCCACACTTGGCCCCCTTACCGCCCTGCCTTGCAGGGAGGTGTTTCCATCCCTCCTTACTAAGCGGTGACTGCTCTTGGTGCCACAGCTAGAGCGCTGGTAAGAAAGGCACCTCTGTGTCTCTCTGGGGAAGCGGGGCTGGGGGCGGCGGCGAGGGGGGGCCCACAAAGCTCCCGCAGCTGTGTGTTTGCAAACAGGGGAGCTGAGCTGTGCAGAGGGGCTGAAAGCACTAATTGTCTTTAATTAAAGGAGGTTGGAGGCAGCGCAGGCTTTGACAAAAGAGATTTCCAGCCTGTTAGCAGCTTCAGCCTGAGCAGAGGCTGGGAGGCCCAGGCGCGCCCTCCGCTTTGTCCCTGTGGGGCCTGGCCCTGCGGAGGGCACAGCCAACACCTGCCTGGTGGGGGTGGGGATGGGTGGCAGGGGCTGAGCTGAGAGAAGTGGGCTCCTGGGCCAGGACAGAGAACCTCACGGGGCAGCTCCATCTCATGAGCACATTCCGCCGGTGCACAGGGCTGGGGGATGGGACGTCAGGCCTGGGTTTCAAGGACTGCACAAGAGGCACCATCAGCATGGATGCTGGCGTGTGGAGATCGCTCCGTGCGTGTTGACCTGGCACTGCCCCCTCCCGTCCGCCCCACTGGAAAGCCTCCTATTTGGACACCCTCCTCTGCAAAACACAAGCAACCCCAGCTGGCCTGGGCTTGAATGCTCGCTCTGCAGCTTAGTAGTTATATGACCCTGAGCCAGGGACTTCCCATCTCTGTGCCTCAGTTTCCCACCTCTCAGAGGGGGTGCTCAAAACAGCGCACACCTTGCAGGATCCTGTACGGATTGCGGAGTTAACACACCATATCGGCGCAAGGCACTTTATAAATGCCCACAGCCATCGTTCCTCCCTTCATTTGTCCAACTGTGCACCTGGTGGGAGTTCCCAAAGGCCCTCGATGTATCTGGGGAATCCTGGTCTGAATGGCTGGGTTCCAGTCACTTGTCACATCACCCCCTGCCTCACTTTCCCCCTTCTGAGCATCGAGGGCTGGTTAGGATGGCCTGAGAGGGGTATCTGTATCTGTAACCTCCCCCACTCCCCCCACTCCATGCACTCTGGGAAGTGGACTTCTCTGGAGAGCAGCTCAGCCTCCCTGGGCTCCTGCTCCCTGATGCATACAAATGGGCCAGCCGCCCACCCCAGCATCTCACCCCATTCTTTTGTTTTCCTGCTCACCAAGCTCACCCTCAGACACATCTGCAGCCCCCAGTGCAGCACAAGCGCATGCTGGCGAGCACCCTATACATACATACGCACGCACAGAGGCACCTTCCAGGTTCCCACCCTCAGTCCACCTCACCTGATAGAATCACAGCCCCCACCCCCCGATGTACACGTAAAGGCTTGATACCCCCAGGCCCAGCTGCTCACGGCGTCTGATCCCTAGATCCCCTCGGCCCAGCTGGCCGGGCAGGGTGGTCAAGATGTGTGGGACTCCTCAGTCCTCAGGGGAGGGGCAGGTCTGGAGTGCACACCTTAGAAGCACCGTGGAGGGCTGGGAGATTGTCACCATGGAGGCAAAGAGGCTAAGGTGCATCCGACCCCCTCTGGGGGCTGTCAGGAGGGCTGCCTTCTGACCCTCGTTTGACCTTTGCATATCTGGGTTCAGGAGAGGCTCCCCTCTTCAGCCCGCAGTGCACCCCAGTGTCCACACTGGGCCCTGATGAGGACACTGAGGCTCCAAGAGGCTGAGTGTGGCCTGAGGCACAAATGGAGTCCTGCTGCACCTCAGCACCTCTGTGTCCCTTAGAACCACAAAGCCAGGCCCTGGTGGTCAATGTGGAGCCCAGGTGACAGGTAGATGATTTGGGCTTAGAGGTAGGTGGCTCATCACATACCCGGAGGATTCTAACCCCAAGGGAGTGGCAAGGGGCCGAGAAACTGTCTGAGACCCCCAAACAGATGCAGGAACATCGGCTTCCATCGTGGCTTCACCAGGTGCTGGCCCAGCTCAGGACCAAAGGCCTCCAAAGCCTCCACAGGCTGGCTGCCCCGCATCCCCTGGCCTTGGCTCCCAGTCTGCCCTCACTGACCTCAGGAGCGCATGGGCTCTCTCACAGCCCAAGCAGCAATCTCCAGGACCTGAGGCTCAGGGGACTGACTGTTCAGCTCACCTGTCTCCACTGGGTTCTGAGTGTGTGGGGGACGGGGCCCTTAAACACCTGGTGGGACATGGTGAGCCTGGCCAGCTTTACCTCTCTGAGCCTCACACTGTGGCCTTTAGGAGCCTGCTCTGTCTTATGGGGAGAAAACTGAGACTCAGATGTAGAGGCCCTGCCCAGGGCACAGAGGGGTCCTGAACGAGCTGGAGTGGGGCTGTCAGAAGACGCATGTGCAGCATAGACGCTGCCAGGGGACAGGCTCTGCAGGCAAAGAGGCTAAGTGCATCCAACCCCCTCTGGGGGTTGTCAGGAGGGCCGCCTTCTGACCCTCATTTGACCCTTGCATATCTGGGTTCAGGAGAGGCTCCCCTCTTCAGCCCACAGTGCACCCGGGGCATAAGGTCCCCTAGGCATTGAGGGGAGAAGGGGAAAGGGTTGGAGAAAAGGGGAGAGGGTGCAGGCAGAAGACAGGAGGTACGAGACAGGGGACAGCATAGTGGGGTGGCAGAGGGAGGGGGGCAGAGTGGAGTGGTTCAGGCAGAAACTGCCAAGAAAGGAGCAGGAAGGGGAAAACCCAGGAGGAGGAGGGAGGGAGATGAAAGCAAGGAGAAAGGAAGAGGCAGGCAGCAAGAGAAAGAGGCGTCAGGTTCAGACAGAGGGAAGGGGTGTCACGGCCCTGAGGGCCTGGACTCTTGAGCTGGGGGAGGTGGAAGGAGGAGGCTCTTGCTTCTCTGCTGTCCCTGTGCCAGCTGTGAGGGAGGCTGGGTGAGAATGTGTGAGGGGGTCAGCGTGCCGCAAGCGTGTTTGGAGTGTGAGTGGGTGTGAGTATGCGTGTTCAGGCCCAGGCGGGTGTGGGCAGCAGAGAAGGGTGTCTTTTCTTTCTCTCCCCATCTTGCATTCCCCAGCATGAGCTGTAAGATTAATTCATATTTAATACAGTCTCTTCAGGCATGATGGGGGTGGTGCATATTTGCTGTTTGGAAAAAGGCACTGGGTAATGATGAATTGGTCGATGGATTGATTAGTTTTTATCCATCCATTCACCCATCCATCTACCAATCCATCCATCCATCTACCCATCCATCCACCAATCCATCCATCCATCCATCCATCCATCCATCCACCAATCCATCCATCCATCCATCCATCCATCCATCCATCCATCCATCCATCCATCCACCCCACCCTATCCACCCATTCACCACTCATCCATCCATCCATCCACCCCTCCATCCATTCATCCATCATTCATCTATCATCTACCCAACCCCCATTCACCCACTTACCATCCATCCATCCATCCATCCATCCATCCATCCATCCATCTATTCCTCCACCACCTGCTGAGCACCTACTGCATGCCAGACACTACTGAACAAGCTCCACAAACGCTCAGGTCCTGGATGTAAATGCTAGTTCAGGAAAGTAACACACACTGCAGGCCTGAGCCAGTCCCCCTGCCTCCTAGGGGTGTCCTGTTTTCTCACCTACAAGATGGGTGGTGATGCCCACTTCCCAGGGTGGGTTAAGACAAGTCAGAAAGTCCCCAGGACTGCTAGAGAAAAATGGGTCCTACAGTGGCACCATGGCCTCTCAACTATTGTTCCACTCTGTGATGGCTCTTATGGAAGACCCTGAGCAGCCACACACAACCAGCTCAGCCAGCCCTGGGGATGGCCACAGCTGTGCAGTCCTGGTGGGTGCCAGGATGGGTGGCCCTGCCCAGACCTGGCAGCTGTGGAATGAGCATGGGGAGGGGTAGCAGGGGCCACACCCCTAGATGCCCCACAGCTGCCCTGCCCCTCAGGCCTCAAATATCCAGGGCTGCCTCAGGCTATTTATGTCTGTCTGCCAGGTCTCAACTCAGATGCCTCTTCCTCCAAGAAACCTTCAGGACTCCTGGGCTGGGTACAGTCACCTTTTCACCTCCCATGCCCATGGTCCTCAGAATCTTTTTTTTTTTTTTTTTTTTGTAAGGGTCTATAAGGTCTCACTACATATATCGAACTCATAGCGATCCACCTGTGTTCAGCCTCCCAAAGAGCTGGGATTACAGGCATGTGCCACCACGTCCAGTCTCAACCGTTGTCCCAGCGTGCTCCGAGGGCACAGCATGCTGGGATCGAACCCCGGCTGCTGCATCTGCTTAAGTAGGCACTTTAATCCACTGAGCTATTTGGCCGGCCCTTGCTCCTCAGAATCCTTACACTTCTTTCTCACATCTTGCCACCCTCTGCATCAGGATCTCCTCATCTTTCTGTACCATGAGGTCTTGGAGGCAGGGGCTGCAGCGGATGGGTGCAGGGCTTGGCATGTGGCAGAGCTACTTCCGAGGGGCTGGGGCTTTGCAGGCCCGTAGGCTGACCGTCTGAGCATACTGGGTTTGGTGCTGCTTTTCCCAAGGGCCCTAACCCACTTCCTGGGACATCATAGCTCTCCTTGGAAGGGCTCACTTGGAGGTCCAGAGGGTGGGGGGCAAAGTCAGGATGATAGGTGGGGAGGACAAGTTCCACTGACATGGACTGCCCTTAGCCGCTCTGCTGTCTTCCTGGAGCAAGGAGGGGGTGCAGACTGGCCTTAGGGTGGCGGCCATGCCAAGGATGGCTGGCGAAAGGAGGAGCTCTAGACATATGAATCCAGGAAGCCCCTCCTCATTCCTTGTGCTTTTCTCCCAGTGTACATAAACTGCTTTTGCAAATGAAGCTCTGGGACAAAACCCCACCCCTGCAATCAAATCAACCCCGAAGTCCCTGCCGGGTGGGAATTCTGATGCTCCACCCCAATCCCCCCCCCCCCCAACGGGTGGCCCTGAGTCTGGCTGCCAGCTCTACCTGAAACAGAAGCCCAGTAACTTGAGTATCCACCACTTCCCACAAGCACCCCCTAGAGGTAGGGGGTGGCCCAGTCCTTGTCCAGGCAGGCCTGCACCCACCCACTTCCTTCGGCCCAAGGCTGGGTTCAGCGCTGAACACCTCCCTCCTCCCTCTCCCTCTACTAGGTCGTGACATTCACCAGCATCGCTTCTGGTCCCATCTGCAGATCGCCCCACCCCCGGCAGCTAATCCCCACAAAGCCCGGAGCAGGGCCCAGCATGACAAGCAGGCCTGCGCGCTGCTGGCAGCTCGGCCGAGCGTGCTTGGAGGGGCCGAGGCGGGATTCTGCGGCTGTCACTCTCTCCATCCGCGCCTCTAATTGGATTCCCAACACGCAGAGGTCGGCAGAAACGCAGCAGAGAGGAGAATCAAAGGGAAGGGGCGTCTGGGAGATAAAGAGAGGCATTCTTCCCCGGCCACAAAGACTGCAGCGTGAGGGGGCGGAGGGGACCCCGCAAGGGGCTGCCCATCTGGAGGGGGAAGGGAAAGAGAGGGAACCTTATTGGAGGCTGAGGGCTGCTGCCGTCCACCTCCACACACTCGGGCCCTGGCCTTCTCTGCCATCCTTGCCTGTCACCCCTGGGGTCTGGCCTGGCTCCTGGCACTCTAGGGAGCATTCTTGGAATGTGGGGGAGCTCAGGAGTCAGTGCGCCCCCCTCCGCACCCGTCTTGGCTTTCCACCTGCTCCCTGTGAGACTCAGCAAGGTCTTGCAGTGTCCTGGCTTCAGTTTTCACCTTGGTGGAGTGGGGACAACACCAGCTGCCACACGGGGCAGTGTCCAGGATGAATGAAGAGACATCAGCAAGGTACTGGGAGCAGAGGACCTGGCAGGGGCAGCTCAGAAGCGCTCCTTCCCAGGCTGCCCCATGGGCCTCTTGACAGACTCAAGCCACCCTCTGCAGAAGGCAAAAGTGCACCAGGAACATCACACCGGCTCAGAGGACAGATGGATAGACTGGTAGGGGCAGCACCACTCCCATCTTCACCTCTACCCTGTGCCTGTGTGGCAGACAAGCATCTGAGGCTTGGGAAGGGATGGGAATGGCGGGGCCATGTGCCTAACAACCAGCATCAGGCCTGGAAGCCTGGCCCGAACCCCATGCCCAAACCACAGCCCTCCAGAGTCCCTGGCCCTCCTGTGCTTCTGTGCACAGCCTGAGGGTGGTGGGTTGGCCAGGGACAGAGAACTCCGCAGCAGAAGAGGCTCTATGTGCTTTAAGAGCGATGGGTCTGCTGACTTTGGTTCATGAAAGAGACAAGAAGAGGACCTCAAAGGAAATTTCTGAGAGACAGAAAATCAATGGCTCTGACATCCTGGCCTCCAGAAACTGTGTGTGTGTGTGTGTGTGTGTGTGTGTGTGTGTGTGTTACTAGCATGCACACATCACTTACACATGTGTGCTTACAAATAGCCATCGTCAAGTGCACATTCATCTGGCTCCCCACAGTAGCCATGTACACACAAACACAGTGTGGCTGATCCCCCAGACACCTGTGCAAACACGTACCAGTGACCCAGTGAATGTGTTTACACAGTGGCAGCATACACAACCCAGGATGGATGCGTGTGCACACACATTCCTATCTAGGCACTTGTGTGGCTGAGCACCCGCCCTGCACACAGGTATGTCAGGCAGTAGACACAAGAGCACACCCACATGGGAGCAGCATGACTCACCACGGGTTCTGGGGTGACCTGCACAGGTGCAGGTGTGCCCAGTCCAGCTGGAGATGTAGGTACATGCTCAGGGGCTCAGAGATGTCCCAACATGCAGAGCCAATCTCCAGCACATGTGTGCACAAGCACACTTGCAGCAGGCCGAGCACACACACACACACACACACACACACACGTAAGGGATGCTCCGTGTTGACCTGGCACATACGTGTGCATTGCTCTCAGTTTCCAGGGAGCTCCTTCAGACAGACAGCTCTGACAGCTGGGTGTGGAGGGAAGCAGCTCAGGACTGGGGTTCTCAGGGATACGTACCGGGTGCTCCTAAGGCTACCCAGAGTGCCCAGGCAGCACACAAAGGCCCACAGCCACTCTTAGGTCTTCAAAACGCTGCTAGTCAGATGGTGATAGCTTTGAAGGCAGAAACTAGGAGCTTGGGTCTGGCTTCCTAGAAGGAGTCAGAGTAACCCTAAAGGGATTGGGTGAGGCATAAGAAGTACCTGGGGCAGAGTCTAAGGTTGACACGAGGTCCTGGGCCCCAAATCTGCTGGGAACACAGGAACAGAAATAGCTCCACATGGTCCCTAACCCTTAGCCGGGCCACATACCATGGCTCACCAGACAAGCTGTGTTCACAGCCACTTACTTGCAGCCAAGTAAGTCTGGCCTGGAGCGAAACACTTGCTCTCTGTGACTCTGTTTTTTTAATCTGTCAAAGTGGATCGTTACACCCCCCGAGCCTGTTGATAGCTAATTCCAGACTTCCATCAGCAGAGCTAACATGCCAGGTGCCAGGCCAAAAGCTTTCCTTTCATTACCTCCTTGATTTCTCACAACTCTCCCTGTACCATTCCATGTACTCTTCCACCCATTTTACGGATGAGGACGGCAAAGCTTGGGGGCTTAGGTAGCTGGTCAGAGCCACATGGGCAGTAAAAACTGGAGTCAGTATTTGAACCCTGGAGGCTGTCTAATGCCTCCATCACTAAACATTCTTTTTTTCTTAGCTACTTGGACTGTGGCTGGCAACGTGGAAGCAGATGGTCACAGTTGCCCTAGTGGCCTCTGGAGGGGCTGCAAGGACCAGGTACGACAGAACTAGAGGCTGTTAGTACTTAAGAGCTATGGTATAGATGGTGACACTGAACTTCCAGGAAGGTGGTGAGGATGAAATAATCTGCCAGGGTCTCAGGGCAAGGGGGTAGCAGAGCCCAAATTTGGACCCAGGCTTTCCCTGACTCTCAGATGTTCCAGGGCTGCTAAAGAGAAGGACCCTGGCTAGTTCAAGCAACGCACTTCTACAAGAGCAGAGGAGGCACCTGGTGTGTGCCCAGGTTTGTTTGTAACTGGGGCTCATCTATCCCCGCGTGCAGCCCCTCCGTAGACATGTGTATACTCCCTTTGCTCTCTATTAAGCCTGCCAGAAATTTCTGGAATTAGACTACTTCTCCCCACCCTCATTCTTTTGTCTTCTGAACTCTTTTAACATCTTCAAACTGAAAGCCTTGGGAAGCTGAGACCACTGGTCCTAAGCAACAGGGAAACTGGGGTTCAGGCAAAAAGGGCCTGGCTGAATAACTCTCACAGGTGGTAAGTGGTGGGCAGGGCCTTATCCTCTCCTTAGCCCCATGTCTGCACAGATCTGGGCGCACAGTGGGTTTCCCTCAGCTCCTAATGATAGAAACGGCTTCATAGCAAGTTCTGGTCTGGGACCACACAGCAGGGATCTGAACACCATCCGCAAAGAGCAGGGGTAGAAATCACATTTGTTCCTGTGAAAGATGAACATGAATGAGAAATGCTTTCTAAAGCCACCAGATTCAAGAAGGATTTGAGAACATATGGGAAAGCCTATCAAGAATAAAGACCCTCTATGTGCTCTTACAAGTATCTGTCCCAACCACAGCCAGACTTGCTGTAGCATCCTGGCCATGCCAGCCCCTTGGCCCACCCTCCCTCCTTCGTTAGGGGTGGGAGGATCTGATGACCAAGGCAGAGATGGGGTGGACTCTGTGGCAAGTATTCATAGCGCCCCTTCTAAGAGCTAAATGCCATCCTAGAACCTGAAAATGCAGTAAGGACTGAAACAGACAGAAACTCTGCGCTGGTGGCGGCTACATTGCAGCTGGGGATGACAGTAGCAGAGGAACAAGCTCAAACAAACGCAGTATGTCATTTGGTGACAGGATGACAGAGAGATGGAGTGAGGGTGGGCAGGGGGAAAAGGGGATGCATGCCTGAGCAAAAATGGGGTGATGGGGAGCGTTGATGAGATGACATTAGGCAGAGACCCGGAAAAAGCAAGGAAGCAATCGATGTGGCTATCTGAAGAAAGAATATTCCAGGCAGAAGAACCAGCCAAGGAGGTCAGCTTGCTACAGCAAAGGAGGCAGGAAGGAAGCGGAGGGAGACGAGGAACCCAGGGTGGAGGGCTTCAGGGGCTGCTTTGGGGACCTGGGCTTTTGCTCTGTGTGGGATGGGGGGGTCTCAGTGGTTCTGAGCTGACCAGGAGCTCTCTGGCTATGGCTAGAGGAGAGTTGTGGGTGGTGGAGGCAGGGTGGAGGTGGCCAGCAGGCAGGTGAGTGCAGACTCTGGACTCCAGAGAGAGGCTGGGCTGGAGATGATCCCAGAGAAGGCCTTTGACATCCCGGGACAGGAGGGGAGTCAGCCAGGCAAAAGGAAGAGGAAGAGCTAAGGACTTGGCATAGAGGCCCTCCAAGGTACAGAGGAAGGAGATGAGCAGGAACCCCAGGAAGCACCCACAAGGGGTTCCAGAAGAGACATGGTCCCAGAAGAGTTATGGCCGCATGCTGCTGGAAGCTGGGGAAGCAGCCACTGCTGTGACATAAAGAACATGATGGCCTGGGGGATGAGTGGGGGATGAAAAAAGGGGTTTGAGACAGGTTAGGAGAAAGAGCAGCATCCAGGAGGCTGCTGGGTAGAGCCCAGGCATTGGAATAAATCTACCTATAACCCCATCTGAGTCCCAGCTCTGTCTCTTTCTCAAAGTGAGCCATGGGCAGGTCCTCTCACCCTGTTGAGGCTTAATTTCCTCCTCTGGAGAATGGGGATAATACCCCTTTTACCTCCAGGGTTGATGAGAATCAAAGGAGATAAAAATTGTGAAAAAAGAATTACTAATGAGGAAACACCGAAAACATTCCAGTGGGATGGGTATAGGTTTTGGATTTCATTTCTGACTCCACCATCCATTAACTGTGAGCTTGGGCTGGCTGCCTAATTCTCTGGGCCTCCACATCCTCTTCTAGAATCCCTACTTGTGGGGATCATACGGATTCGGCAAAGCATTGCACACCAGGCCCAGGGCAGAGGCTCACTGCATAGTGAACGTCCACACGATATGTGTTCTCTTTCACCTGGACTCCTAGTTCCAATCTGTGGTTTAGGACTAGAGCTCAGCCAGAGGCAGAGTTGGATCAGGACCCTTTGGTCCAGTCTGGTTTCCTGGGAGACCCATCTCACTGAACTTCTTTGGCTTCAGTGTTCATTGCCACACAGTTGGTGAGCAGCACTCAGAGGGTGGGAAGAGAGGAGAGAGGAAGCAAATGCTTGCTCCATGCAGGCTGGTAGTTGTAGCACCTGGGTCCTTTCCTTGGCCTGCTGGTTGCCATGTGACCCTGACCCAAAAACAAGCCGCTGTAATGAATGCAGATGCAGTATCCACCCTGCACAGGGCTCCGTGGAAGAGACTGGTGAGGGGAGGAGCCTCAAGGCCACGCCCACTGGGGGGTTCCCTTGGGCCTTGGAGCCCAACTAGGCTGCCCTAAACTCACCACTGTCCTCACACAGCTATGTGTCTCTGGGAGTGAGGCGCTCCGAGGTAGCCCCAGCTCCTCCCATCTGTGATGTGTGGATTGCCATGGTCTTGGGGAACCCTGGGGTCTCCGTTTTGCAAAGGGAAGGCAGAGCTGCCTGCTTGGACATCTCACAGCTGCCTGGCTGGACTTCTTAGAGACAGCAACCCCGGGTCAGGAGGAGGCAGTGCTGCTGGCTTTGGGTCCCAGCTCTACCCAGCCACCTGCCCCCCCAAAAGTGTTCCATGACACTGGGAACATATTGTTTGCTGTTGGCTTCAGTGTTCCTGCCTCTAAAATGATGACAACAACCTTCGTGGTGCCTGTCTCGGGTGAGTGTCATTCAGATCAAAGCATCTCATGGGGTGAGACCAAATGCCACACCAAAGCAGCCTCCAGTCTCTTCTGGAGCTAAGCAGGGTGCAAGTAAACAAATATTGTACATGTGTAAGACATTATAATTACAAGTGGCATTTCGCCCCCAAGCTACAGAGAAAAAGACCCAGGCTGGTTGGTGTAGTGTGAAGAATTCTGGGCCTGAGGTCTGATCCTGGCCTGCACCTGACAAGGTGAGTCTCTCCCGCCCTGCCCCAAGGCCTTGGCAGGGATCACACTAGTGTCAGAAGGATTTCTCCCAGTTCTATCAATGAGGAATTAATAAACAATATGCTGTCCTCTCCCCGCCCCCCCAGAGTCTGGGATGGAGAAGGGACTGGGGCAGGTTTCAGTTCAAGCTTCTTAGAGGCTGTGTGGCCTGAGTCAACTCCGTTGCCCTCTGAGCCTCAGTTCCTCCTCTGAGGTTAAAGTTCATAGCTGGGAGCTTGGGGCAGGAGGATGGGGAGAAGCAGCAGGGAAGGGGCCTGAAGACCAAGGGTCCTGGGGCAGTGGGTGCCCCCGCAGGGTAGGGTGGAGGCTGGAGTGGGCCAGTGGGACCTGAGCCAGCTGCCGCAGAGAGACGAAAATCTCTTAACCACACAGAATTGTTAACGGCTCCCAAATCCTGTTGTACCACAGGCTTAGAAAGGCTTAAACTGTTAAATGCACAAACTTCCTCAATAAACGGGCTCTCTCGCCAGATCCTGAGGCTGGGCCAGATGAAAGGCAGAGGCCAGAGGGAGGGGAACTTCCCCAGCTGTTTACGGCCCCGCTGGAGTGTTCTAGAGGCAGCCTGGACCCCATGTGCCAAGCCCCGGTTCTCAAGGCGAGCAGAGCCAGGCAGGGACCCAGAGAAGACAATGCGGGGCTCCTGAGGCGACCGCTGGGCTGGCTCCTACTCCTTCCTTGCTGTGTCACCACTCCAAACCTCAGTTTGCTTTTCTGTAAAACAGGCATGACCTTACCCAGCTGAGGGCCACAGAGACACCGTCCGTGCAGAAGAGGTTGGCAGTGGGAGGCAGGACGGCGCATACCTGCCTCTGTTACTTTGCCATCCACATCCGACTGGTCACCCACTTAGCACTGGTGGGACAGAATGGGAGCTCCACTCCCAGAGACCAGCCATGGGCCTCAGGTATAAAAGGAGAGAACATCCTGTCTACCATCTGTCTACCCCAGCTTCCTAAGTTGTTCCCACAAACTAGAGAAATCAAGGCTCAAATTATGGCTCTGTAACCGAATGCTGTGTGGCCTTGGGCAACTCGCTGACCCCCTCTGAACTTCAAGCTTGTAAAAAGGAACTAATAAGAACAACAGTGCTGGGCACAGGTAGCCCTTTTGTCCACCCATCCCTGGACCTTCCTTGGCCTCTGACAGCCCTAGAAGCTTCTCGACCTGTCTCACTCTGCCAAGAATACTCTCAACCGCTCCTTGGATGGTTTGTACCCTTCCTAGATGTCAACAGAGAGAAGAAATCAGTATCCTTTCCAGCCACTTTTTGCTGGACTAATGTCTCGTCCTGCTTTTGGTTCCGCCCAGCCTCCAAAGCGCTCTTCCAGGAAGAAGCCTCCTGTGCCTCTCCTTGCATCTTCTGAGTCCCCCAAAGCCATAGTTAATGGCACTGTCACCACTGCTGCCTGCTGGAAGCTTCAGGAAGGCAAGAAAGGGTTTGACCACCCCAGCTGGCCCCACACGTGGCCAGGGGCTAGCATACAGTAGGTGCCTGGGGGGTGCGATCGGAGTGAAGAAATGGATGAGAACTTATGAAGATACAGGGCCAAAATTATCCAGTATTTCCTTTTTTTTTTTTTTTAATTTTATTTATTTATTTAGTGTGTGTGTGTGTGTGTGTGTGTGTGTGTGTGTGTGTGTGTGGCCAGCTCAGCCCACCAGGGGGCGGGGCTGGCTGGCATGTGGTGCTGGGGGATTGAACCGCAGTCCCTGTGCTTTGCTAAGCTTGTTCTAAGTAGGTGCTTTAGACCACTGAGCCATCTCACCAGCCCCTATCCAGTATTTCCTGCCAAGACCACTGGAAGACAGAGACCCTGGAGAAGGATTCATGTGACATCTTGTTTCCACATCCTCCTTTCAGCTGACTCAGAGAGGAGAAAGGGCTGCAGTTGACCCCTCACTGTGGCTGCCTCTGGGCCTCTGTAGCCCCTCCTCCATCTCCTCTTCCTCCTCCTCCTCCTCCTCCTCCTCCTCTTCCTCTTCTTCCTCCTCCTCCTCTTCCTTGCCTAGCTCCTTCTTGCCCCTTACTCAGTCCCACCTGAGTGGTTCCTTTTCCAGGAAGCCCTTTCTGGCCACCACCACCCTGGCTGACGCTCTGTCTGCTTCCACGGGTCCCTCCTGCCCACTCGCTCCCAACGTGACACCTGCCCTCAGCACCTTCCCTGTCCACAGATGTGTCTGTCAGTTCCCTAGAGTGGCTGGCCCTGAGGGCGGGAGCCATGCCGGGTCCTTCCTAGGACCACCAGTGCTGGGACAGCCCCTGGCACATAAAAGTACTCCACATGCCTTTGTTTCTGGCTGAGTATAACCCCTTCCAAGCAGAAAAATCAGAACCTGGTGTTCAGTAAATGTCAGATGGATGGATGGGCAGATGGACCAGTAGGTGAATGGATGGATGAATGGATGGATGGATGGATGGATGGATGGATGGATGGATAGATGGACCAGTGGATGGATGGGAAAGAGAAGAGGGGAAGAGTGTGGACCTTTTCCAGTTTTTAAGAACAGAGACCCTGGGGCTGGAGAGATGGCTCAGTGGTCTAAAGCACCTACTTAGAACAAGCTTAGCAAAGCATCGGGGACCGCGGTTCAATCCCCCAGCACTACATG
>NW_004524668.1:3162003-3203413 GCF_000260255.1 Octodon degus
TAAAAAAAAAAAAAAAAAAAAGAGAGACCCTATCAACTTGAGGGACTCCATTCAGACTCTCCCTCAAAGGCTGGCCTGTGTGGTCCCAGTCCAGGCCTGAATCTGGGATCTACAAGGGTTGCCCCTCACCCTCCCACCCCAGATGAGTGTCTCCACCCTGCTCATAGAGGGAAGCAGCAGAACTTCCTGTGGGCAGGGGTCTGGACCTCCCCTCCCACTCAGCATTCCACCCTCCACACCCTTTCTGCAGCCAGCACAGGCTCTGCCAATTTTGGCCTTTCTCCTTCTGGTCCTGGGCCTGACCCCGCCCCATCCCTGCAGGCTCCCTCAGGCACATCTGAGCCAGTGATCCAGCCTTGGAGGGCAGGGGTGGGACTGAAGGCAGGGTGGAAAGGAGCCCACCCCGAGGGTGGTCCAGGCCCTCACTCTCAGGGCCTAGAGAGGACTCCTGGTCCCTCCCTCTTTTGGCTGGGAAAGCATGGGATTCTGGGAGTAAAACAGAAAACAAGGCCATAAGCATAAACCCCCATGCTGGTGAGCATGTGGGGAAACAGGCAGGCTCAGGAGCTGCTGCCAGGAGGGGAACTCAGCCCAGAGTTTCAGGAGGGTAAGCTGGCTATGCGTGTCAAAGCTCTAAAAAAAGTATGTGCCCTTTGACCTCACAATTCCATGCCTAGAAATGTATCCCAAGCAAATACAAGCAGCAAGGTAAAAAACAAAACCAAAAAACCCCAGAGAAATCATGGGGCTCACGCCAACATTTATTTAAAATGGTGAAGCCTACAAGCAATCTGCATGCTGAGCTGCTGTAAAGAAAGCGGGGTTCATTCGTACTGTGGAATTCTACAGGCCTTCCCAAATGACACTAAAGCTCTCTCGGAGGACATGGAAGACGTCCATGAAACATCAAGTCAAAAATCTTCTGGGGCAGGGGACATAGCTCAGGGGTAGAGCCCTTGTCTAGCATGGGCAAGGCTGCGGGTTCAATCCCCAGAACTGCAGGTGGGGGTGAGGTCCAAAAGGTAGTTTGAGGTAGTTTTAGCAGTTCATTCTTTTCTTTAAAAAAAAAAAAATCAATTTATAGAAGTACACATAAGTATCTCTGGAAGGCTCTACACCAGTTTAACAGTGGTTATCTCTGGGTAATGGGATTATGAGCCACTTTAATTTTCAAAGTTCTTTTGGCTTATTAGCAATTTTTAAAGATTCTGCAAATAACCTGGATTGCTTCTGTAATAAAGAAAAGTTATTTTTTCCTCAAAATGAAAAGCTCATCAGGAAAACAAAACACAAACCAAAGGCAGTGTTCCCAAATCCTAGTTCTTATTTTTATAACACTTTCCCTAGTACAGTATCTGACTTTGCTTTATAGCCCTCGTGTGAATCATGCTTTGCCCATGGGAAAACGGGGGTTGGGAGAAGGTCACTTGCTCACCCAAGGTCACATAGCTAGTGAGCAGCAGGACCAGGGTTTGAAACCAGGTTTCTAAAGCCAAGGTCAGGGAGAGAGGAGGGTTAGGACGGCAGAACAGGGCAGAGACGCAGAAGAGAGGCTCTGAAGAAGCACGCAGCTGTAAGCTGGGAACCGGGAACAGCAAATCGACATGTGCATGCAACCACTCTGAGCTGGCTCACAGCCCCTCTCCCCATCCAAGCTAAATATTAACAATCCTATTAGGCCCCGTAGCACTGTGGCTGTGGAGCTCAGCACGGAACTGCCCCCAGAGCTGCTGCGATGATGCAGGTCAGGTACTGGGAAGAGGAGGGCAGGGCTTCCCAGAGGGGTGAGGCTGGGGGCTGCCGCTGGGCTGGGGGAATGAGGGGCTGAGGTGGACAAGGGGAAACCGAGGGAAGTGGGGATGCAGAGACAGACAGCTTGGAGGAACTGAGGCATGACACTGTATAATCCAACCAGGAAGGACACAAGTCAAAGAAAATGACTTTGTAGCGTTGGGAACGGCAGAACTGGAATCCTGGGATTCCCCTGCTTCCCCAGCACAGCTGCTGGTGGGAAGCCCCATGGGACTGTGCTGCTGAGGAGGCTGGGACCCTGCAGGTGAAGGGGACAAAGCTCTACTGGGGGAGTCCCAGGAGCCCTCACTACAGATACACAGCCAGTGCAGGCCCAGATCTGAGACTCAATAAATGAAATTAGATGGATGTATAGGGCAAAGGTGAGCCCTGGCCACCTGCCACCTCTCAGGGTGCCCTGAACTGTCACCTCAGGTCTTGAATCATGCAGCTTCCTCACCTAGTTTCCCCTCCCTCTCTTTACTCATCTGGTTCCTCTCCCATCCAAGTACTAACCAGACCCGACCCTGTTTAGCTTCCGAGATCAGGTGAGATTGGGCACGTTCAGGGTGGTATGGCTGTAGACTACCCATCAGATTCCTGCTCACTCTTCCTAACTCAAATGCCACCTCCCTGACGCCTTCCAGGATGCCCTGTGCAAAGGGTGCCCTTCTTTCTCCAAGTACTTGGATGGACCTTGCATTTGGCAGGACACGATCTGCCCTGGCCCCCATGTTTCCAAGTCTCTGTCTCCCCAAAGGACACCCTGAGGGCAAGCCCCATGTCCTGGGATTCTCAGGGACACTTTCCGGAGTGTCTCCCCACCCTCCAGCAGCTCCCCTCAGCTCAAGTGCTAGCTTTCCCAAGAAGCTGCTCCCCCTGAAACAGGTGCTTTTGTGGATGTCTCTGGTCACATCTGCTCCCCCTTCCTGTTCTTTCATCATAATCTATCACTGGTCACTGGTTTAAAGCTTTACTGGAGGAGTCCCAAGAGACTCTCTCCCCCTGTCTCCCCCTATTCACTCACCTGGACTAAAAGCTCTGGGAAGGCAATAAACACACTTCACTTGTGTCTTGTTCTTTTCTTTGTATTCAACACACATTTACTAGAGGGTTGAAATAGCACATAGTGGGTCCTCAATACATGCTTGTTGAATGGCTGGCTTTCCCTACCATGTCCTGCACTCAGTAGGTGTTTTGGGAACCACTGGCTGTGCTTTGAACTGGCAAGCACTTGTTAGCCACCACCGCCTGCCATGGGACAGTGTCTGCTCCCCATGAAGATGCCCCTCTCCCCCAGCTGCCAAGAAGACCCCATCCAGCTCTGTTTTCTGTGATTTGTATCCACACGGTAATGGGATATTGCCTGTAAATTATTTTTGGCTAATCAGTGGCTCTTTGCCGAGCACACCCTCCCAGCATCTGCCCCTGTCCTCTCTGAGGGCAGCTATTCCCAGGGTGGGTGGGGCTGGGGCTGGGGCTGGGGCTGGTCTTGTGGCCACCCCCAAGGCCTTGAGTTCCAGCTTAGTGTAAGATACATTTCTCAGGGCACATCTGGGCTGTGGTTCCCAGACAGACTCATCAGGGCTGCTTATTTAAAGACATTGATTCTTGTCCCCTCCTTGGGGCCATGCTACCAGACTCAGGGAAAAGGGCTGGGCCAGACGCAGGAGGCCGGGTCTTCACCTACGCACCAGTGGTTCTGATGCACTGTAGGCCAAGAGTCCCTGAGGTGGAGGAGGGGAAAGCGTTTGGCCAGCCACTCATAGGTGAGCTATCATCCCATTTGTTGCCTGGATGGCAGGGCCAGTGCCTGCCAGATGGAATGGGATAGGGCCATCCACAGGCCATGCGGGAGCTGGTGTCTGTGGGCTCTCTCAGCTTGCTTGCCAGTCTGCCTGAGATCCATGTGTACCCAGTGTTGGCCGGGGGGCCCAGGCCCCAGCCTGAGTGACCTATCAGGGAGCAAAGGTGTAGAAAGGAGCCAGAGCCAGGCATATCCTGGCCCAGCACCGCTTGCATCCTCAGTGCCTTTGAGGGGAGGCTCTGACCCAGGAAGCTGCCTCAGACAGGCAACCTTTAGGATGCCTCAGGGTCCTGCTAGCCTAGTGGGTCTGTTCCCTGGTGACTCATTTTAAATGAAGAAAATATAGCAGAAGTCATGAGATGCCACTTCACAAATCAGATTATAAAAAGATGGTGACTTCTCTCTCCAAGGCTCTGTCACATTCTGTCTGGGTGAATCACTCCACACGTGTGTGTTGCCTGTGACAACCATGTGAGGGAGCCTGGAAGCCACCTTTCTGCAGTGGAGATTTCAGGTGACACTATCGCCTCAGCTGCCAGCCAACCTACACCCTTGTGAGGTTCTCAACCAGAGGTCCCACCCCAGCCACACCTGGAATCCAGCTCTCAGAAGCTATGAGATGATGCAAGGTTGTTGTTTTAAACTTCTCCACTGGGGTAACTTGTTACGCAGCGGTAGATATCGGATGCACCTCCTCTTACAAGCGCCCCCTAGTGACAACCCTTCCTACCTCTTCCAGGATCCCTTGACCACAGTGGTATAAACCAGTCCTCCCAAAGAGCTGAGTTGATTGGCATCCTCAGGCCATTATTCATATAGATCCATTCTCCAGAAGCCCTGGGCCACCTACTTAATAGCCTTCTCTGCAGATTTAACTCCAGTGGCACTTCCTCTGAGAACTCTTCTGTCATTTTCTTGCCCATCAGAGCCTGAGCAGTTCCTAATAAAACAAGTGTAGGGGGCCTGCCCCTTAGCTCAGTTCTCTAAGTAGCTGCTTCAACAAAGCAGTCAGGCTCAGGTTGCTGTGGTTCGATCCCCACAACTCAAGCCAGCCAAACCTGCCCTGAAGGCATTGGGAGCAAAAAAAAAAAAAAAAAAAAAAAAAAAAATCCTTCTGCCTTTAAAAAAAACCCCAAAAAACAAGTATAATACCACCCCATGCCCTTATTCACTCATAGGTCTGTCTCCCCCATGGACTGTGAACCCCAATGCCACAGGCGGGTTGTTTTCTGCACTAGCTGGGGCTCAGTACAAGGTCTTACACAGGAAGACTCCGTGAAATTTGATGAATGAATAAACAAGCAATGAGTGACTGGTTTCTGATTTGCCTGTTTCTATATCTCTCCACTCTGTCTCACCACTGTCCGAGGCTGGGTTTTTTTTTCCCCAAGGATATAAAGTTGAATTAGTAGGCTGGGGGTGTAGCTCAGTGGTAAAGCAGTTGCCTACCATGCACAAGGACCTGGGTTCAATTTTTAACACCACCAAAAATCAAAATGAAACAAAACAAAAGCAAGCAAACAAATAACAACAAAAACCCATTTTTGATCTCTCCCAAGAAACCAGCCCTTTCTCCCAATTTTCTCTTTTCTTCTTCTAGACCACAACCTCCCTGTAACTTCTTTCTCTCTCTCTCTTCCTGAGAGAGACTTCACTATCCCCTCTGATGCCACTCCTTTCCCTCACTGAGTTGTCATCATACCCCATCCATTTCACTAGCAAAACATCCCCTGACCACAATCCACTCCCCCAGCTCCATGAAACTTGGGCCAGGCTGCCGTCATCTCTGGAGACCACTGCCCCTGCTTCCAGGAAGCCCACTGCCTCCTGTCTCCAATGCCCCCATTTACCCTTCTGAGAGTCTTGACAATGCTGCTTGCTCATCTCCAGGCCTTTAGGGGGTAGCTATAGAGGTGGGAGGCAGGTGAGGATCACTGTGGTCATCCCCTCTGCCTAACCTTTCCCCGGCTCGCCTATGCCTTTGGAACAGGGTCCACACTTGGCCTGGTGTTTGGGATATACCACGATCTGGCTCCAACATCAGATTCCAATGGGAACACAATAGGACGAAGCATAAGTAGCTTCAAATCCCTCTGCACAACCACCACCCTCACTGTTCAAACTGCGAAGCATCTGCTCAGACAGGGTTAGGAGATAGGACCTCCTTCAATGAACACCATTAGGCATTTTCTGTGTGCCAGAAACGTTATTTATAAGCATTTTACGTGCTTTAAGTGCTTGGCTTCTCATACACCTTATGAGGGAGGGTTTTGCCCTTGGCTAGGGTTGTGCAGCTAATAGCTGGCAGGGCTGTGACTGGAAGCCACATCTTTCCATCTACATAGCCCCTCCACCACTCAGCAGTGCTTCTACTGTGGGCCATTCCATAGAGAAGCACCAGAGCCAGCATCCAATGCCCCATACTCTTTCCCTCCTTCTGATGATGCCAATATTGCAAACAGTGGTTCCTCCATCTGCTTGGCTCCCAGCAGAAGGCGTCTCAAGCTGACTCGGGTCAGACATGTAGCAGTGAGTGAGAAATAAACTTAGATTATTTTTACCACATTACGTGAGCCTGGCCTATGTTGACCAATGCACCAAAAGTTCAATAAATGTTAACTCTTTCATACCTAAATGTTATTTATTATAATGTACTCATTTTCTTACATTAGAAACCATAGCACATTTTTTGGAACTAGGGGTTGAACCAAGAGCATTTGCACTGAGCTACATCCCCCACCCTTTTTATTTTTATTGTGAGATAGGATCTCACTAAGTTGATATGCTGCCCAGGCTAGGCTCAAACTTGTAATTCTCCTGCCTCAGCCTTCAGTGTGCTAGGATTATAGGTGTGTTTCACACATCCCTCGAGGAAACTGTATTACTTTATTTATTCATTTATTTTTGAGACAGGGTCTCACTATGCAGTTCAGGCTGGCCTTGTGCTCACTTTTGTAGTCCCCAGGCTGGTCTCAAAATTACAGAGATCCTCCTGACTCAACCTCCTGAGAGCTGGGATTATAGGCATGTACCTCCACGCCTATTTCCGGGCCCAAATGGTGGGCACCCACCTCTGGGGCTAAGATGGCATGCCCAGGGAATCCAGGCCTGAAATTGCATGGCATGTGGGGCTGTGGATCAAACTCGGGTCCTTGTGCTTGCCAAGTAGGTGCTTATCCCTCTGAACTATCTTTCCGCCCCCCCCGACATTACTTTTACAACTGAAGAGAAATACATACCATTTATCATCACAAATGAGTGCACAATAGTTGGAACAAAAAGCCATTAGCTTCATACCAACCCAAGTCATCTGGTATACCTCCCATCCTACGTGCTTGTAAGTACTACCAAGGGACTCCCTCTGGGAAGCTGAGCAATGTTTCAGGTTGGGAAACTGCCTCAGTGTTGGCCCTGAGCCTCTTCCCTTGCCAATCTAAGCCCCAGGATGCCAGGCCCAAACATTCCACCAATGCCACCTCCATGCATTTGCAGGGGCATCTGCCCTGCTGTGGCCCTTACCTCTGCAGACAGTGCCATTCTCCACAGCCTCGAAGCCTGCTTTGCACATGCAGCGCCCGATGGGCACCAGCCACTCGCCATCCCCATTACAGTACAACTTGATGGGCACATCCACCTCTTCGGCATTGGCAATGCAGCTGCCCCGGGCAGCTACCAGGGACGTGCTCTCAGCCCCAGACAGCGTCTCCTGGAAGATGGCACCATTCTGGATGACGCGGGGACACTTTCGATAGAAGACACGCACAGCAATGAGGGACATGCAGCCACCATAGTCTTGGAAGGCCAGGTAGAAGCCACTGCGGGACACAGGTCCAAAGCTCCGCACCTCAGTGTTGATCTTCATGACCCGGCCGCCCAGGTCTACCTGAGAGAAGCTCTCATCAGCTGCGATGGTGTCCACCTTCACCCACGGATTCTCCATCCAGCTGGGGAAGGTCTTGGTGGCCGAGTCAAAGTCAGCCTCATAGTAATAGAGGTTGAAGGTCTCCTTGCAGGAGCCAGGCACACTGGGGATGCTGCTACAGTCACGCACCGAGAACTTCATCTCCACATGGATGCGGTGGGCACCACGGCGCCGGATGAACTTGGTCCGTAACCAGTTGTTCTGGCTTGACTCAAACACGTTGCACACCTGGTATGTGCGGATTGTGTTCATGTTCTCGTCATAGCCGCTCACCTCTTCCCACTGTGGGTGAAATGCCAGTCAGGTCGGGAGGGTAGAGGTTCAGCCCCGGGAAACACCCTGTCTTGTGGGGAGACCCAGGCTCTGTTGTTGTGACCTTCCCGTCTAGAGGACGGAAGTGTAAAAGAATTCCCGGCCTGATGAGAGACACATGACCTGGACTCCAAGGAATCCCCCAGCCTATAAAAGTGGCATTCTACCAACCCAACGGCAAGGGCATAGCCCTGTACTTGGCATTCCCCTGGTAGATGTGGGAGCTGTGTAGCCCTTGCCTAACGTGCACTGTCAGGGATTCACTAATCTGAAGGAGACACAGACTCTGAGCTCAGGAAGTTTCTACCTGCAAGGGGAGATGGGAGGTCTCTGGCCCAGGCAGCTCCTTCCGATGAAGGTAGATGTCTCTATGCTTGGGGGCTACCAGTCTGATAGAGTAAGAAAGAATGTCTGCCCTCTAGGAGCTCCCTGTCAGATCCTGGAGGTACAGTCCTTGCCCTTGGGGACTCCGAGTATGATAGAAGAAGACAGTTCTCACTCCCAGTGACCTCCTAGTACGACAGGAAAGTCAGGGCATTTCTCTGAGGCTTTCAGCTGCTAAGATTCCTCCGAGAGCTGGCTCATCTCAGTTCAGAGAGGGAGCCTGTCTGCCTTCCCTTCTTGCCAGACGGGCTGCTCCAGCACCCATGGGGTCCCAGCCTGAGCTCAAAAACCTGACTGAGAACCACAGAACCTCAGTGCTATAAAGGGCTGGACCACTTGCCAGGAAGCTGGAAAGGGCACAGTGTCCATGTCCCTGCCCGCAGATTCATAGACCCAGCTCACCCCACGGCTGAGCCTTCAGTCACCCCTTTATCCTCATCAAGCATCCTTTCTTTGTTTTGGTTTTATGCAGTGCTTATAACACAACGCAGGACAGTGTGCACGTTAGGCAAGGGCTGCAGTCACCCTGCACCTCTCTGAGGCAGGCTGTCCCCTGGCTGCTTGCATTTGAGTCCATCAACTCTTCCTCAGGCCCCTGGGACAATCTCTGGGCAAGTGCCTGGCACAGTTGGCCCCCCTGGTCTGGTCTCCCTAGTGGGCCAGAGAGCTTGCCCAGGGGAGCTGCCCATCCTTTCCTTCTCCTGGGTCCCTGGGTAGGTGGACAAGTGCCCCAACAGCAGAACCTCCTCCTCTCAGCAGGATCCACGGCTGGGCACTCTCATAGTGTCATCTCTTCGTCATGATGTGCACACACGGCATCACTGCCCCCCACTGTTCAGCACAGGGAGTAGGAGAGGGCAAGTGAGGTCACCTGGCTGACCCAGGTCACAGGAACCCAGACCCAGCCATGCACTTGCCTGTGCTATCTCGGAACACAGGCTGCTAGCTAACCTGATGCGTAAGCATGGGCCAGTCCTTCAGCCTCTCTGGGCTACTAGTTCCCCAATTGCCAAAGGGGATATGAGACTGGCAGGTGTTAGGAGAGGTGTCACCCTCCAGTGGGTGTTCTTTGTGCCTTTGCCACTCAGATTCTCTGGGCCACGTCTGCCTAGGGAATGGTCAAATGCTCCAAGGGGTGAGTATGGGAGGGGAGGCCAAGCTGGGGCATGCTAGCCTGGCCTCTTCTGCAGTGGCTACTCTGAAGCTCCCTACATTGCATTTAATCTTTTTTTTTATGGTGGCACCATGTGACAAAGTCAGCCCCTTGTTACAACCGCTGCTCTTCTTCAGAACTTAATTAGAGCACTTAATTAGAGCACTCTGCCTTTCTCCCCTCTCTCTAATTAACATGCGGAGGCCCTGCAGCCCAAACACCCCAAATAATTGCGTCCGGGGGCCCTGCAGCCCAGCCTGGCCTCATTACTGGCAGGGTGGGGCTGTGGGCCCAGCCGCCTTCGCAGATGGAAAATTGGTGACAAGAAAGAGCCACAGAAAGAAGCCTGACCCTGGGGCCCTGCCTATTGAGAGCACAGGCCTGGGGGTGGGGGGGCGTCTCCCAGGGGTTGCAGCTGAGTCTCAGTGGAGGAGCCGAGGTGGGGGGATGGGAGGAATGGGTCGTGGAGTTCAGAGCCTTCCCCAGAGACCGGGAGCATTAAAACTGGTGACAGTGATGAGGATGGCAGTGACAATCATCACAGTTATTCTCTACTGGGGGCCAACCTTAGATACTTTACAAGGAAAACCTCACGATGACCCCCTGAAGAAGTCATCTTTATCATTTCGTGGACAGGGAAATCAAAGCTGAGAAAGATTAAGCACATGGCTCTAAGCCACACAGCTCATGAGTGGCACGGGGACAGCATTTTAGGCATGTGTGACCCCCACATCCTCTCTGCAAGAGCTAGGGAGAAAGCAGGTGGCACAGAGGTGGGCTCGGAGGACTCAAACCAAGGAAGCGCAATGAATGCTACGAACCATGCGTAGGTGGGGCGGGGCTCGTGTTATGGGGACCCAGAAAAGGGGCAGAGAGGACTTGTTCACAACCCTCGATACCAATTTGAACCCCAGCTGGGGGTGCATTTCAGTGGGAAAGTGTGTGTTCAAGTACGCAGAAGGCCCTGGATTCCAGCCCCAGCATCAAAACAAGAATGAAAAGACCCCACCCAAAACACAGAACGCAAAGCAAACCTGAGCCCCTTCACTTACTAGCTGTAGGGCCCTGGGCAGGCAGCTAAGCCTCCCCGAGCTTCAGTTTCCTCATCAGTAAAAGAGGTAATTCCTTCCTGTGGTCTTGACCGGAGATGATGTTTATAAACATGCTTCATACTGTATCAGACATAGCACGGGTACTCAGGAAGTGACAGTTCACTTTCCGCATCTGAAATGGGGGCTGAGCGAGTGCCTTACTTCTTGGCCTCGCCTTGAGGATTCCATGGGATAAAGGCTAAAAGCATCCAGCGGGTTGCCATGGTAACTGGGGTTCCATCAATGATAGGGGATGGGTAGGTCGGACTCTGGGCCCTGAAGAGGAGAAAGGGACTGGAATGTGAGGGACTTGCAGGCATTGCAGCCAATGCCCAGGGGCCAAATGGGATTTGGGGACCACCAACTCACCCCTGATGGGGGATGCACCATCCAGCCCAGCTCAGCCGTTGCGGTAGTGGAGTCCATCAGCGTTTCTGGAGGGAGAGCAAAGAGTCACCACTTTGCCTTTCCACTGCTGTCAATCACTCTGGCCTGACGTAAGATCCCTCCCCTCTAGGTCTTTCCTTTACAGACCCCTGCCTACCTCCACTGCTCCAATCACCCAATTCTAATCCTCCAGACCACACTCCCTTGCACCCTACCTGTTCACTCCATAAGCCCGCCCACTCTTATAGCCTAGTCAGTCATCTTAGGCAAGTTTTCCAAGTCCTGCCCTTCCAGGACCTCTATCTGTGGTCAGCAATGCCCGCCCTCCCTCCCTTCAGCCAATCATGTCTCATGGTCCTTAGTATTCTTCTTTTCCATTGGGTAAGGCTCTTTAACCTGGATACTCCAGACAGGCTCCTAAGGATCCCTCACCAAATATTAAATATGTACATAAAATTTGAGGTATCTGTTCTGTGTGTGTGTGTGTGTGTGTGTGTGTGTGTGTGTGCAGTACCAGGGATTCAATTCATGACGCTGCCTGCACTTGCCAAGCAGGTGCTTATGCCACTGAATTGTATCCCCAGCCCCGTCTCTGTTCACTTTTTGGCTTGTGTCAATTCTCAAAAACTGGAACATGAGCCTTAGAGGGGTTTCTCTTCTGTCACATTGAGCACCACCAGGTACCCTGCCTTGCCTCTCTGGCCTCACATTCTGTAACCTTCTTCCCTTTCCTCTATCACCTCCTGCTCCTATCCCTGAGAGGAAAGGGGTCACTTATTACATGTCCTCTTGGGCTGCAGGACACTTAGATCAGCGTCTGAACCAGCAGCTAGAGGGAAGGAGTCACACAGCCTGGTGTGAAAGGGATCTGAGATTCTTAACTCACCCGGGGTCAGGCTCAGGACCCCCCTTCTACCCTTTCTCTACCCAAAAAACTTCAAAACACTTTTTTGACCTGAACTGCAGTGCACTGGACAGATTTAAATAGACTCCTTTCAAGCATTCACTCAACAAATAGATCCTGATGCCCATTCTGTATTAGGTAGTGGAGATGATGTGGGAATAGAAACGCTTATGGCATAGTAGGTGAAGGAACTTAAAAGGCCACAGGGAGATCCTCCATGGCACTTGCTCAGTGAGAATAGATAGGAGGTGGCCTTGCTGTAATTCTGTACCTGGTGCAGACATCACTAATCAATCTCCACATGCTGTGGCCACACAGAGCTTCTCAGCATGGCACTCCAGGAAGTCAACACTGGCCGCTTAAGTTATGGCCCGACCACCTCATTCTGGAGAGGAACGGGTGGTGGGGGGAGGCTCCAAAAGGCCACATAGGAGTTGGTGGCATAATAGAAGTACAGGTGTCCTGTCACCCCATTGCAGGTCTAGACGGTTGAAATAATGTATTTGATGGTCCAGGCTGGATGTATCAGGGCTGGAAGACAGGGGCAGAGTGTCCAGTGTCCAGGATGCCAAGTAAATCCAAATGGGAGGCATTGAGGGTATGACCTATGCCAGGGCGGTGGGGGTGAAGGGCAGGGGGAAAGGAAGCATTTGGCTAGTGGTGACCTCAGTTAGACCCCTGAGCTGACAGGAAAGGATGCAGAAGCGTCCCCTTGACCGCCTGTGGCTTGTGTTTGTGGTCACTGTGTCCCTTTGCTCTGGGGACCAGTGCAGGGAGGGGGCAGCGGGGGGACGCCAGGGACGGTGGAGCCAGTGCCAAGGGCATCTTTTTGATGGCAAATTGGAGGGAAGTTCTATTGTGCAGCCTTGGAGCTGAAGAAAGGGCTCTTTTTCACACTCTGAAGGCTACAGATTTTTCTTCCTGGAGAGAACAAGGGCTGAACTTTTCACCTGTTTTCTCTCATCGGCCTCAGCCCGAGACGCGCCAAGCCGGGCTCTCTGCCTGGGCCTGAGGAACAGCTGCTGGGAGTTGTGCAGACAAGGGAGAGGAGAGACCGCCCAGGACCAAAAGGGTCGGGTGGGGGCGACAACAAGCCCGCCAAGCAGGTGACCCCACCCCTTGGCTGGATTCCTGGGCTGACCCAGCGGACAAGTGCTGGAAGGTTCCGTAGCCCAAAGAAGGAGGGGCTGGGAACCGACATCCTCATTGTACAGACGGAAACTCAGGCCCAGGGACTTGTGAAAAGGCAGGAAGATCGCAAGTTCAAGCCCAGCCTGGGCAGTTTAATAATTTAGGGAGATCTTGTGTTAAAACATAAAAAGGACTGGGGAGGTAGCTCAGTGTGAAGGCCCTGGATTCAAACTCTAGGCTCCTCAAAAGACCCAGCCAAGGAAGTACACCACCCCCCTTTCCTGCTACCACAGAACATGCTAGGTGGGAACTGGAAGCAACCAACTGCATGGTTCACTCACAGGATGGAACTAGGAGGAAATGAAGTCTGCAGGTGGCTGGGAAGGCGCTCAGAGCGCAGCTCCGCGCCTCTGCTTTTTCCTTGCCAGGCCAGCTTTGGGCTGCAGAAAGCTGAGCACAAGCTGCTTTTCCTCCAAACTCCCTTGGACTTTTTTTTTTTTTTTTTTAAGTATGGAGAATTTAATTCAAGGTATCCTGAGCTGCATCCCCAGCCCTTTTCAAAAATTTATTATTGTTATTTTTTTACATGTATTTGGTTGTTATAGGGTCTCACTACGCAGCTTGGACTCAGTGATCCTCCTCTTTTCAGCTTCCCCTGCACTGGGAAGATAGGCATGCGCCACCACGCCCGGACTCTGGCCTGCTTAGCTCATCATGAGGGCAGGGCTGGCGTGGCATGGGGTGCCGGGAATTGAACTATAGGTTCTGCGCTTAAAGTAGGCACTTTAGTCCACTGAGCTATCTCACACTGGCCCCTCAAAATTTTAAATTAGATTTTTAATTTGTTTAGTACAGGGATTGAACTCAAGGTCTCGTACATGCTAGACAAGTGCCTTGCCCCTGCGTTCCTTCCCCAGTCCTTTTGGCTTTATTTTTTGAGGCCAGGTCTTTACAGAATTTCCCAGGCTGACTTGAGCTTATGATCCTCCTGCCTTAGCTTCCTGAGTAACTGGGATTACAGGTGTGCACTATGGTGCCCAGCTCTTTAGTCCTTTGCTTTTCTACTCTGATGCGTCCCTTTACCCTCTGCATGAGACCTTGATTCTCTCACTTACATGGCTTTTAAAATTTTCTGGTGTTGAGGATGGAACCCAGAGCCCCTTGCATCACAGGCAAGAGGTCCACCCAGAGCTACGCCTCTGGCCTCAACCCTGGCCCTGGCTAAGCCTCAGTTTCCTTACCTGGAAGATGGCCAAAATACCTTCCCAGTGTGGATGTGCAGACTAACCAGGAGGAGAGGAGGCTCAGCCTGGGCCCCGCACACGGCGCAGCCCTGCAGGAAGTACCAGCTATTATTTTTAGCTGGAGCACAGCACCTTTTAGCCCACCCGTGCTCGTTCGCATGCCACTTCCTGTGGGCTCATTAGGTGGGCCCTGAAAGGAAAGGCGGGTCCACACGGCTCCAGTTTAGTCTGGCTGGCTCCCCGTACCCCCCAGACTACACTGGTCAACATCTGACAAACATCAGCTCTCCCTGGATGGCCACAGCCTCTGAAGGGCCCCTCCTGCTCACCCGATGCCATTTTCCCGAGATGCTTTGCATTTCCCCTCTGCTCCTCTCAAGCCACACACACAAAAGTCCCTGATCCCAGGGGAATCTGGAGTTGGTTGTTTTGGCCACAGGAACCTAGGTGGGTTCAGGAAGCCAAGTCCTGCTTCCGTCACCAGCACTTCCACACCAATCCCAGACATATCCCCTCTACCACAGATTTCCAAAGACGTTGCCCCCCCATCCCAAATTATAAAAGTTGAGGGCTTATATCCATGGAGAGCCTTGAACGCCCATACTGACACGCATACAACAATGCTAGGGGCTACTTGATACACTCCCATTTCACAGATGGGAAAACAGAGGCTTCCAAAAGCTCAGGAACTTGCCCAGACTCACCCAGCTATGCTGCTCTCTCCCTATGCACAGACCATATGACACCCACCCTCACTCACTGTGCCATTGTTTCTCATCCTCTCCCCTCTATGCCTCCTTTGCCTATCCCTATGTCCCTCATCTGTGAAGTCCCAACTCAGGTCCCCCACCCTACAGCTCTGTTGCCACTAATGTTTTAAGGGGTCCCAGAACTTATCAGTGTCCTTGCTGGTGACTGTCTTTATTTGTTTTTCCTTTTCCCATGGTCTCTATGACCCTGAAGGGTGGGTGCTGGGGTGTCCAAGACCCTTGCCCCCATCTATGGGCTTGAACATGCCTTAGAGTCCTAGGCCATCAGGACAGCTCAAGGCTGGAGTTGCTCTCGTAGACAACATGACAGCCTTCTCACTCTCACCTGCACAATGATTTAGTTACTATTTTCCTTCCAACTGACTTTTTTTCCCCTCAAGTGCATTTGAAAGAAAGAGAGAGAGAAAAAAGTAAGCATTATTCTAAAGGGAAAAACCAATATCACTTGACTTAGAAAGAACGAAAACAAACACAAGACCAGCACAATTAAAAACACTCATCTACATACTACCTGACACGGTTTAGCTTCCCACGCTTTGAGAGCCACTGAGCTGGCTCTGAAGTGCTGGAAACGTCCCCATCCCCATCCCCATCCCCACTGTGACAATGACAATCCCTCACATAGGGAAGCTACTGTCACTATACATAGATAATTAATCACCCTCCGGATGTGACAAAGACCACAATGGGGATGTGTGGAATGTACGGTGGGTTATGGGCAGAGGGACAGGGAGAAGATACCAAATGCAGGGATGGCTTTCTGGAGAAGGTGACATTGGGGTGGAGGCTGGAAGTGTGTGTGCTAGGGGTGGGCGAGGGGCACAAAGGGTACAGCAGGGCAGAGGTGAGAGGCTGGGAAGAGCACGGCTCATGGGAATTAGGCATGAAGGGCGGGGCAAGCAGCAGTGGGAGCTGCAAGCGAGCCTGAGGGTTGTGGCCCTCTGCTCCTATTCAAGGGCAGCGACTCCCTGAAGCTCTAAGGGCCCATTTTAAACAAACCCAATGGACAGATGAAGAAAGTGAGGCCACACAGATGCTTACTACTCAGGCAAAAGCTAGAACCAGGGCCCCCAGCCCAGAGCCCCTTCCTGGTGTGTGCGTGGGGGGGAGAAACAGAATTTGGGGCGTGGGAGCAGCTCAGCCGTAACTCCACAGTGCCCCAAACCCGCTCCCTCCTGGAGCCTGAACAGAAGAAAGCAATCAGGAGGCCTGATTGCACAGGCTGGGAGGCCCCGTCAGCCCCTCCAGCTACGTGTGAATGAGCAGTGTACATTTCAGAAATTGTTGAGCTAAAAGGGGAGACACACTGAAGTCGTTAGTGTTAGGCCCACAGGAGGTGGCTGCGGGGGCCCCTGCTCTCAGGCTGGGGTGGATGGCTGTCCCTGTTCCCTAAGCCACCCCTGGCCAACTCTGTCCAGGGCTAATTCCCTAGGGCCACAGATGGTATCGGTCTGCACTAATAAGTAGTGAGCATTCCAAAGACGTGAGGAAGGGGCCAGGCCTATGTGCCAAGGACTGGCCAGGGCACTCTGAATGTCCCTGCAGACTCCGGACAACCAAAGGGATCTATGCTGCTATTGACCCCATTTTACAGATGTGGAAACTGAAACCAGGAAGGGGAAAGGAACCTGCACAAGGCCACACAGGCAGGGCTAGAAACAGACATCTGTCTATATCTACATCTGTGTTATTTTTAAGATGATATGGACATAGCCTTAAAAAATGGACAGCACAAAACAACAAAACCATCAATAGTGTATGTGTATATGTATGCATGTATATACATGTGGCTTGTGGCTATGTGTTCTCTCTGTCTGTCTCTGTCTCTCTGCTTGTCTGTCTGTCTGTCTGTCTGTCTCTCTCTCTCTCTCTCTCTTTCTCTCTCTCTCTCTCTGAGTCTGTTTGAGGGCAGGAGGGAAAGAAGAGAAGGCAGGCAGAGCCTGGAGTGTAGATTCTCGAGGCTAGAGCCTTGGCTCTGGTACTTTCTAGCGTGTGACTGTAAGAAAGCCTGTTTTCCTCTCCAAGCCTCAGTTTCTGCATCTGCAAAATGGGCCCCTAGGAGAACTAAGTGGCACTGTGTGGGTGAGTCCTGTTGATTTGCAGTCTCCCCTGGCCCTGATCCTAGGTGAGCTCTGTGCCCGCTTGCTCACACTGTATGGTCGGTATGGAGAACAGACCTGGCAGCATTCATGCAGCCAATCTATACTTGGCAGTGGGGTGAGATGCTAATGCCGCGATCTGATCATGTCCTAACTTGTCCTAAGATCTTCAGAGCCCTCAACAGTGCTTTTGGAGATTTTGCCAACTGGGTCAAACAAGTACCTTCCAGCCTGCAGCCTGAGGGTCCAGCTGTCCTATGTTTCCTTCTGCTTGCAGAAGGCATTGTACTTCCTCGGGCCACGGTGACTCGACACTTCCAGCATGCTCTCCCTGGAATGCTTGGCTCTTCTTGCTTTGCTAACATAGCTAATGTCTCTTCCAAAACCAAGCTCAAAGGCTCCCTCCTTCTTCCTGGCAGCTGTCCTTGACTTCTCCCTCACTGGCTGAATTAAGCAATGGAGTCAAGGCCCTTCAGAGAGCACCTACTCCACCTTGCATGTGACTGGCACTGGGGCTGCAGGGACAGTCAGCAGGTCCTTCCCTTGAGCAGCTGCCAGACTCGAGCCTGACAAGGAGAGAGTGCTGGTCCAGGCCAGGAGCAGGATATGCAGGAGTCCAGGGCATGAGGAGGGTGACTCAGAGGAGAAGTAGGGGTAGGGCTCAGCACAGAGCAGCCACAGCAAAATCAAAAGCACAGCGGCTGGAACATCAGGACAAGTCAGGGAACATGAAAATCCAGGACAGCTCTCTGTCTGGGGCTCTGGGCTACACGTCCCCAGCAGCGGTTCCTATAGGTGACAGTAGTACAGGAAGGGCCCAAAGGTGAAGGTTCTCACATGAACATGGGACTAAGGAGGTTGGGTCTGCTCTCACAGGCGGGAAGAAACTACGAAGTGTTCTTCAAGAGGGCAATACTGTGGCCTGCACGCAGACTGGCCAGCAGCCCATGGCCCAGGTAGCACATCAGCCTGGCATGGGACCCGAATGGCAGATGCTGCTCTGGAGCCTAGCCAGCAGCTCCTTTTGTACCCTGTCTGGGTTGCTGGGGCTGAGGTAACCTAAAGCCAGGCTGGGCTGGGATCCATGGCTTGGTGGCCTGGGACCTGACCTGAATGATCAGTGACTGAGAGCCACAGCACATTTTCCGTTGTCCAAATGAAAAATTCCAGGCAGAAGCAATAGGCGGGGTCTAAGAGGTGAAGCGCAAGGCAAAGGGTGGCTTGGAGAAGTCGCTTCATCTCGCAAGCCTCAGTTTCCTCATCTGTAAAGTAAGGGTATCCAATCCCTTGCTCTGTGGCCTCCTCTGTGGTCTGAGGACCCAAGCAGGCACTGGGTGCAAAGGACCAGGCCACATGACAGCTAGCTCTGTGGAGGCTGCCCATGCGTGGACAGCTGTTCCCTTCATCAGTCTTGTCTCACTGACAGCCCAGAGCAGACTTAGGGGGAAACTGAGGCCAAGAGAGATCAAGGACTCTTGCAAAGCCACATGGCCAGTAAGGGACAGAAGCCACCAGGTTGCTTATCCCATAAAACAAGAACAAAATTACTCCTTTCATCTGCCAGTGCCTTCAGGGTCAGGTCCTCATAAATACTCCACACACTCAGGAAAGCTGGTGCTGTCACCCCATGGTACAGAAGAGAAGACTAGGCCCAGAGAGGCTCAGAGCTCTTCCCAAAGCCACACAGCAGAAAGACACCTAGCTGGGATTGGAACCCTGGCTGCCCAAGGCCTCTCCTCTGAAGACATCAGGCTCACTGGCTCAAAGCAGGGTGAGCCAGGTGGCACTGCTGAGGAGCTAAGGGCCAGCTCCAGGAAGGCTGTGGGTTTTCTAAAGCAAAGTCCGCCACAGGCAGCTCATGGTTTCTCCAGCTCTGTCCCCTGGTTGTCGGAGAGAGGGAACTCTGCTAATGTAAAATCCTTCTGCCCCAGGCCCTGCTCCTCCTCTCCTCCTGCCACTCTTGGAGGCCCTCCTCTGCCTCGGTTGCTGCCTGGAGCCTGCTTGTGTTTTCTCAGGCCCGGTGGAGGAGTCCCTGTGACGCCGGCTCCTCCGCTCTGTCCCCGCCTGCCTGCCGCTGGCCTGGGCATCCGCCAGTGCCGGCCGCCCGGGCTGAAACCCAATCCTCTGGGCCAGCCAGGCTGCTCGCTAACAGCGGGCCGCATTGTGCAGCCAGGGCTTCGGGGGAGCTTGGATTCGCTGCTTGGGGACCCACTTAACCTCCACAAAGGACAGGATGATGGATGGGGGTCTGGGACGAGGTTGCTGGGGGATGGGGTGGGCGGTAAATGAACACCAGGACTCACTGGGGAGGGAGGGAAGGAGCAGGAAGGCAGGGATGGACGGGGAGCTCTGGACACACTAAGCGCTCCTTTAGTTCCCATGACAACCCCGAGGGAAGCCTTTACCAATTCCATTTTACACAAATGAAAACGGAAGCTCAGAGAGGTCAGACGACTTGGCCAAGGTCACACAGTAAGTCAGAAACCCAGACCCATGGCCTTCCTCTAGCCTTTCCGACACATCAAGCTGATCTCATGGCCAGCATTTGCCCAGTGACTTTTACTTTGTAAAGCCTTGTTATTTAAACAAATCTACACTATTCCCATTTACCAAGTAGATAATAAAGACATGATCATAGGGGTCTGGGGAGATAGCTCAGTAGAATAAGCACTTGCCTGGCAGGCACAGGGTCCTGGGTTCAATCCCCGGCACCGCAAAAGAAAAAAAAATAATAAAATAAAAAATTAGCAAAGACATGATCACAGCAGCTGGTGCTACTACTATGTGTCTGGCACCTACTATGAGCACCTACTATGTGTCTGGCACTACATTGAGTACTGCACTCCTCTGTCCCATGAGATCCTCATGTGACCTGCTGAGGGTAAAGCACCCTCCATGGTCATTTTGAGGAGAGGAGAGGAAGACAACGCACTGAGGTGACACATCAAGATGTGGCAGAGGGGCCGGGGAGATGGCTCAGTGGAATAAGTGCTTGCCTGGCAAACACAAGGACCTGAGTTCAATCCCCAGTTCTGCAAAAAAAAAAAAAAAAAAAAAAAAAAAAAAAAAAAAAGATGCGGCAGAGCCAGGCCTATTGCAAATCTCTCCTCTCCCACAGACCCCCCTGGAAGATAGCTCCCGAGCCCCTTGTTGTTCCTCTCTATGATGTCCCCACTCTCCTGGCCTGCCTGGGATCCTTCAACCTGCCCTTTACTAAGGACCCACCCAAATGGCACCTGCACCGAGAAGCCTTCTCTGATCACCCAGGAAGCAGGGTGCCCACACTCCCACACATGTCTCCCGCCAACTTGTCACCCTGCCTGTCACTTTCTGTCCCTCATCAGGCCTTGAGCCGGACGGTAAGCACCTCGTAGGTGGTCAGTGACTGTGGCTGGTAGTCTCGCTGCTCAAATGACCTGAGTTTTGACTTCATCCAGGCTGACCCAGACAGCTTACACCCCAGTCTGCTGTCCCTATATTTCCTCAGAGAGGAGTGGTCGCTGGTGTCACAATGGACCCGGACACATACTCTACACAGCTGGGCCCTGGCCTCCTCCAGGAATGGTACCAGGACTCTTGTGGATGCCCGAAGCCCCAAGCGCTCAAGTCCTTTGTATAAAATGGCACAGTATCTGCATGTACGTGACAAAATCCTCCTGTACACTTTAAACCATCTCTAGAATACTTCCAATACCCAATACGGTGCAAATGTTACATAAATGTTATACTGAACTGCTTGGGAAATCATGATGGGGGGAGTCTGCATGTGTCTGATACAGATGGAATAATATACTTTTTTATGTGTTTGGTACAGGGTCTCACTATGCAGCTCAGACTTGTAGCGATCCTTCTGTTTTCAGCCTCCTCAACGCTGGGATTACAGGTGTGTTACCACATTCATTCTCGGTTGTCAGCTCAGTGCACCCCAGGGGCAGGGCCAGTGCGGCATGTGATGCCAGGGATTGAACCCCAATCCCTGCGATCACCTAAGCAGATGCTTAGTCCACTGAGCTATCTCGCTGGCCCTCAGATGTAATACTTTTGAAAAAAAAAAACATCTTTGACCCATGGTTTGGTTGCATGCACAGTTGGAGAACCTGTGGATACACAGGGTCAGCCATACATGATTCAACGCCTTTATTTTGTGCCTGTCCCTGGGCTGAGCTGTCACATATGTTATCTATTTTGAAGCTCACAATGCAAGGTGAAGGAGAATTATTATCATCCCCACCAGCGTTTATCTGCTTCTCCACCCCCCAACCCTCTCCTTTGTACCCCTTTGGCATCCCATGAGCACACTCAGCCTTCATCCGTACATCTTCCTACTGTACTGATCTCTTCCCTTACTTCATACGGATGTGGGAGGCGGGGGTGCAAATTAGCTTCAGAGAAGTCAAGCAACCTGCCCGACATCACCCAGGGAGCCAGCAGAGAGAGGGCCTGGCAAGCGAACCAGGTGCTCTTAACCACTCTCCTCGGAGGCCTCGTCATTGTCTCTCTTTATTGCTAACTGGCTTATTATACGCAGGTCTGATCTTATAAGTCACCCCAAATCCTTCCGGATGTGAGTGGAGTATAAATTACAAATCAATAAATAAGACACAGGCCACTGTAAGTCCGGGCTGAGTCCGTCGGGTTGGAGTCAATTAGTGGGCCTGCTGCAGGACCTGCTGGGACTGGATCTATTTGCCTAATTGGCACTGGTTTCCCCCAGTGGAGGACAATTAACTCAAATCCCAGAACCCAGACCACCCCTCTACTTCTGGGCAAGGTGTCAGGCGTTTAGCCACATGGAATTTTTCTGTTCATTCATCCACTCGTTGACCCCTACACCCACTCAGCCATCTATTATTCTAACACCCAGTCCTTGCCATTGTCCATAAATTACCCTGACATCCACTCACGGGCCCACTACCTATTTAGCCACCCTCACACACATCTATTCGTGTATCCACCCATCTACCTTCTATCTATCCACCTGTTCACTTGCCCGACAACGCACCCACCCGTTCTCACAGCCAACCAGCCACTGAACCCCTCGGCCCAAACAACCACATATGAAATCATTCCACCATTTGGCCATCCACCTACTCCTCTCACTTAACCCATTTACCCAGCTACCCATATGTCTGGCACCCCACTTAGGTATCCATCCACCCATCCCTTTCTCGCTCCCTCCACCTACTGAGCCAACTTCCCTCCCTCCCTTTCTCCCTTCCTTCCATTCCCGTCACTCACACAGCTACACATATGCTCTTCCTCCTCCCATCTGGCCAGTCTGCACTTGTTGAATGCCCACCTACTGCATGCCAGGCCCATGCTAACTAAGTACTAGAAGTCAACAACAGACACTGTCACTGAAGAAATTAGCTGATTTGGACCAAATGCTAAGTTCCTCGTGGTCCCAACTGAAGTCCCCAAAGGTTTTCCAAGGTCCACAGCTGCCCTTAGATGTGGCCCCTGCTCACGCTGGCAACCTAGGTCCTGTCCTGCGCCTCTGGATCTGCCTTCCCTCTGCCTCCCATTCCCTGGGACCTCCATATCTCCTTAGGCTTGCACAGAGCTCAGGCCATCTTGGGTACCACCCCACAAGGGGCTAGTAAAAAATGTGAGTCCAGAGTCAGTCCCCTCCCAGCAAGGCCCCTGTCCGGGATTCTGCAAGGCGGATCCCAGGCTCACCAAACACCCTCCTCCAGCAGAAGAGGAACCCTAATCCTGTCCAGAGGTCAGAGGAGACTTTGCAAAAGAGAGACACCTTGGTTGAACCCCAACTTTTGTGTAAGAGAGAACCAGCCAAAAGGAAGCAGGGAGAGGGGCAGAACTGTGCTCCAGGCAGAGGGCTAGCTTGTGCAAAGGCTGAGGGGGGATGAGCAAGGCCCCGCCAGGAAGCCACGCAGGAGGGAAAAGGCAGTCCTGGGAGGCAGAACTCGCAAGGTTCCAGAGCCTTCGATGCTGGGCTGGAGGGCGGGATGGCATCCCAAGGGCAGAAGGGACCCAGAGGGGGGGCTGGCCTGATTCAGCTGGCCCTGCGTGCTCTTGTGTAATGGATCCCTCTTGTAGAGGAGGAAACTGCCTCCTAGGGATCAGAGAAGTGCAGAGGACTGCCCCAGGCCACACAGCTGACCAAAACAGTACAGAGATTCTACCCCAGGTCTGGTGGCTCCAAATTGCTCCCCCGCCCTTTTTTTTAAAGTGACTGCTGCAGTAGCGAGGTTTCTAGAATGGCCGAATTACTCCCCTGCAGGCCTGCTTGGCTGGTTGTGGAGTACAGTGACAGAGCACCCCAGGGTACTATCTCTGTGCGGGATGACTCTGGGCCCCACTGCCAACGGCACTGGCATGTCGGGCCAGGGAGCAGCCAGGGCTCCGCAGGGGTGTTTTCTTGCATGCCAACGTTTCTCAGGAGAGTTGCTTGGCCATTTCCCACCACCGTCTTTACAAACGGAGCCTCTGTGTCTTCATCATCAGTTCCTGACCTTTCCCCCACCAACCTGATGCGCAAGAGGCAATGCCAGGCCCAGGGCCCGGCTCAAGGGCTTCCTGGCGTGAGCTGGTGGAGCTGGGGACATGACTGGGCGCAGATGGGCTGATGGGGGCAGGAAAGGCCTGAGACGGGGCAGGGCTTAAAAGGCAGGGGACCTTGCGGGGACACAAGCCGCGGGGGGAGTGCGCTTCCAGCCATTAGTAGGGAGAGGCAGAGTGGCCTGGAGGTGAGAGAAAAGCATGGCTTTCCTGCCCTCACAGCAGCACCATCATGGACACTATTTATGGAGCTCTTACTGTCACTGGATAATATCCGGAACTGCACCTGACTGCGGATTCCCCAAACCTGTACAGGACGTAGGATTGTCTCTGTGAGCAAACTGGCTCAGGGAGGACAAATTACAGGTTCCAGTAAGTGGACAAAGAAGGATTTTGACTTCTGGGCTCTGTTAACCCAACTCCTGTCACCATCCCAAAGAGCCTTTGGAGCCAGGGATACAGCTCAGCGGCGGAAGTACCTGACTGGCAAGTGCAAGGTCCTGAGTTCGATTCCTGGTACAAAAAAAAAAAAAAAAAATCCAATGAGCTTCTGGGGCAGCTAGTGTCTCAGGTAGAGGTGGAAGCAGACGGTGGGGTCAGGCAGTTGGAGCTTCTAGGCCCACACATGGCAGTCCCGAGGTGGGGAGCAGGTACAGTCTGATCCAGCAGCATGAGGTGGTCTGATAGCTTCCCCACCATGTCCTGTGGATACCTACACAGCCCAGTTTCTGTGGGATATCAGAGACGTGTGTGGGTTTATCTGGCTGCTGTGGAAGATCTATGGTTTTGTGGCCAAGGTGGCCTCTCCATGTACCAGGGGCTCCTTCTCTGAAGTCAGGGTAGACTTCCTGGGTGGGGGAGGCAATGCCGGGAGCTCCTCTCCCTCCCTCATGATGTTATAGGCCACTGGGCCAGCACTGCCCGGGAAACGTAACCAGGAGCCAGACAACCACCTTCCTCACTGCCCTGAGATGCCCAAGAGCAGGTGGCATTCAAAGCCTTCCGTGGCTGCCCAAGCTCCCCAGCTCAGCAGCACCTGCTCCATGCCATGAGTCAGAGTTCCCACTCTGAACCCCCTGCTGTTTCCCCTGCCTGGGTTCTGCCCTGGGCTGTGCCCCTGCATGGGGCATGGTGGGCAGGCCCACGTGACCCAAGATCTTGAGGAGCCCCACACCAGGCCAGGCCCTCTTTTTACCTCCTTGTGTCCACCCAAGCTGCTTCTGCTGTCAGAATGTCTGCCTTGCTCACCTAGAAAACTCCTACTTATCCTAGAGCAGTCAGGGATCATCTCCCCCAGGAAGCCTTCCTCATGGCCCTGTTCTCCCCAGCTGGAGTTAGGGACAGGAAGGCCACGGATGTTCCACATGATGAGGAGGCAGTCTCTCCCAGGCTTAGGGAAGGATGGTTAGCAGTTGGCCTGCTTGAGCCTGAACATGCCTCAGCCTTCGAGTATGGAGGACAGGGCACCGCCAGCCCTGCCAGGCCCAGTTCCCCAGCCTGCTCAGGCCTCACCTTCCAGCGCCCCTGGGGCTCCTCCTCCCTGGGAATTCCGCACTGTCAGACCCGCGGGATGCTGGGAGCAGGCTCAGGAATTCCTGCTCTAATTGGGAAATCGGATCTGGAGCTTCAGGCATCTCGAGCTGGCCTCCGTCCCACTGGAGCGGGTATCCCTCTGCAAGGTTAAGGTGTGTGGTGTGGGTGGCCCCCTCAGGCTAGTGGGGGCTCCTGACCTCCTCCCTTCCCACAGCTCTGTGGCCTCAGTGACCTCATCTGGGTAATGGGGGCAGGAAACCATGCCTACTCATGAGTACGGGTGCAAAGCTCTCAGCCCGAGGCCTGCGGGCCAACAGCACTGATCATAGCAGCAAGAAGCACTTCCAGATATAACCCAGACTCCCACTTATAGGGCCTCCTCAATGCCAAGAGGCTCTCAGGATGTACGAGGGTACTTTCTATAGGTTTCCGTTTAGTAGATGAGGACACTGAGGCTTGGAGAAGGACGATGACTTGCCCTGGGTCTCGAGGAGTTAGCAGTACGGGGCTTCTGAGCAGTAGCCCACTCACCACCTCCCTCTGAAGCTCAGAGTCCCTGGTGCTGGGCCCGGCAGGAAGTGTTCGCTTGGCCTTATTTAAAGTTGCAATTATCTGTCCCATTTCCCGCTGGTGTCGGCTGAGTACTCTGGGGAGGTGGGAAGAACCAATGGAGGATTCCAGAAGTAGGGAATGTTTAAGGAAGCCTCCCCGAGCCTTCAGCTGAGGATGGGCAGCCCTGCCCATTCCTGATTGCTGTGCCCTCTGCCCCGCCCTGCCCCAGGAAGCTGCCCGGGTGTGCAGGTCTCCTCAGAATAGGGGATCTTTTCAGTCCTGCAGAGATGGTAGAAGGGCCGTGCTACAGGCTGAGGCCTAGCAGATCACTGGCGTTCAGCAGAAGGGGTGCCCAGTGTGGAGCTGGAAGACTGAGGCACCCTTGGGAAGGATTCGAGATCCCATCGTGAAGTGGCAGAGCATGGACCTAGAACTTGGAGTGACACAGACCTAGAGGACAGGTCTTGGGAAGTTTGATGGGCGGTGGAAGATGGACCAGGGACAGGCCAGGCCTGAGCCAAGGAAGGCAGAGCCAGAACCTTCCCGAAGACCTTAAGGGAAGGCATGCCCTGGTGAAAACACCCGTTCTGGAGACCAAAATCCCACAGATGAGAGGGCTGGGTAAGGCCCTGGGCCTGCTCTCACCGAGTGGCCAGGATGTCAGGCTCTTGATCCCCACCGCCACCCCCTACTACACAGAACTAGACTGGGACACACACTCAGCCACCATCACCATGATAAAAGCCACGGTCTGCCCCTCTCTGCCCAAGCGCCTGGGCACCCACCTCCAACACCTTGCCCCTCCACCACTGCCATGTGCCCCCTCTCTGTGCACTCCTACGCATCTGTCCCTGGCTGAGGAACACACAACCCTCAGCCATGACATCCAGTGAGCGGCTCTGGCACCTACCACTACCATCAACAGAGGGGTAGAAGGGTAGGAGCCCAAGGGTGGAGCCCAGGTGTGGTTCCGTGGCCTATTCCGTGGCACAACCTAGCTCAGCTATAGGCTCAGTAGCTTTCTAAATCTGAACCTGCCTTCCAACCCAGAGGTCCCAGGCAAGTCCTAACCTTTCCTTTCTGGGCTGTAGAATGGGAATGCTAATTATTACCTGCCTTGCAGCTGGCTCTGACCATTAATGAGATCAAGCCACTAGGGTACTTAGCCTAGCATTTGGCTATAGTACGTGCTCAATAAAATATTGTCATTATTATAACTCAAATTTCCACATGACTTGGCACAAGGTAGTCAATCAACAAATGGAAATTATGATGAGATTCATATCAACACCAGCCTGCCCCCTCTGGGCAAGGCTGAGGCAGAGTCTTGCTTTCTTGTTTCTAGGAAACAGAATGATGGTATGTATCCTGCCCCTGCCCCAAAAATGTCCATGTCCTAATCCTCAGAACCTGAGAACATCACCTTATATAGCAAGAAAGGACTGTGCAGATAAGGCTGAGTTAAGAATCCTGAGACAGGAGCTTATCCAGGATTATCCAAGTGGGCCCCATGTCATCAGGAGGGGCCTTTGGGAGGAAGACTGGGGGGCAGAGGGCAGCGGTGATGATGACTGATGACAGAAGCAGAGGTGAGAATGATGCACCTGAGGAGGGAGGTGGGGCAACAGCCTGGGAAAGGAGTAGGGGTGGGGCTTGGGGCGCTGGAAAGACAAGGAAAGCTCCGCCCCTCTAGCCTGGGGGGAGGGGCATCCAACACCCTTTTCAGCCCAGTGAGATCCATTGAGACTTCTGACCTCCAGAGCTGTAAGATAATAAATCTGCGTTGTCTTAAGCGTCTCCATCTATGGCAACCAGTGACAGCAGCAACAGGAAGGGAAGACACCACCACCCCTCATCTCAGCACGTGAACCACACGTGCCCACTCCCACGCCGAGGAAAGCCTGCCTGGCCGCTGGGCTCCCTCTTGTAGCTCTGGCCACGTGGCTCACAGCTATGGTGGAAGAGAGCCCCCCTCTAACATTTCCCATCCTGCCCTCACTCCTCTAGCCTGTGTGCCTGCCCAGTAGAGACTCTGGGCTGCAGCACAGCGCTGCTGGTCTATGCCCTAGTCTGTGCCCTGGATGAGACCGCAGGGTGGGGCCCCTGTGGACTTAGTATCTTCCACATGCCCAGAACTTGCCCAGCACCATGAAGACCCAAGGCACAGGAACTATGACCAACCCCGTTTGCCAGGTAAAGCAACTGAGGTGCAGAGAACTAATGGCCATGGGAGAGTTCCTGTCCATGCAGGACACCAAGCTGAGTGTGCTGTGGTCTCATGCTGTCCTGCAGGACACCCCCATGCCATCCTGAGCTAGGACACTGGGGCTCAGAGAGGACAAGGGGCTTCCCTAGGTCACACTGTTATAAAGGGGGCCTTGGAGGCCTCAGAAGGCCACTGTCATACCACACCCTCACCTTGGTAGTACAGAAGAGGAAATTGGACCACTGGGCCTTCCACTCTGCTATGGGGCGTCCGGTAACACCCTTAATAGGCAGGTGCTCTAATTGGGGTCCTGGGGATGGAGGGGTGTTGTCCAGAGTCTTTCCAGAGACATATGGCTCCGAGTCCATCTTCCCTGCACCAGTAGGATCCCAGGACCCTGGGACTGCACCAGGCAGGAGCTGGAAACTGGGACTAAGGGTCCCTGTTGGGCCTCAGTACTTGAGGGGGCGCTGCCTGTGCATGGCCCAGTCCTATGCACCCCCAAGAGACATTCGCCTCAAATGACTCCTGGCAGCGTCGGTGCCAGGCAGGGGGAGGGCTCAGGCAAGCTGGGCGCCTCTCTGCCACAGCGGGCCTCAGCACCCGCGTGCGGAATCCCAATTGAGCTATTTTTAATGTGCTTCAATTTTCATTTTCTTTTATTGGAAAACACAGATGGTGACTTGCTGCCCCCTCGCTCACTGTGCGAGGTGCAGGCAGAGAGGGAGAGGCAAGGCAGATGCATGCGCACCCCCTCCCACTGCTGGGGAACGGGAGCTGGCTGCCAAGTTCTGGGCCTGCTCTGAGCCTCAGTTTCCCTATCTGTAAACAAGCCCTGCTGAGGCAGCCTCGAAAGGCCCCCAGCAGTTTGCACACTCTGTGAGGGAAGAGGCTCCAATCAGGTACCAGCAGAGAAGGGGCATCTGAGGTCAGAGCCCAGGTACCAAGGAGAGACGGGGGCAGAGGGGAGGTGGAGTGGGGAATTCCCTCCCTTCACGCACCCAGCCACACTTGCAGGGCCTCCTATTCCCACGACACAGATGACGCAATGGAGGCTCACCAAGTGGCCCCAGCCAAGGGGAGACTTGGCTGCTACCCGGGCTGGCAATCACAGTGCCAGCGCTCCTCGCCCCTCTCCAAACTACTCCTGTCCAGGGGCTCTGCGACGTGGCCTTGGATGAGAGAAGCAGCGCATACTCTTCGACAATTTGGAAAACACAGAAGTCAGATGGCAGAGTAAAGTACAATAGAACATTCTTCTGCCCCACCGGACCACTGCCAACATTATGGTGCGTTCTTTCTGCTCTTTGTTTTTCACTTCCTGCCATCCGTCACGTTTTTAACACCGTTTTGTGATGGCACCGGGGAGCAGCCGGCGGTGGCTCACAATAGACCAGAATGCTTTTCCGCAGCAGCAGTCTCAGCATCCCCTCGGCCCCACGAGACCAAGAGCATGAGAATTATGGGCCCAGGCTGGCACCATGGCTGGGGAGCTGCACTTTCGACGGGCCTCCCAGGTGGGCGTGGATGCAGCCAGCCGGGGTCAGCCCGCAGCCCTGCCCCTGCAACAACACTGGCTCTGGAGACGGCTGCCACCTCCTGGCTCAACCTGGCCGAGCTGTGTGGCGTTGGCTAAACGCGTTCACTCTACGGAACTACAATATTCTCATCTGGAAAAAGGAAACCCACCTCCCACGCAGGCTTGTGGAGTGGATGAGACAACCGGGGCCACATCGCCACTTTCCCCAGGCTGTCGTCTTAGCAGTCACCTTAGGGTGACCATCATTATTTGTTATGCCGTCCAGGCTGGCGGTGAGCTCACAGTGATACTCCTGCCTCAGCCTCTTGAGTACTGTGATTTCTTGAGAGCATAATCTCAATCCTCATGGGCCAGCCTCTGCCTCTGCCTCCCACTCCCACTGCCAGGCTCAGAACTGACATTGGCCATAGTCACCTCCAGCCTGGATGACATCACCCCGAGGCTTCTACAGCTCCTCTTCTCATGAACCCACCCTCACCCCTACACTGGGGTATTATTATTTCTGAGAGCTCCCAACCAACAAATTTTGGGGCCTGGGGGGGGGCAGAGCTGGGTCTGATGATGGTCTGAGTAATCCAAGCCTGAGCTAAGTCTCAGTATTCTCTGCTGTCAAATGGGTAAGTTGTGCTTTCTGTCGAAGCTGCCTCACAGGTTTGACACCTACAGCAAATTAGAGGATGCGGGTACATCCAAGACTGCCAGGTATTCAGGCTTCCGGTTCAGGGGCAGAAAATATACTGCATACGGGGACTTGGCGCTGTCCTTGAGCCTGCCCACCTCTCCCTGCCCATACCTACCCACATTGTCTGGGCCTAGCAGGCTGTGCGGTCTCCCGAGGGTGCTGCTGCCATCAAGAAATGGGAGCTGATAATTGTCCCTTGTGGGCAGGACAATATAAACCTGTCACCGAGTGCTATGGCTTGGGAATGGACAGCTTTGAATTCTCTAGGACAAGACTACAGGAGCGGACCTACCTTTAACCCAGACAGTAACCCTACAGCACAGCCCTTTAGTGTGCAAAGTGCCCTCTCCAGCATCACCTCATGCTTTTCTTATGCCCAGACAGATATTCCTTTATTCATCCACTCACTTGCTTATGAGACCTCCACTGGGGGTCAGCCACAGTACTGCGCTAACCCGGCAAACAAGAGGAATGCAATCCAGTCCGCGGTTTTCACAAGCAAGAGGTGCTCACGGACACACAGAGGACCCGAGCCTCGTGTCCCCATTTTACAGAACTAACTGTGGTTCCCCAAGGACAAGAGTTTGGCACAAGGCTCTTCACAGTCGGGGGCCATCCTGGCACTAAGCCTAGTGCTCTTTCAGGACGCTTTGTGGCAGGCAGGACAGAACCAGGAAAATGTGCCAGGCAGAAGAGGCGGCACATGCAAAGGCCCCAAGGAGTCAGGGCTCATTACCTGATTCAGTCCTTTTTCCAGTGTGTTCATTAGTTAACTGGCTAACTCACCCGATCCACTCACCCCAATGGCTGGGCCTCCCATGGGTACCAGGCTCTGTCTGTGCTGAGAGACAAAGCTACAAGCCGGTGTGTGTAAGCAGCTGAGCTGCACAGGTTATAAACCCTCAGAGATGGGTTCCACTTGCCCCCCACCCCACCACGTCACCATGTGACATCAAGGACTAGGGCCCAGAGAGGAAACTTAGCTCGGGCCAGAAAAGACCATGAGTGAAAGGTGCCACTGGCACTCGAGACTCAGTTTCTCAAAGCTTTAGGTGGAAGCCAGAATCCTGGCTTGGCTTCACACTCTGAGCCTAGCCCAGTACAAGGGCAGCATGGGTCCTGCTTTATGGAGGTCATGGAAGCCTGGGTGGGAAGTGGTGCCCCTGCAGATGGCTGCCAGCATTGGCTGGATACCCAGACAAGCAGGACCGTGATCCCCGGCCTGCCTGATGTGCTTCCACAGCACCACCAACTTGCCTGTGCTCATCTAGCTGCTGAGAAAGCCCCTCCTGGGAGGACCGCCTGCCTCTGTGACCCTCTGCCTTTCCAGACTGTGCTCCAAGACATCTGGCAGGGTGCTTTCAAGCTCTCCAGGTCTACGTCCTCAGATTTTGAGGTTGGGGGTGTAGCTCAATGGTATAGTATGTGCATGAGGCCCTGGGTTCCCCTCCATCTTACTTACTTTCTTGTTGCCGAGACAAAACCCTGACACCTATAAATTAAAGGAGAAAAGGTATATTTTAGCTCACAGTTTGTCGAGGCTTCTGTCCATAGCTGGGTGACTCCAAGGCTGGGCAGCATGGCAGAGGAAAAACTGTCCATGGGATAGCAGGAAGGAGACAGACTTCCTTCTTTCTTACCCTTTTTATTCCATCCAGACCACCAGCCTATTGGTTGGTGCCACCCACACAGAAGGTAGCCCTTCCCTCTTCAGTAAATCCATTATCCACACCCAGATCAACACTAAACCAATCAGTGGACGACTTTACTGTCACGCCCCCAAGATTTAGTCACTTCCCCAAAGCCCCACCCATGAGCGCATGAGGCTTTGGGGGGGGGGATATCTAGATGTAAACCATGACGCGCCCCAGGCACCAAGAAAACATAAAGCTTAGGCACCGTCATCGGCTGATGTTTCATGTCATCAGGATTACCACACCACATTGCACAGATGAGGAAACCGAGGCTCAGAGGGATGACACACTATTCCAGGTCCCACCACCAGAAAGCAATGAAGCAAGGGTCTGGACGCATACCTTCCTGACCAGTCTGTTCTCAGCTTCCTAGCTACTCCAATCTTAGCACCTTGTCATAGCCTCTAGGAGACCAACCCCCCACCCCCATGACTCCCACCCTGCCTGGAACCTGCCTGTCCCAGTGGCATCTTGCAAGCTCCCTGTAGGCTCTAGTGGGGGCTCCCAGAGCAGAGAAGATGGCCCAAGAGTTCCAGAATATCCACAGCCTGAACATCCCAAGTCCCCACAGATGCCCACCCACTACCCCATGTCGTCTGGAGCAAGCTCTCTACCTTTTCTCTCTTTCTCCCTGACATCACCTTTACTTTGAGTTTTGAAAAAAAAAAAATCCCTAAGTGAAAAAAAAATGCTTATTATATATAAGATACGGAGACAATGGAGGAGGGTCGAAAGCGAAGAGTCAAAGCTCTTTCCCCAGAGGTACTCACAATTAGGTGTCATTTAGGCATCTTACTGCACATAAGATGTATTTATAGAGGCATAAATGCATATTTATTCCTTTGAAAGTCACAAATGGAATCGTATTCTGACTGAAAAATCGTACTGTTTGTCACCTGCCTTCAGATTATGCACATTATCTGACTCTGGTCCAGAAGTTCCAGCCCATTCTTTCTACAGTCTCCTTATGTCTAAGGTTCTTGTAACTGACCTCAGCTTATTCACCCTTCCAGTTTCCCTGTGAGGAGAAACTGAGGTATCAGGTGCTGCCCTGTGCTAGGCCTGGTTCTTAGGAACTCAGTGGTGTGGTCGCAAGGTTAGCTGGGTCCTAAGGTGGAAGCGGGCTCAGGGTATCTATGGGCTAGAGAATGTTCCTCTGCTTCCCCCTGCTCACAGGCCTGTCTTGCACACCGCCCCCGGCTGCTTCCCCCACACTTCATAAATCTGCAGGCGGCCAGACCTGCTGTACTATCCAGGATGCCCTCCAGAGGTTCCCAGATAAAGCTGCTCATGGGCATGGGGTGGGCTGGGCGCTGAGCCTACTCAGCACCTCCGCCCTGGCCCTGACCCAGCTGGGCCCTGACCTGGTGTCCCCAGCTCAGCCTGACTGCAGGCTCCCTGCACATCTCTCAGGGGACATCCCCAGGCCAGCCGCCCAGCTGAGCTTCCTGCCTCTCTTCCCGACCTTCCTGACGCCCATCCATCCTGAAACCACAGCCCCACAGACCGTCCCCAACACCCTTTTCATCATGTCACTCCCTGCTCGTGGCCTGCCAGTGGCTCCGCAGCGCCTGTGGGAGAAAGGGCAAACGCCGTCCCCCAGAATTCCTGGCTGGACCAGCCAGCCCTATGCAGCCCCTCCGCCCCCACTCAGGAGCTCTCTCCGATGGGCTGGCTCCTGGCCCTTTCTCCTCCCACCTTCTCCTCTGCTGGAGTCTCTGGAGTGAACATTCATGTGCCAGAGTCGGGACACAGCTGCATCTCTGGGCGTGTCACACGCTCTCGCTCAGCTAGGTAGACACAGGCCCAGTGTGTGGCCACCCATAAGGACCAAATACCTGTTCACATTTTCCTTTCTTCCCTGGGGTTAGTCACATATTCATAATCACACCAGCAAATATACAGTGCTTGTGCTGGGCCTTGGAAGCGCCTATTCACTTATTTGATCTTCTGACAAATCTTTTAAGAGAGGCACTGTGTCACCTTAGTTTACAGATGAGTCAAAAGAGCACTGACATAATCGCCCCAGGTCACGCAGCTACTTGGAGGCAAAGTAAAGATTCAAATCCAATGCTTCTACCTCCTCCTTGGAAATCCCTCCTCCAGCAGGCCTTCCCAAAGCTCAGGGAGAGGCCTCCCTCTTGCCGGCCTCTACTATCAAGAATTCAGAGGTTCAGCCGAGGACACTGGGCCTGAGGAGGAGGATGGGGCCATGCTGAGGCCTTGTCTTCTCTCTCTGGACCACAGCATCGCTGAAGGTAGGTTCCTGTGTGTTGGATTTTAGGCAGGTCTTCTCCTATCTCTATCTAAAAATGTGTTCTAGCCTTTGTATTTAAAAATGTAAAAAGCAAGTAGAAAATGAATTCAGGGAAGGCGGCTCAGGACAGTGAGAGAATTTTCTGGCTTGCTGAGTGCGAACAAGGCCCCTTCCCTGCTCTGGGCCTGTTTTCTCCCAGGGACAGTCTGTGAGCAGATTTGGTGGTACCCGACACCACATCTGAGGATGCTCTAAAGTGAAAACATTTTTCTCTTTTCAGTTCTCTTCAATCCTGTGATTCCTCAAAGAGAATCTCCACAGTGGCTTCCAAGATGTTAATACGCTGGTCCTTTTCAACTGAGAGCGCTTGGGGCAGTGGGTCTCAAGTCCTGGGGCCCAGACGCCTCACCTCACCTCTCTTGGGAAACCCTCTTTTTTGATCTGGGCTTTGGAGATGCTCAGAACCTGCACACCACAAATAGGGACTGCACCCCCACATGCAGCCTCACCTGCCACCCAGACATGCGGGTCCACAGCTCCCCACTGGTGTCCGGCTGCCCACAGCACCCCTGAGTAGCCTTTGCCTGCCACCTGGGCCCCCGTACCCTTTCTTTCCACAGGAGTCCCATACAGAGAGAGGGTTCAGCTGTGGTTGGGACATACAACCTGCCTACTGTGTCGCATTTATAGGTACAGCTACCTTCTGTTTGTGCCCAAAGATAGGAGTGCTTTATTTATGGCAGGGATACGAACTTTCTTTCTACATTTACTTTTTACTCCAATAAATAGAAAAGTGAGTTATTTCCAGCACAGCCGTGAGAACAGAGCTCACAGTGGTAGATACGGAGACCGACAACCGGGAACTACAGGACAAAAAGCTTTCTGAGCTCCTGCAAGCCCTGGCGTTCTCCTGTGGTGTGGGGATGTTCCTGGTATCTCTGTGGGTTCCAAGAGTTTCCCAGCCCCTGCTCTCTCTCCTGGGATGGCACAGTGGGTTGGGCATTCCGGGGCTGTTCCTAGGAGCCTCTGGCACAAAGACACTCAGGCCCAGAATACAGGGTCCTGGCTGGAATGCGCTGGGCCAACACCAATACTGATCAGAGAACCAGGGTTGGGGAGCAGGCAGAGCTAGTGAAGGAGGACTTGTGCCCCCATCCCGGCACCCTCTGGGCCTGAGGTAGAGATTTCGGGAAGGCCCCCTTCCCCACATCTGGAGCTCGTTACGCCGGGAAGCCAGAGAGGCGCAGGATATAAATGGGTCCGGCAAGGGCTTAGATAAATACCGGGATGATAGATCCATAGCAGGTTATTGAGGGGAAGTGAAAGGATGTTCCAGGAAGATCCTTAACCTTGTCAAGCTCCCTGACAAACTGTCCCTGGGGGGCCGTCTACTCAGCAGCCTCATCTCCTGCGTCTCCCCCACACACAGCCCAGCACAGCCAAGGCAGACGCCGCCCCTCCCGGAGCTCCCAGCCTGCGCTCGGGCCAGCCTCGCCTGCGATGCCCTCGCTTCCCTCTGACGAGGCTCTGGGAAGCCATCCCTGACCACCCAGGCCGCGTGAGCCTGGGCCTCCTCCGTCAGGCGACCCAGAGCTCTGACCTGTGTGTCTGCCAGGAAAGCCCAGCAAAAGGGCCCATGTCTAGAACCCATACTGAAGGTCCACCCCAGACTCAGATGTGTGCCAAGCACTGGACACACAGACTCAGACAGTCCACACAACAACCACACAAAAGCAACGGCAAGGCAACCTGGTTTTATCAACAAGGAGCCTAAACTCAGAGAGGCCAAGTGACTTGACCAGGGCCACACAGCAGGGGCATAAATCCTGAGTTGCCCATCCCTGACTCCCAGGCTCATGTTCTTCACCTGCTATGATGCGTTTCCCAGCAGTGGGAGATGGGAGAGGTGGTTAACAGGAAGGGGGAATAGGAAACTAAACATCAGCCTGAATTCAGCTCTGAGGCCCTTCTCAAAGCTCACTGCAAAGTGAATTCTAGTTCTGTGGTACAGCTTTTTCCATCTACATGGTAACTTTATGGTTTCTTCTTAATTTGTATTTGGTACAGGGTCTTGCTACACAGCTCAGATTCATCGTGATCCTCCTGGTTTAGCTTAAGAGGAGCCAGCTCCCACCAGAGGCCTCAGTTTCTCATCTCTGTAATAGGCTCAAGGAGCCTAACTGTGTTTTACTGCATGATGAAGAGGTGACCCCGTAGGAGAGGATTCAGAAAAGATCTGAAAGGGCCCGGCCAACTAGCTCAGCAGATTAAAGCCCCTGCAAGCAGGTGCAGGGGCCGGGAGTTCAATCGCTGGGCCTGTCGCACAGGTCCCGCCCCTGGGGTACACTGAGACAGCAATTGAGACTGGGCATGGTGTCACATACCTGTAATCCCAGCTTTTGGGAGGCTGTAAACATGTGGATCACTATGAGTCCGATCTAGTAGTGAGACCCTGAATAACCTGTGGACCCTTCTCTAAAATAAAAAAAAAGAAAGAAGGAGGAGGAGGAGGAGGAAGAGGAGGAGGAGGAAGAAAAGAAGAAGAAGGAGAAGAAGGAAAAGAAGGAGAAGAAGGAGAAGAAGAAGAGACCCGAGCAGGCACATTTGCCACTCCTGGAGCAGCAGGATCACCTTGTCCCTGGTGCACTCCCTGACCACTGTCTTTGGCTCTGTGTGGCCCCACTATACCCATGAGGACAGAAAGCTCAGGCTAAGCACCCTGAGGAAGGCCACACCATGGGGCTATGGCAGATCCAAGGATCTGAGCCAAGGGAGCTCAAGTCTCCCAAGGCAGAGGCCATAGAAGCTTCTGGCAGGGCCCAGAGGTGAGCACTGCCCTGCCGACCCAGGGCAGACAAAGCTCCCGCCTCCACCTGTAAGGAGACCCGGCAGGAAGTTGGCTCAGCCATGGCTAGAATACTGACTGGGCCTGCCTGTGCCAGGGCAGCTGAGGTAACAGGGATCCTATTTCGGTGCGACACTCCTGGGTAGGTGTGCACACCTCCGCACGCCTTCTGCCAGCCGCCCATCAGGCCCAGAGCGGGAAGCAGCCGCCCATGCACGGCAGGGACAGCTCCTATCTGCCCTGGCAGCTCCGACTCACTTGCTCGCTGTGTGACCTGTCAGTCCCAGCCCCTCTCTGGACTTCAGCTGACAAATGAAGGGCCTGGACTGGCCAGCGTTCTTCAAACTGCTGTAGCTTCTGTACTATTGTCAGCATTTTAGCCATTTCTAAGTCACCCTGTACATTACACTTTCCTTTTAAATTGACTCACCTATTTTTGTTGAAATAAATTCATTCATCAAGAAAAAAAAAAAAAAAAAAAAAAGCAGGTTACTGCCATAATTAGAAGAAACCCAGCACCAGTCCTACAACTGAAGACAGTTTGGAGACGTGGTTAAAAGCACCAGCTCGGGAGCTAGTTGCTTGGGCTCATAACCCTTGTTGTGGCATCGTGTGACCTGGACAAGAAACTCAGCCTCTCTGTACCTCGGCTCACTCCTCTGAGACACGCACAAGGGTGCTGATGGGCTCAAACCGCAAGGAGGTGGCAGTGAAGTAATATTTGTCAAGCACTTGGAAAAGGCTGCCTCTGTGTTCTGTTAAAGAAAAGCGCACAAAGTGAACTATGTACAATGAAAACGAGAAGATGCTTTCGTGGGGTCTGAGCCTGAGATCTGCTTTCCCCCATTGAAAAGGGAGATTTGGGGCTGTCAGAGAGGTGTCAGAAACGTGTTGGCAGAAAACAGACTTTCTCCTTGCGTAATCGGAAGGCGTGCAGGGAACTCTCGGAGGTGTGATTCAGCGTTATTTAATGCCATTTCCGTGTTCCCCTCGTGCCGGCTATGCCCCACAGCCTGGCAAGCACGGGCCCGGAGCACGTCTCAAGTCTGGCTCTGGTGACCCAGAACCCTAGGAGGAAAAAGCAAGGCCAACGAAGGGTGAGAGCCCGGCTCCCACTCAACCTGGCTCCTCCTTCCAGCTCACTGGTTGGACCCCCTCCTGCTGCAGCCCCGCTTGTCCTGGGCTTTCTCAGTCAGCCCAGCATAAACTCTCCCGCTTCGCATCTTTCCACAGACAGGCAGCACATGGGAGGCAGCACGGCAAGAGTTCTGGCATGACCTTGGCCAAGTCACATCCTGCTTTGCTCCATGTCTTGGTTGGCTTCATTAAAATACAGCTACCTGCCTTGGAGGGCAGCGGGGGCCGATGGGGGGCAGCCAGCGAGGTGAGGCAGGCTCAGGGCTTCCTGCATCTCTGGCACGCAGTCTGCACTCATAGGTGTACTGGAGTTTTCATAAGGAATTTCAAATTTTGGGGGAAAGACTTCTTTCACGTAACTTGAGGGCAGTAACAGTAGCGTCTGTTCATCTTCTACATGTGTCCTTCTAGGTGTCCATGAGGGCTGGGGCCAGCCTGCTCATCTCAGTCTCCTTGATCCTCACTCCTCAACTCGTGACCCAAAGGAGGATGCCCTGCTAACAAATAGTGGCTAGACTCTCGGCAACCATATGGGCGGGGAGGAAGTGGGTTCATCCCCTCTCCGTCCTGAGCCTCACAGCTTTGGTTTCCTTCCCCTTCCCCCTGGAGTGACCAAGGGGGACAACTTTCCTCCGTGAGCACTAAGGTTATGCAGGACCTGGGACATGAGGGGACCCAGCAATACCTCCATCATCACGGTAAAACAGTGCACCATGGTTTCTGCTGCATGTTCCCAATATGCCCTGCCCTGGCCTGGGCTGGGGGTAGGACTAGGGACAGTGGATTCCAGAAGAAACCCACATGCCAACCCCTCCGTTTCTCTTTTATCTAGGGCATCAAGAAGCACTGGTAACCAGCAAAGCTATGAAGGGCAAAGAAAAGATTCAGGCCCTGATGACAAAGCTCACAGAAAAGTAGTTTTAAATTTAGGAAATTTGAATCAAATTTATATAAAAAGTGCATCCAGGCAACTCTTTCAGGTAAAGAAAAGAGAATTTGTGCATGAGCCTAATTAGAAAACCATGTTTGCTGAGACCTTCCCAACAGTCAAGGTAAAAAGGGAAGCAAGCCAAGAGGTACAGAGGAAGGGTAGTAAGAGCCACAAAAGTCAAATTTTACTGCGTACCTTGTCCACCCTAGGCATTAGGAGCTTCATGTTACATTAAGTAACCTGATGAAAGAGATCAAATTACTGTCCCATTTTGTGGATGGGAAGACCAAGGCAAGAAAGGATTAAGTAATTTGTTCAACGGGCAAGCCAGGATCTGAAGCAGGAAGTCTGGCTTTTGAATCACCCTGGTGCTGCTATGCTCCGCCTGTGGCTTTCCACAGGCTTTGCATAACCCCTCCAGGTGGGTGTCATTGTCTCCGTTGGCCAAACAGAGTCACTGAGCCTAGAGATGAAGTGACTTGCCCAGATTTACACAGTGCATCAGTGGCAGCATGGGGCCGCCCAGTCCATTGTCCCTCTCCTGCAGACGGGCTCAGCTCACAGCAGGCACGACAGGTTCCCGAGCTCGCACCACCAGGAGCGGGAAGCAAACACGTTCATTCCTAGGGGACAAGACAGGGCACAACCCAGTCCCCCAGTGGGCCGCCCCTGCTGGCAGAGATCCCAGATGACTGGGGGTCTGGCTACACTGGGCTCAGGCCACATGTCACGCAAAGGTGTTTGCTCTGCTCCCCTGTGTCACCGCTGAGTCACTGCTCTGCCCTCCACCTCTTATCCCTGGCTGTGCCCAGCAGAGAATTGAAGCATCTCAAGCCTTCTCAGTTTGCCCTACAAGCATGGCAAGGAGTCTGTGGCACTGCCTGGTCAGGCTAGAATTTCCAGGCTCAAAGCTGACCTTGAGTGAAACACTCTCCACCTGGGACAATATCAAGGCCTAGTAATCTCATTCAATGAAAGCGCTCAGCATAGTGCTTTGGCACATAGGAAGTGCCTAGTATATTTTAGCCATGATTAATACCATTAACCTGGCATAGACCTGTCTGTGGTTCACGTCTGCTCCGACCAGAACACGCAGACACAGCCTCTGTGGCTCAGGCTCCAACTCTGGTAACAAGTCTGGGTAACAGGCAGTCCCGCCAATCCTGTCTGCCTCAGAGAGCTGGCCTGAGAAGCTGAGGGGTTTACACTCCAGGGCTGCTGTAGATGTGTGTGATGCAGGAGGAAGTATGTGAATTCGGCCTCCAACCCAGCCGGGCTGAGCCCCAGCTCCTCCCTCCTGGGAAGGAAGGTCATGGAAGAAACTTCTGATCCATCTTCCCTTGTGGAAGGATGGGGTGAGCCCTCATGTACAGGAAGAGGTCTCTGGATGTCAGTGTGTTCAGGGGCCTCACACAGTGTCCCTGGGTGGCCAGTCACAGAAGCCTTTGCCAAAGGCCAATTTCACCATCTCTTCTTCCCCCTACAGAAGACTCTGGCCTGGCTTTCTGTAACTCGAAGGATGAGGACACACAGTGTGGGCCTGATCTGGGGCCAAGAGCCACCCCCTGCAATACACTATCTCTGTGCCAGCCCTCTCTGAGTCCTTCCAATATCCAGACACAAGACAGGCGTCTGCTGGGCCTCTGCCTGGCCGTTCCGCCTGCTTAGTGCACCCCCTTCTCCTCCAGCCAGGCCAGTGCACCCCCTTCTCCTCCAGCCAGGCCAGTGCACCCCCTTCTCCTCCAGCTAGGCCAGCTGCACTCATTTCTCAGTGTCACCTCCTCCAGGTGACAAGCAGACGTCCTCCCTGCCTCTTGCTAAAGCCCAGGCCTCCCTTACAACCTGCTCTAGAGTAGCTGTCAGGGATGCAGTTGTCCCATGTCTAGGAGGTTCTCTGACTACTTCTGTCACCAGCTTCTGGGGCCCATGAAGCTCAGTGGTCCATGCTGTCCCCTGGCCCTTGATCAGCACCAGCCTAGACCAGGTGTCACTGGTTGCTGGATTTTGATGAGAGCAAAACCATTATTCCACAGTTAGAGGGCTTTCTCACCCAGCCTTGGTGGTACACAGAGAAGTCACCAGTCTCACTAGGCTTATGGCCACATGTGAACAGGCCAAGGAGAAAGGCTTTGAAAGATAAGCTGGGAAAAAAAAAAAAAAAAAAAAGATAAGCTGGGGACAGTCAGAGAAAGCAAAAGAGTGCCTGTACGCTCACAGCCACATCTGGGCAGACACCAGGGCCCTCCTGGCCTCACGGCTGCTGATGGCCCTAGGCCCAGCCAGGTCCCTCACCTAGACCATCATAATCTCATTACAATGTCCCAACTCCTGTGGCATGTGGACCACCCCACTTAGAGATGGAGGAAACTGAGGCTCAGAGATGAAGTCATGGGTCCAAAGTCAAACTGTTAGCTAATGGGAAGGATGTGGTTTGCAGTCATTTTTTAATTGAGCTACAAATTACATATACCTTAATGTATATGTTAGCTGTATATATCATAATACAGCTCAATGCA
>NW_004524668.1:3203518-3218518 GCF_000260255.1 Octodon degus
TATATATTCAGGTAAGGACCATCCAGAAAGTTCTTCACAGCCCTTCCTCTTCTGTCAATATCTCTCCCTCTTCACCTACAATTGCTTTCCTGACTAATTGCCATTGACTTGTTTTGCCTGATTTTGAAGTCCCTGTAAAGGAAACGCCACAGCACAAAATCTTTGGTGTGTGGCCTCTTTTTGTTGGCATAATGACCTTGAGATGCACCCACGATACTGCGTGTTAACAGCAGCTTGCTCTTTATTATTACCGCGCAGCATTCCACCATGCAAACACAACACAATCTATCTCCCCATTCTTCGTTGATGGACATTTGGGCTGTTTGCTGTTGTAGGCAATTACAAGCAGAGCTACTTGGAACATTCCAGCCCTGTCCCTGTCTTTGGTGACCATGCATATGCAATCCATTAGGCCCGTTCTACACAGGGTGTGGACTTACGGGGCCCAGGAGTGGGCGTATGTTTAGTTTCAAGAGCAATAGCAGAAAGATTTTCCAGAGGAATAAAAATGACTGATTTTATTCACATCCTTGTCCTCATTTGATTTTTAGGGGGGGAATCATGATTTAGGATGATTTTATTATTTTAGATAGGATGACTCATTTTATTACTAATAAAAGGTGATCTGATGCATTTTAATACTACTGAGTGATTTCAATTAGAAACAATTTCACAAATCAATTATAAACCCTTTGTCAGAACCCCTATTTTGCAATACGGGCTCAGATAAGCTCAGCTCTATGACTTGCTGCTCTGGACACCAGGTCAGGGCAGTGTTTCCACTATCTGTGGAGGTGGTGAAGGAGGCCTCCCCTGGCCGAGCACCATCCTCAGAGTTTTGGGGGCACCATCTTCCTTAAGCCTCCCAGATGCATTGTGAAGCAATCAATGGTGACCTGATTTCACAGAGGGGAAACTGAGGCTTGGCAGGGGGTGAAGTGCCTCAGGTTGGGTCTCCCAGGAAATGAGCTGACACTGGCAAGAGGATATAAGGGAGGGTGTCAAGGGGCCCTGGGTTGATGTGAGCACTCGTAACAAATACATTCCTAAGTGTCCCAAGCCTAGCAGAGTCAGCACTTAACAAAAGCCTCTTGGTAACTGAGTGGCTAGATGAACGTTTCTAAGTCATGGATGTCACAGCAGGAATGAGACAAGGAATCCTGGGTAAACTGGGGGCTGAATTTCTCGGCCTAGAAAGACAATATCATCAAGGCACTTAAACAATTCATCAGTAAACCCTGTTCTATAGATCTGGGTGAGGTTGAGGAGTCGGGCCATTGGGTAGCCCTCCAGCTCCCCTTTTGGTCCCTCATTTTACCAGGTCTTTCCATTTCTCCTGACTGGTGCTAGACTCACCCCAAATGTAGCAAGGGTCATCTGTCTCCAACCTAGCTCTTGCTGGGCAACCTCCCACATTAGCCAGGGAAGCCCTGGTGGAGACCAGCAAGGCTTAACCACACTAGGGGCCCAGAACTTCAAAGGGTCAGTGCCGCCCCTGGGCTCATAAAGGCCAGGAAGGGGACACGGACAGACCCCAGGAGCAGGTGCAGGGCCTGGTCTGCCTTGGATCCTGCTACTCACTCACCCAGGGGGCCTTGGACATGTTCTTCTCAGCCTTCACTTCCCTGCCTGTATATGGGGCGCTGATTATGTGCTTGGGAAGCCTGCAATGGGCTCAAGTCCTGCCTCCTCACTTCCTGGCTGGGCAGGTGACTGAGCCACACTGAGCCTCAGCTTTCTTGTCTCTGAGGCAGAGAGGGAAACAGACAGGAGGCAGGTGGCCCTGTGCACTGCCAGCTCTGCCAGCTCCTGCAGGAGAACCATTCCCATAGCTCTTGTTTTTGTTCTTGCTTGTGGGAGAAAACCAAGCTGCTAAAGCAAATGTACCCTGCCTTCCCAGGCCCTTTCAGTTGCATTCCAAATCTCCCAAGAGGAGCACAGATGGCCCACTCGTCCATCCACTCACCCAGCAAGTGGTTAAGTGCCTACTATGTGCCAGGAGGTACTCCAAGTGTCAGGCAGTGAGCCCAACCAGGCACCTCAAGGAGACCCTTTATCTCCTGTGGAGAGACAGGAGGGCTGGGGATTTAGATAAGAGGGAGACTGGGGGGGCCAAGGCTGGGGGAGGGGAGGCAGAGGCTCCAGGAAGGCGGCCTGCAGGAGTCTGACTTAGAAGGAGGCTAATAAAGTGGAGGGACAGAATCTCCAGCAGGTTAGGGGCACAGATCCCCAGCAGCCCTGTGGAGGAGGGTGGGACACTCAGACGGAATCCAAGAAAGTGGGCCTTGGAACTCAGCTCTGGCCTCACTGCCCACCACTCGCTGCATGAACAGATCTGCACAGAGCCTTCCCAGTCTGCAGAATAAGGCCACTGGTGCTGCCCTGGAGGAGCTGGGAGTGGGGTGGGGAGAGGGACCTGTCCCCTCTACTACCTCAGGGGAGACTGGGGGTCTTAGAGCAGAAGGGAGTGGGGTACACCAGTTACCCTGGCCCCTAGCTCTCATTCCTCAGAAGGCACGTTGAGAACATGATTTGTCCTGTCCCCTGACCAGGAAGAGGTCCTGTTCCACGCCCCACTCTGCTGATGAAGAAAGCTCAGAGATCTAGAGACACGCATCCAAGGCCACCCACATCAGGAGAGGTGGTAGAGCCAGCCCAGAGCCAGTGCTGGAGATTGGGCCTTCTCAGCCTGCCAGAGGATGGGCTGTGAAGGAGCAGGATGTGGGAAGAGCATCAGGTGGGGCAATGGTGCAGCCAGGGCTAGAGGGAGAAAGGGTACAAGAGTTCAGGGAATGACCACACGCTTGGAGTGAGGGCACAAGGTCATAGGTCTCAATGGGGCACGATGCCCAGGGGTGCTGAGAAATGTACAGAAGGGGTTTTAACTCTGACAGTGACAACAAAGGCTTGGGAGCATCCTTTCTTAACCCTGGTGCCACAAGTCTAGCCTTCCACACCTTGTGGGGCACTGTGACCTTAGGGTGCAAGTAGTATCCCATGAGCCCAAGCCTGGGTTCATCAGCATCCTGTGATAGGTTCACAGTGACAGAGAAGGAAGAACTGCCAGCACCAAAGTGACCAGAAATCTCATTAAAACAAGACAGGCAGGGCCAGGGAGATGGCTCAGTGGAATATAGACTTCCCTGGCAAGCGCAAGGGCCTGAGTTCAATCCCCGGTTCCGCAAAAAAAAAAAAGAAAAAGAAAAAAAAAAAGGCAAGTTTCCAAAACAAGACAGGCAATTAAACCATCACACCCACTATCCAAAGAATGACAGACCCCTTGCTCACCATTGGGGGCAAAGGGCCTGGCTGCATTTGGTACCATTAAAAAAGATCTCAGGATCACTGGGGACCTTGAGCCGAGCACAGGGAAACAACTAAAGGCTCAGGCAAATCATTTGGGCCCCAAGCTTCAAAAACAGGGTTTATTTAGATAATCCCTCGCCAGGCCTCCCTGCCTCAGCGCCTGGTTTCTCTAAGGATTTATTTTGTGAAAATGTCTCTCTCAACAAGTAAGTTATCCTCTCCTGAGCCGACTGGGGGATTCTTCTGTGTTCAAAACCACAAGCCCTGGGCAGCCCTCCTGCAGCCCAGCACAACTTTCTGCAGCGTCAGGTTATGAATCACTCAACAAATCAGGGATGCGTCCAGGCCGGCTAGGCTCGGGGGAGGGGAGCTCCTCCTGCTGGGCGGGGCGGGCTCTATCTCTTGTGTGGGACAGCAGAATGGCGCAGGGCCTTTCTGCAGGCAGCTCCTTGAGGCCTTGGAAGAACCTGCATGCCAGGTCCTGTTAACTGAATTCAGAGACACGCTCAGGGAAGGGACAGTGGGGAACAATACGGAGGGTGGCAGAGCAAAGAGCAGCAGCTGAAGCCCTGAGCACGCCTCTTGATGCCAGGGGAGCCCTGAGAGCATAGCTGCTCCCTGCTGAGGTCACAGCAATGCCAGCCCCAGTGGGCAAGACCCCAGGAGCCCAGGCCTGACACTTGGAGGACTGCGGGACAACTGGCTGAGGAACGTCCTCCTCTCTGCTGATGCCAACCTGAAGGTTTGCTTTAAGCCTCACTTCCACAGAATTCTCTGCAGCAGAGCACCGGCACACAGTAGGTCCTCAGCAAACAACTGCTGAATGCGAGGAAAGAATAAACAACTAAAAAGGCTCTGATACTGCTGTACTCCCTCAACGGCCACGGCAGGAGTGACTTATAGAATGAACGCACGGATGGGCGGCTGCAGTGTGGTCCCAGGACAGGGAAGGGACTAGAATTCTCCGAGATTTGAATCCCAGCCCTGCCATTTCCTGGTTAGAAGACTTCTGGGAAATCACTCTTTGCTTCTGTGAAACTTGGTCTTCTTACCTGCAGCACAGGGTAGGGGAGGACCCAGCATGAATGGTGGTCAGGAGGCTCCCACGCGACCAAGTATGAGGGCGCGACGCCTTGCCCGGTGCATGCTCAGAGACGGCAGCCGCTACTCTCAGGACCATCGCTGTCCCTGGCAGTGCCGGAGGGTTTGCGGATTGAGAACCCATGAGGTTTCTTGGCTCTGCACAGGCCATTTGCACAGAGAGCCGGAAGTATTTAAGAATAAGAAAAGAACAAAAGAAATAGAGGAAGGGAAACTAAGACCAGGCTCCAGCCTCCTCCTTTCAGGCTCTGCCTGGCTTTCTGCTCATCCGAACAGCCTGTGCATTATGATAATTTCCTCCCACTTCCAAGGTCTTGTGGGGGTGTCACACTGAGTTGTAAAAGCCTCTAGGAGAGAGGAGGAAGTTATTTTTATGGGTAGACAGTGTATTCATTCATCCTTTCATTCATAAAACATCAGCTGGAGAGCCTGGGGTAAGAGACCCTCGCTAGGGTCTAGGCTCTGGGATGAAGATAAGTTTTCATATTCTTTCCAGAGTAATGCAAGAAGCTAGTGTGGTTGAATTAGCCATGCCTTGGTGTTATTAGGCCATCTCTATAAGAGAGGTGGGTAAACAGCCAAGAGCAAGCACAGAGCAAGACATACAAGGAATGCATAGTTGAGCTGGGCCTTGAAGGATGAGTAGGAGTTTGCTAGACAGAATTGAGAAAAAGAGTATTCATTCCAGGCAGTATCTGGGGCTGAGTGAAGATCTGGGAACAAGAGAATTTATGACATGCATGCTTGAAGTCCAGAGTTTATGGATGGGGATCACAAGGACAGCAAAGAAGCCATCAGGGGCCACGTCACAGAATAGCTGGAACTTGACCTTGCTGTTTCACACAACAAGGACCCTAAAGAGCAGGGTACAAATGTGGTCTGAACTGAAGTTTTAAAGGCTGAGTGGGGATGCTCTGTGGAGCCCAGCAGTCACAGAGATGGTTTAGAAGGGGAAGGGTGAGGCCCTGAGGTCACATGTCGGATGTAGGGATGGGGTGAGGGGGGTAGGGAGCTGTAGGAATGGCAAGGGGGTGAGAGGGTAGGTCTGGCTCCGGAGTCTGAGATCCACAAGGCTCTGGATGAGTGGCCCAATGTCTTTTGTCAGCCGGATGGCTGGAGTCAGACACCTGGAGGCCTCTGGGGGGGAGCCTCGGGGGGAGTCCCCCCCCCCGCACACAACCACTGCCAAGGTGGCCTCTGATATTTCCAAACCCATAGCTGCCCCCAAGTTCCCCTCCTCCTCCAGCTCTAATGCGGGCTGCGGGGCCAGGGGGAGGCAGGCTGAGCCCTGTGTCTCTATGGCTGGAAGTTCCATTATCCTCTGAGGCCGTGTGACCCCCCGTCGCCACCCCACAGTCCTGGGAAGAAAGGCTCCTCTCTGACAAGAAAGCCCCATTCCAGGCTGAGCCCGGGGTCTGGGCAGTGCCTTTATGCACAGTGACCCTGCCGCAGTGTCAGCCCCACAACGAGCTGAGCTACATCGGCCGCCCCCTCCCTGAAGGGCCAGAGCTGAGCTGGGAAGGGGCCTCCTCCTCCTGGGGTCCATGGGAACCGGACTGAAGCTCCCCAACTCCTCACCCACCCCAAGGAAACCCCTTGGGCTGATGAGATCAAGGTGACCTCTGATGTGGACGACAGTCACACAGAGCCCCTGCTGCCACACTCGATGCTGGGGAGCAGAGGACTCTTTGTCTGGCTCCCAGAATTTTCTGGGAGGAAAGTGAAAAAGGAGAGGGTTTTGTGCCTCTGCTGTCAGACCTGGTCTCACTCCCCATACCAGCGAAGCAAGAGGGGCTTCCTTGTCATCCAGTTCTCCCTGACCCCAGACCAACCTGCTCCATCTCCCTCCAGGTGCAGCCTAGCCTGACCCCACCCAGCCGGCTGCACTGTCTTCCCCACTCGCCTCCATGACAGCAACCATCATGGCCAATGACCAGTATCACCGAGTTTGGTTATGCTTTGTGTTCCGTGCTGGCCATAGAACTTGGAGTCTTGCACAAACCACAGTATGCATTCTACTGCTGAGCCACAACCCTGGCCCAACTGCCATGACCTTTATAAGCACTTCCTTCATTCCAGGCATGGTACCTCGTGCCCCTCTGCGCTACACTGTCACTCTCGTGGAACTAAGGGAACCAAAGCTCAGGAGGGAAAGCAGCCTATCAGAAGTCAGAGTACACGAAAGTGGCTGAGCTAGGATTTGAACCTAGGTCCATGAGAGCCCACACACTTACTCTTACCCTTACATAAGATCCCGGGGTGGCTCTGCTAATGCAATGCCAAGAGGCAGAGGCTCTGACTGGCATCCAGGGAGCTCCTCAGCACCCGGACCTCTGCCTCAGCCCCACCCTGCAAGGGATTTGTTTGTGAAGAGCCTTGAGCACCAGGCAAACTCAGCAGACTGGCCCGGGCTGAGAGGGAAAGTTTCAGGGGAGAAAAACTCCTATAATTTAAGCCACATGAGTCTAGCTTAAATTGCAGATTTTCCATCATACAGAGCTGAGCGAGTGGCTCAAATCACCCCCCTGAGGAGAGGGCGAGGAGTCGCCCTGCTGCAAATTCCCAAAGAGCCACAAACCTTGCCCTCATCCCCCGTAGCTCACCAGGCTCTCAGGCCTGGGGTGAGCCTGCACTTCTTTTGTACAGGCGGGCCTTAACCATGGGTGCTGGCGCTCTCCCACAGGCCCGGATTCTGGACAAAACTCCGCAGCTACTCCAGCACTGTACCCTCCCAGGCCAGTGGGCACAGCTCTGGAGTCGGGCCGGGATGCTTCCATTGGCTGCTGTGTGGCCTCAGTGAGCGCCCTTCTCTCTTCACCTCAGCCTTCTGATCCTGCAAGGGTTCCCTGCCTGGTACAAAGCAGGTGTTCAGCAAAACAGTGCAGCCAGCAGCACAGAGCAATAGGACAGGGGCTTTTAAAATCTGTGAGTCTCCTAAAATCCTCCTGAAAAGCGTGCGTGCATGCATGCTTGTGTGCTTGCTTATGTGCGTGTGTGTTCAGTTTTGGCAGCTTCTCAAGGCTCTTCATGGCCCAAAAGAAGTAAAGAATCAACAGCAAAGGAACATCCTGCTCCTGGTTCCTCCACTTGGAGATGGAGGCAACCTGCCTCCTGAGGAGGTTTTGAGGCTCAGTGGAGACCACGATAGGGTCTGTGACAGGGCATCCAGAGTGGAGGCAGAGGAAATTTATCCTGCCAATGAGGCAGCAGGGGGACCAGCAGTGTGCAGCTGGGGCTGCAGACAGGCCCCACCCATCCCAGGCTGGCCTCTGAGTGGGGAGCTCAGGAGCTCCTGATGGGGGAGGCCTCTTGGCTGCGTTTTTATTTTGGGAGGCCAGGAGGTCAAGAATCTAGTGTGCTGAGGTCAACTCCTGGGTCTGTCCCCAGCAAATCACTCCACCCGATGAAGCAGTGAACACCTCAGAAGATCCTGGGTTCAAACTCTGGCTCTGCCACTGCTGGGACGTGTGGCCTTGGATAAGCTACAGAACCTCCCGGAGTCGGATTTTCCACCTCTTAAACAGAGATAGTAACCATCCCACCTTGAAGTGGCAGATTCCATCAGGTAATGGATTTGGTCACAATAAGACCTATCTACCTATCTACCTATCTATCTATCTATCTATCTATCTATCTATCTATCTATCTATCCATTCGTCCATCCTGATTATGACTGTAAGTTTACTTTGTAAGGTCTGATCTTTAAAATTCATTGTTTTTATTTTGTTTTGTTTGTATTGGGAATTGAACTCAGGACCTTGTGCTTCCCAGGCTCTGAGCTATATCCCTAGCCCTTCATTGTTTTCTAATGTGTGCTATCAAAATGTTGTAATATTTTTCATCATTAGTATCATGACTCCTCGGCATACGACTGCACAAATCCTCTGCCCTCTGAGTCTTGATCTCCCCACCTGAAGCAAAGGGGCTGACCAGACAGGCACTGAGAAAGAGGCAGGAGTGTGTATACAGAACTCGGACAATTCTGGGGCCAAAGCTCAGGACAAGCCCCCTTGAGCCTCAGCTTCTGCATCTGTGTGATGGGTCTCATTTTGCACCACATTCAACCCAGGCTGGGTAAGTTTGGGTGGGTAACTTCGTGCCAGACCCTGGGCTAGGTGCTGCTGGTAAGGAGAAGCAGACGGGCAATCTCACTGCCAAGCAGTGGGTCACGGTGCCACCCCCAGGGTGGCAGGAGAAACAAGCAAGACAGTGAGTGCAAACATGCCAGCAAAAGACCTGCCCGTGAGCCACTTGCTACTCCAGGTTTCCAAAAGGCTCCAAGTGCAAATCAAAAAGTAAAGGAGGGGAGGGTCCACCTAGATATTTACCTACTAGGCAAATAATCCCTCTAACAAAATTGTAAGAGGCAGCTTTGCTCTGTGTGTGTGCATGTGTGTGTGTGTGTGCATGTGTGTGTGTGTATGTATGCGTGTGTGCATATGTACACAGGGTGGGGGGGTGGAATGAAATGAGGTCATGTGGAAATGAACTATTTTTATTTCAACGAGGCATTTTAAAAAATACTCTTAATCATATGAAGATGGGAGAGAGGTTTTCTAAAAAAATTAGCAAGAACTATTCAAGCCGCCCTCTGGCCCCGGTGCTCTTCCCCACAGCCTCCCTGTTCCAGGCATCGCCTGCCGCCTTCTCAGCCCCTCACCTTTCTCAGGCCCCCGCACAGCTCCTGGCGCTCACTCCTGGGAGGCAGCTGGCCCACACATCTGGGCAAAAGGGAGCCAGATTTGCAGAGCCCCACCCTCAGCGCTCTTTCCAAGTGGGCTCTGGTTTCCTCCATGCAGGCCTGGGAGGCAGAGCCTTTTCTGATCCTCGCTGCAGGGATACAGGGAGCCGATCAGCTACAGGACCCAGGGACGATGTGTCACCAGCCTAAGGCCACTCAGCCTATAGGCTGTTGGCGGCATGTGTGGCCCTGGAGCAGAGTCCCTTCCTGAAGGCTCTGCAAGTCCTGAGACTGAACTGGGGCAGCCCTAGCACTGCACAAACCCAGAATTAGGCCAACTCCTCCTGGGTGTGGACAGAAGTCCGGGGCGTAGAGGACAGGAGGGGTCCCCGATACTGGCCTCTGCCTTCTGCACAGTGGTCACTGCATCACCTCCTACACATGGGGAAACTGGAGCTCAGAGAGCTGAAGTCCCCTGTCCCCAACTACACCTGGAAAGAGCTGAACCTGCTGCAAAAGCCCCCATACAACTGTCTTCTAAAGCAGCTCCTGGAGCCAGAGAGGGGAAAGGCTGTGTGCAAAGTCGCCCATGTGTCCCACGATGCCTTCCCTGCCCTCTGCCCTCCTCTCCAGCCAGGATAGTCCAGCACATGAGGCTGTCAGGAGATGACACTGTCAATAAATTAATTACTAGAAATCAAAAGCTGGGTGCATCCACATCAGAAACACCAGCACAGCTAGGCTTAGAAGAAATACGGGGAGCAGCCTCTGCCCTCACCACACCATGTGAACCGAGCCGGGAGCAAAACCAGAGCCATCACAGACAGGTCCCGCCGCCAGCCCAGGCCGCATTTCCTGCTAACCCTGCACACACATCTGTTCCCTCGTGGCAGTCAGAGTGGCACTTAGGAACCGCGGTCAGACCCTGTGACTTCCTCCTCATGCCCTCCACAGCTCCTATCTCACTCAAGTGACAGCCAGAGTCCTGCCCGGCCCTCTCTTGTCCCTAACCTCTGCTCCAGCCTCTGTCCCACCATGCACACACCTTCCTGCTCCTGCCTCCTCACATGATACTGCCACAGGGCCCTTCCCTGGACTGTTCCCTCTGCTTCAGCCTCCTCCCCAGCATATACAGGCTCCCTCCACGTTCACACAGGGCTCTCTGCTCCAACATCTGTCCTCTCCCCCAGAAAGGCCTTTCCAGGCCCTCTTCCAAGCTGGATGGATCCCCTTCCTCTGTGCAGTATTTTTTTCCCTCCTTTTCCCCCCTACTCACTGGACACCTGTCATCCACCTTGCCCTGAGAAGGACAGCACCAAAGGGCAGGACCAGGATGAGTTACAGCTGGCTCCTGTAACTTGCCCCCACCACACAGCTGGCCAGAGGGTAGGATGTAGAGACACCCAGAGGCCAGCAAGGTTGGTTTCTCTAGCTGAGTGTCACTGAGCAGCAGGAAAGGCCCTGGGCTTGGTATTCCCTGAATGTGTGCCTGCCCCCACTTAGTTGTGCGGCCCCAACAAGGACTGGGAGCCTCTGAGTATTGGACGCCTCCTCTGCATCTGGGAGAACAATCCCCAGGCCCCTCCTCCAGGGGCTGCGCTTGGCGGCGTGTGAGCTCTGAAGGCAAGACCCAGGCTGCCTTCTTCACCTCGGATCCCACACCCCCTCCCTGGGCTCTGGCCATGTGCCAAGCCCCTGCAGACTTCAATACCAGTCTGTTCAATTAGAGGGAGATGACGGATGTCACAGCACTCTGCCAACTGTCACCCAGAAGAACACACAGGAGCATACCCTCCTTTCACTTCTCTGAGAACTGTGCATTCTCCCATTCATTCCCCAGTCGACACATATTAATCGAGCACCTATTATGGGCCAGCCGTGATGCCTGGCCTGGGGAATCTGCTGGGGGAGTAATGTGATGGTGGTCCCTGCCTTTGTGGAGTGTATAGGATGATGGAAAGGAGAGAGAGCTGATCAAAGAAGCACACTAATTATTTTTAAATTGTAATGTAGACAAATGCTGAAATAGAGCTACTCCTGGATCTACGTGGGGATGGGGTAGAGGACGAGTGAGAGTATTCCAGAGGGTGAGGGAACAGCACTCTAGCTGGAGAGACCTGTCAGTGCAAAGGCCCTGGGGTGAGAAGGAGGTGAGAGACAATGAGCGTCCAACAGGCCGGAGCGGCTAGATTTGCTGGTGTGAGGTCAGTGGTGGAGAAACAGCTGGCATGGGCAGCAGTGGGGAGAGCCCACACAGGGTCTTTGGACCCAGGGAAGGCAGGTCTTTATCCCCCCAGCCGTAGGAAGCCAGGGACACTGTTTAGAGAAATAACCTGACTGGATTCAAAATCTACTCCAGGGCCAAGTTCCCCTAATCTAGGTCTGTGTGTCTGTCCCCAGAGGCCATGGTGCACATGGTCAGGTTCAAGTCCCCCAAGGTGAGACCAGGTGAGGATGCCCACCTCAGTTGGACTGAGCGCCCCGGAGCTATGTGGGCGCCCGCTGGCTGAGGCCTATCCTACCGGCTGAGGTCCGCTCAACAGCTCTGTCGTCACAGAGGATTAAATGCAACCCAGCTTTCAGACACCTTGGTGCGGCTCCCCCTAAGATCCTAACCGGGAGGCATTACCCCAAGCGAGCAGATTATCAGGATGTGTAATTTCTGGAATAAACACAGCTGTGTTTGTTTCTCTGTGCTGTGCTGCAGACAGAACAGCAGCCTGGCCTGCCGTGTGCAGCTGGAACCCCTGAACCTTGGGATGGACCAAGGGAGCAGAAAAGACACCCCTGGCGAAGGCCGCCTGGGCTCTCATCCGGGCAGACAGATCTGTCTGGAGGTGAGCGGCAAGGCCACAGGAGGGAGGGGAACGGAGCCTCTAAGTCTCCCTGAAGGTGCAGGGAGGTCACAAGCAGGACAACTGGCCTTAGAGGTCAGCTGTGGGAAAGTCCCCTTCAGGTATAGACTTGGTGGGGACACCCTGAGAAGGTCAAGTTCAGACCTGGAGCTTTCCACAAGGGAAACTGAGGCCGAGGGAAGAGGTCTGGGGTGAAGAGCGCAATGGTCATCCAAACCACGTTGGCTGGTGGCCTGCCAAAGACCAGTCCCAGCTGAGTAGCTTCATAGCCCACAGGATCGCACGCACGGAACTCAGATTCAGTCCCAGCCCCGTGGCCCAGCCTCCAGGGGCACAGGCAAATCACAGGCCACCTGGCTGAGGCTGTTTCCTTACTTGCAAAGTGTTTTGAGGCTTGAGTAGTATTTTGCATGAAAAGATTTTGTGCACTGCCAGGCATGGAGCATGGAGCACATAAAAGGAAACCCCTTGTTCATTCATTTGGGAGTTGTTTATTGGACACTTGCTATGTCCCTGGCACCAAGGATTCTTACAAACAAGAGACAGAAATCCCTGTCTCTGAGCAGCTTACATTCTTAGAGGCGAAAAAAATGATGACTAAATAATGTTTTATATTTATTAGTATGAGGATGCCCCTTTTACAGCATGGGAAACTGAGGTTCATAGTGGTTAAGTAATTTTAAGTGCCCATGATTTGCTTTCAACCCACCTCACTCTCAAAAGGGCTAGATCCACAAATAGGGAGCCACCAACTTTAAGGATCTTATGCTCCTCAGAAAGAATGGTGGTAGAGCCAGGATGATGGCTCAGTGGAATAAGTGCTTCCCTGGCAAGCACAAGGGCCTGAGTTCAATCCCTGGTCAAAAGAATAGTGGTGGTAGTGGCCCATGATCTGGGCCCATGTCCCAAATCTGCCACTGGCTTCATATGACCTCAGATTGCAGTTCCTTTCAGGGCCTCAGTTTCCCCACATGTCTAGCTTTGCCATTTTGCATGTGCCTTCTGGGATGGTTACTAGGGTGCTACATGGATTGTCCTGGTTCTGTGGAAGAACTCGGCCTGAGGACCTTTTCCTGCACCTTGGCGTGATGCGATAGGAAGCGATGAGGTCCTGAGGAGCTGCCTGGGAGCTGGGTGGCTTTGGTGTGGAGAGACGGGGCAGGCAGCCGTCTGGCCCTGACTTGTTCTGTCACAGTCTCTATCATCTGGACCAATCTGGCCTTCTCATGCTCTCACAGTAATGGCAGGGCAGTTGTGGCCGGCACACCTCCAGGCCTCAGCCTGCCTTCCCTGCTTTGGACCCCTCTACCGCGCGCATGACCAAGGCCAGCTTCCTGCTTTGCATTTCTTCAGTGCTTCCTCCTGCTTCTAAAATCAAGTGAGGCTCATCACCCAAGTTCCCTCTCACCTGACTTAAGCCCCTCTGCCAGTTTATCTCCCATCTCCCTCTTCCCCATACTTTCATTCATCATGGCAACTATAAACCAGCTGCCCTCCAGCCCCTGTGCCTGCCTTCCTTCTGGCTGTTTTCTCGGCAGAGGGAGTCCTTCATTCATTCAAACATGCCCTTCCTGACAGCGCACGCTGGGAGACACTTTCCCCTCTGTATGCAATACATTCCATCTCATCACAAGTGTGTATGAGATGAGGAGGGTCCCTCACCCTAAATGCTTGGAACCAAAAGTGATGTATATTTTAGGTTTTTAAAAATCTAGAATATTTGCTTATACATAATGAGCCATCTTGGGAATGGGACCCAAGTCCAAACATGAATTCACTCACATTTCACGTACATCTTACACACATTGCCCGAAGGTAATTTCACATAGTGTTTTTTTAGTGCACCTGTAATGTGACCATAACCCACTGCATAGGTCAAGCCTGGAATTTTCCACTATGGCATCACTTTGATGCTCAAAAAATTTCAGATTTTGAAGCATATCAGATTTCAGATTTTTCAGATTAGAAACACTCAACCTATATTAGAATGTGACCTTGGATTACTGAACATCTCTAAACCTGCAGTTTTAAAATCTGCTGTTAATAACTATGCTCAGGGTGCTGAGGACTATGAGTAGCATCGAGTGGGGACACACTGAGTGGGAGGCGTCTATGAGGATAGTGATGACAGAAGAGGAAAAGGAGGAGAAAAAGAAGAAGAAAGGGAAAGGGAAGGAGACGTGAAAAAAGGAGGAGGCTTTGCCCACTGCCTCTTCTGGGATGTAGTTGATATCATGATGTCAATTCTGTTTGATTCTTCTCTGTGTCCCCTAGCAACATGGATGCTTTCAACAGTGAGTTGACTGGATGGAGGATGAAGGATAGATGAGTGGATGAAGGAGGGTAGGGTTAGAGGAAGGAAAGATTTATGGACAGATGGATACGAAGAGTCTAGAGGAGACTTATTGTGCTGGTCCAGGGCCTAGCAGCACAGCATCCCACAGGCAGAAAAGGCTTCTGGGAGCAGATGCCAAATCTGTCCTCCTGCTGTTGCCTCTCCCTCTGGCTCCAAGCTCCCGTGCTCCTGGCCAGCATCCGTCTGTACTCAAGGTGGAGGGAGTGGCAGTTCAGGGCAGCTGAGGCCCAGGGGAGTCCAGCTCTTCCTCCACCTGTCATCAGCTCTGAGAGCACCAGCCCTTGACAGCAGGAGTGCATCTCTGACTTATGAGCCAAGTCGATGGGAAAATAGGATTTACTTTACAGAAATGCACATCGGGGGCCAACTTCTCTGGAACTCCCCAGTGTAGAAACTTTGGCAAATCCATAGTCAATGGCTTCGAAGATTTTTGCAAACCTGGGGAGCGTAGTGCTTGCCAGCTCTTTCCAGGGCTACAGACTAGAGAATAAAGAAACTTCACAGTTCAGGTACCAGAGGGATTTAAGGGTGGAAGTGCACACTGGGTTTTTGGTGTTAGTTTATACTTCTGTATGCCAACCCACTTGAACAAAACATGTAACCGTGCTGCCTTTATCCATCAATCCATCCAACCACCCACCCACCCATCCATCCATCCATCCATCTATCCATCCACCATCCATCCATCCATTCATCCATCC
>NW_004524668.1:3221018-3231387 GCF_000260255.1 Octodon degus
TCCCCGTCACACAGGGCTCCTTCCCACTCCCCAGATACAGCACATGCGCACAGGCCTCCATCCCGTGTCTACACATACTCTTCCTAGCCTTGGGACACCTGCTTAGCACTTCTCACCTGCTGCACTACCACAGCCACCTTAGAAGCCACCTCCTCCACGGAGTCTTTCCTAACCTCATCTTATAGCTGGAGAGACTGGACCTCTAAGGAGGTACATGCCGTTGTAAGTGCCAGAGCCCAAGGCCTGTACTCTAAGACCAGAAGATTTTCATCCTCCTACCTCTGTCCCCACCAAAAAAGAACCAAAGGAAGACACACATTCTTTGCCTCCAAACCCACCAAAGGCCTCTCAGATAAATCCTATAGTTCTGGATCGTTCTGGAGGATGGGAAAGAGGCACCATACAGAAGTTACAGGAAAAAGAACTGCTCAGTTCAGGGTTCAGACCCATGTTCTAATGTCCACCATTGCCTGCCAGTAAGACGACCTGTGTAAAGCACTCCAGTTCTCTGAACCTCAACTTTCCCACCTTGTATGATGGAATAGCAATACCTTGCTATTTCTGTCCATCATACACCTAAACTAGAGCTTATATGCTACTAGACAGCAAGCCAGATTTAGCCACCAAGCATAGTTTGGTTTGGCTAGGAGTGAGTTTTTGAATGAGTGAACATTCACAAACCAGTTTTTCCATACACATCAAGACTGCGCATATGAATCAGATGATCTGGCAAAACAGGACTCCAACTCCTGCAGACAGAAACACGGTTTGGAGTGGACAGCACCTGGCTTCCTTAGACAGGACACTGTCTCTTTCTTACTGTCTGTCCAACACCCAACTGCTCTTCATCAGCCACAAGCTGCACCAGCCCATGGGTCTGGGGTCTCTTGCCAGGACGCTTGTGATTTTTTGTTTCTTTATCTCTACAACACTGAGCCTGGTTTCCTTTTCAGTCAACACATAGAAGCTCCATTTCTTGCTCAATAGTTTAACACACAAAATTCAACTGCATATGGCCCAGAGCCTTTTTGGAGGTGACAATCAGAGCTCAGCGTGACCATGCAACTCCTGCACCATTTGCACCCCTCCCCATGTGCTCTGGGAAAACCTGTGGTGACAGCAACTGACCAACGCCTTGGGAACTTTTCGTTTCCCTCCAATGCCTGTCTATGCCTGCAGCGGCGGCTCCTGGCCAACACAAGAATAACAACCCCAACCCTTTATGAGCTCTTTCACAGTTAAGTGAAGAACACAGCGGCTCTTTGGCACAGCCTTCCCGGTGGCTCAAATTATGATCCCAGTTCACCGATGAGGAAACTGAGCCCCAGAGGGGTGAAGCAACCTGCCTCAGACCCCCGTGCAGCCTCAAACCCCTCCTTTGAATACCACTTCCCTAGCGTGAGGTCTCCTACTCCAGCCTCAAGCCTCACACAAGGTCTTGAATGGCTACCCCTCTGGCTGCTGTTCCTCATTCATTGGGAGGTCCCCTATGGCACACTTTGTCTCTGTTATGGACTAGACTTGGTGCCCGAAGGGGGACACACAGGTGACCAGGAGTCTTTGCTTCTCAGGACAAACAGTGACCTAGGAAAGCAATGTAGGGAGACAAACGCTGGGCGTGTGACAGAAGAGAACAGAAGGCCGGGAACGAGCTTTCTGGCCTCTTGGCTTCTTCCCCCAGCTCTGCACCGGACTCTGTTTCCAAATATGGCTACTGTCACTTCCTACCATCACCAAACACAAAGCCACCCCTATAAGGGGCAGCCTGAATCCACAGGCTGGCTGCATCTGAGCCACATCGTGAATGATGGGGTGGGGTGGGGGGCCCTGAGCCAGGAGCAGCATCTCCAGGAACTGTCAGCAGGAAAACCTGCAAAACTACCCCGGACAATTATCCAAGTTCAATTTTATGCGTTAAACCACTGAGCAAGAAATGAGGTTTCTCTTAAGGACCGAAGAGAAAAATCAAGCCCCTTATGTTCTCCCTTCCCCTGAACCTGATGAGGAAGCGTGAGATGAATCTGAGCCAGACTTGTGACCCGCTGTGACCATCCACATCCTTCAGGGGTGATGTTTTGTGACATCAGTGCCTAGCCTTCAAGAAGTCTTGTAGGCTGGGGTGTAGTACAATGGTAGAGTGCTTGCCTTAGCATGCAGGAGGCCCTGAGTTCAAACCAAGGCACCAGAGGGGGTGGGGATGAGGAGGAAGAGGAGGAAAAGAAATCTGGTGGGTTCTAGTTCATCTCCTTGGGATCCAGCTATAGTCAAAATCATCAATGTCTAGATCAGTGGCAGATGAGATGCCTGGGTATGAGGGGCCTGGGCACCTAGCTATCCCTACTAGGATCACAAAGATTTGCAAGAGACCATGAGTACAGGTCCTGGAAGGTTCCCTGCCGAGACCACACTGACCACAATCAATGCTTGCCTGTGCCCCATCAATCCACCAGGTTAGGACAACTACTGAATTATTGTTGCTTTAAGCCAGCACATTTGGGGCTGCTTGTTATGCAGTAATGGATCACAGATACACTTGAGTAGCTTTTTCTTTCCCTGCCTGGAGCCCAGCACTGGACAGTGAATCCTGGAGCCAGAAGGACTCCAAAACCGTAAGTCAGACCAGTCAAGGCCCAAGAACACCAGTTTACTGCAGGTCACACAGAAGCACGAGCTGATTCAGGAGGCAAACGTGAGCCCCACAAGAGCCAGGCAGGCAACACCTCCGCATGATATAAGTCAGCGGTGCCCCCTGCTCTCACGAGTTCTGTCTGAATAAGCAGCCACAATCCAGCTCCAGCCAACCATGGCCATGTGGGAATGTGGGCCCAGTGAAGCCAGATTGTCTGACTTTTCAGAGAAGCCAGAAATAGGATTTTTTTTTTTTTTTTTGTAAAGTCTCTTGATTTCCAAATGTTGGCTAAGGATGCTAATAAGACTGCTGATCTCTGGGCTATTGAGGTTGGCCTTGGGTCTGGGTACTGGCTTTGGGTAAATCATAACATGCCACAGGTCTCAGTTTCCCTGTCCCTAAAATGGGCCTCCTAGCTCCTGCCCACTTGCAGGGTTGCTGTGACGCCCCAGGAGCTCCTGCATTTGGAAGCACAAGCTGTAAACAGCCCTGAAACTGCTCCAGTCCCAGCCCTCAGCGGAGGTGCCCCTTACAATACAATGAGTTAACACCCGATTTGTCTAAGTTACAACAACATTATTCTGACCATTATGACAGCGATTGCGGTTTTATGGCAGGTTTGTGAGTTCCAGAACCCTCCTGCTCACATTATCTCAGGATGTTGATAGAGTCAGAAGCTGGACGGCTGCCTTGGAGACCCTGGCCAGAGCCAAGCCTTTCCTCGGAATGGGGGCGTGTTGCAGAAGCAGCCAGAGTGAAGAGCTGGGACTTCACAGTTGCCTGGGCCTGGGTTCAAGTTTCTACCTTGCCATTCCCTGGGTGTTCTTGGGCCAGTCTCTGTTTGATCTTCATTGTCCTGATCAGTAAAATGGGCAGCATCATACAGCCACCAGCAGGGCTGCCAGGACACCTCAGATAATGCCCTTAGCGCGATGCCTGGCCCAGGGATTGACAGCCGTTACCGTGATGTTGGCATAGAAGTTGGCACCTAGAAGGCACTGGGGCAAGGGCATGGCCATGAGGCATCCCAGGATAACTGGGGTGGGGGTGGTGGTGAAACCTTGGAGGGAAGTAGAGACAACAGAGAGGCAGGCGGAGAGCCTCCTCCACGCAGCAGGAATCAGTCAGACCTGGAACTGAACTCCACCTTTGACTTTTTGTGGTTTTGTGATGGGACAGAGAGGGCTGCAGACAGAGAAAACTTGGCCAAACAGCACCCACATCCCCAGGTCCAATTCCAGCACCCCGAGGTATTTAAGCAACCATGGCAACCATCCCTGTCTGCCCCTGCTCACTGCTCCTGAGACACACACCGCTTGGCCTTAACTTAATCGGAGTAACAGCCATTCAGCACGGCCCTCTCAAGAAGAGCAGGGAACTGCTATTATCCCCTTTTTAGAGAGGAGGGGGGCCAGGGCTCCACGAGGATAAGTAACAAGCCAGAGGATACAGGAAGGGAGAATCTGACTCCACGTACCCTGCCCTTCCCATAAACCTCAGGGTGTGCTGTTCTTCATCAGGGAAAGTGGCCAGGGTGAAGCTAGGGCCTGAGGGATTTCTGGGAAGGAGTAAGCACCTGGGGCAGGGAGAGTGGTGACATCTCCCCTCCATCCTGACAACTTATGATAAGTGCGGGGTACCTCCGAGCGTCAGGCTGTCCTGCTGGTCGCTACGCACAATCTCCTCTAATCCTCACCACGAGCCTCCGACTGGCCCCCTCAGTTTCTTACAGGGGAAGAAACTGAGGCTCAGAGAGTGCGTCACTTGCTCAAGGCTAGAGAGCAGGCAAGGTCACCCCTCAGAGGACACCCTACTCTGACGGGTTGCAGCAGGGCAGAGATGGCCCTGTAGAGCTCACTTAGGGAGGAGGCCTGGGCGAACCCCCAGGTGACACAGGGACACTGAGGAGACAGGCGTCCCCTCGTCCCCTCCCCCGCCCTCCGGAAGGCAGCTGCTTTAAAAGGCCCTAAAACGCTTTCCAGGCAGCCTTATCAGACTGACTGGCTGATTCCAATCAGGAACCTTCCAGGTGCTGTGGCCAAGGGCTGCCCCACCCCTGGGAACTGTGCAAACACTCTTCCCTGCGTCCTCCCTGCTGGCCTTCTCTTTATTCACCAGCCACAGGCAGCCGCGGGGGAGGTGGGCACTAATTCTGATTGATTTCACTTCATTTCAGTCTTTTCCAGTTTCCGGCAGAGTTTTCTCCTCCTCTCCTGGAAGTCCTGGGTTTTTATCCAGGGCCACTGCAGGGCAAATGTGCCTGCCCAGTGGAGAGATCTGAAATGTGTGTTAAATACAGATCCCCCAACCTCGGTCACCAACCTACCAAATCCCCAGCTGAGTTGGGCATGTGGAGACTAGGTCATAGATCTTGGTGGGGCCAAATCCACCCCTGCCAGGAAGCCCTCCCTGATCTGCACCCCTCGGTCCTCTGTGGAAGCACAGACCTGTGGCTTGCCTGCCCTAGGCTTCCGGTCACCAGCCAGCTCCACTGGCCACTTCCTGTTTGGGGCCTTTCTGAGTGCAGGGATCCTGCCTGGGCCCTAAAGCACAGGTGACTCTGGGCAGGCAGAGATGACCAGCTGTTGCCCTGGGCAGAGTGCCTGGCAGCAAGGCCCAGAGAACCCATGCCACCTCAGCAATGACAGAGTACAGTGGTGCTGCAGCAGGCTGTTTGGACTTATAATTTCTTGATGAAGGGGGAAAAAGGCGTCACAGACAATCTACAGGAGGAACAAGGGGCACAGCAGGATTGGGGAATGGTAGACAGGGATGGAAAATACAGGACTCTAGAGGTGGGGGAAAAAACAGCCCCAGGGTGTAGGGGAGCTGCTGATGTCTTCATCACTGTTGTGAGAATCTCCTGGAGCCATCTCAAGGTGATCACAGAGCCCTAGAACATAAAGGACCCCACTGGAGCATCCCCTGTCTGAGATTCCCCAACAGTGTCTCCTGAGGGGTCCTGGCAAGGAGGGCCAGGGAAGAATCATGTCCATTTATACTTGAGGGGCTGGGGAAGTCACTGAGGGCTGACCTGTCATCCAGACAATGCCAAGGCCAGCTGGGGGGCCACAACAGGATGCAGCTGTCACCGATCACACCCATGGGTCCTCCAAGGAAAAGGACCTCAGAGGGGCTAAGAAGCTACATAGCCCAAGTGCCCAGCACTTTCTGTGGTGTCTCTGGGAACACTGAGAGAGTGAGGATGCCCCGTGCAGGGCTGGGATTCACACTGGCTCTGTCATCCCCAGGGCTGTCTCTTTTCCCACTGCACATTGTCCGTGCGGTCAGCTGGTGCTGCTCCCACCCAGCCCGGAGACATGGGCTGGGCGCCTGGTGACTCTTGAAATACACGGAGGAAGTGAGAGAGGGAGGGAGGAGTAAGCCAACGTGTTTGGAGTTCTGCGGCATTTGGGTTTTAACTCTAAGCCCTGGTTTCCCAGTTGAAAGCAACATCCTTTGAAAGGAAAAGGAAAAGCAGCAAACATAAAAAGGAAAGTAATTCCAAACCAATCCTGTTGAAGGTCTCTGGGTCCTAAATGGGAAATGCCCGAGAGGTGGGCCCTGTAGGGCTGGGAGAGGGGCAGAAGGGACATGGGTGGAGGGTGGGGAGATGCTAGCTGCCCACTCCTGACCTGGGATTCTCTTTTAACCACACAGGGCTGCTGCTGGTCCTGTGCCCCTCTATTCTAGCTCTGCTGTTTATTAATCACCCTCGGACCCTTTCTTAGTCCTGTTTGATGCATTCCCTCGGTACCACTTTCTGGGACGGTTCCTTTGATTTCCTGTGCCAGGTGGACCCTCTCTCCTCCATCCCTGTATCACTGTCCTGGTGCACATCACGTAATACAACAGAACAAATTCACTTGCTTGTTCATTCATTTGTTGGGGTCACTCAGTTTCCTGAGCTGAATATCCTAATTGCTGGACACCCACGTGAGGCAGTGCAGTTCTACAGCACTGGGGATGCTACAGTGAGCACGGCAGGTACAACCCTCTTCCTTCCTGGAGTTTCCAGTATAGCTGGCTGGGCATATCTTAGATGGGGAAATGAACAAGTCTCTGGTCCATTTCGGGAGTCAGTAAGTGTTACGGAGTAAAACAAAGCTGGTGGGATAAAAAGCAGCAAAATGGGGTCTGTTTTAGAGGAGGTAATCAGAGAGGGCCTCTGGGAAGGTAGCATTGGGACAGAGCTTTTTAGTCCAAAACTGTGGACACAAAATGGCCCCGAAGGGTCTCTGCCCTCAAAGAACTCAGATTCCAGCAGGAGAGACAAGCTGACCTTATCTGAGACATGCAGGCCAGATCTGATTCATCTGAACATCCCCATATAACAGAAATCAGTGATCTTTCCAGACGCGAATCTGGCCACGTCTCTCAGTGGCTCAAGAATCTTTAATTGCTCCTCACCGCCTTCAGCTTGAATCCAAACTCCTCAGCCTTCCACCCCAGCCCTTCAGGACCTGCTGCATCCGCCGATTCTCAGTCTCACCCCCACTGCCTGCTGCCCCCCATGCCCATCTGCCTCAGAGACACACGGGTCAGTGCCCGCTCATGGGCCACCCCCATGCCTTCCCAAAGACTTTCTCCTTTTCCAGGCTAAATTCTCCTCACCCTTGCAGCCCCAAGTCAGCCTCCATAACGCGTGAGAGCCCCCATCTCATCAGCATTTCAGATGGTCAGGAAAGTTTCATTGCGGAAAGAATGGGTAGTGAGACATCAGGCAAAGTGCAGGGTCATAAAAGATGAAATAACCCTCATCCCTCCTAAGCTGCTGCCCGCATGGATCACAGCTTCCTCCTGCCAGCACTCTGGGACACACTTCTCACATCCGCTCCTGCCAACTGTTTTCCCTGTCAGCTTGTCCCCGGTCTCCCTGCCCGCCCCAGGGCCCAGCATCACACCAGCCAGAGAGGAAGCTCCATCAATATTTAGAGAGCAAACGGAGAAATGTGAGAGGAGACCGACTCTCTGTAGACCTCAACCTTTGGATTCCATCTAGTGGCGGGTCTGCCACCGTCTCTCCTGTTGGATGTATCCCCTGGGCTCTTCTATCCCTCTCAAAGCCCCAACTCCAGATGTTCCATACTTTATTATTCTTGGAGGGGTCTCATGGTTTGGGGGAGACACTGAGCTTACCACTAGTCCAGGAGCCCCTCCCCAACACACACACACACACACACACACACACACACACACATCCTTCTCACATTCCAGAGGATGGAGTTGGGGATTTCCTAATGCCTTAGCACTCAAGCCGGTACTGCTATAGGTGAGAAGCCAAGAAAGGAGAAAGAGAGGAGTGGTGGCCACATGGCTCTGGGGGCTGGGAGCCTCTGTCCTATTCCCAGGTTGCACTGCTTCCAGGAGGACCCAGGTGTCCCTGGTTGTGCTGGGGGTAACATTGCTCATCCCATTTCTACCCCATCAAAGCTGTATCCACTTCATGGGGTGGGAGTTCCCTGTCCAAGATCTGATCTGATCTAACAGGTGGGGCAGGCATTATGATCATCCTCATTTGACAGATGAGGAAACTGAGGCTCAGGAAGATGAAATAGGAGATAAATGATGGCTGTACCTTTCATACCATGGGAAACTGAGTCCTTTACAGGGAAAGGAGTTGGTCCAGGGGTGCAGAGTAAACTTGAAACAAGCTCCCTGAACCCCACCAGACACCATCTCCCCACCCATGAGGCCAGAACTATAGTAGCCACAATAGACTAACCTCCTTAGTGTCCATGAAGCAGGGAGAGAGGCAGCAGCAAGGTTTGGGGTGCCCACTAAGGCCTTCCTCCCGCCCTGTTGTGGATTCCTTCTCCACCCTGCCCCCAAGTGGCAATCCAAGCAGCAGTCCTTCTGTGACATCGGCTGCCAACCAGCCCTGTGTCCAGGGCCAGCCAGGGTCCAGTCAGGCCATAGCCCACCAGATTTCAACCACCCCCTGCCAAGGCCACGCTGGACAGACGTGGCCCTTCCATCTACCCCACGGTAATTAAAAACATACCCAGGCCTCTTCCAATGTGAGACAGGCCAATTTTCCTCCCCTCCAGCTCCGCTGACTACAACCTAAATAGCAATATTTATGCCAAGCTCCCATAATACTGTAAACATCCCAACATATAGCAGGCCAGCCCATGAGTCATTTCCCCAAAGCCAGAGTTAATAAGTGGTACCTCGGCCATATTCTGGGGGTTCTTGCCAGCAGCTGGGCCCCATGGCTACCCTCCACACCCAGGACCCATGGCACCCTGGTACTTGGACAGCCTCACTCCGGGAAATTGCAGGCAGCCACCAAATCCTCCAGGAGCCGGAGGATACCTGCCTTGATGCCAGACACTGTGGCTGCCATCCAGCTCCCCCACCCCCAACTGCGGTCACTAACCCTCATTACTGAAGAGAAAGTAAAGTTACAGTACAGGGTTCTCATCATACCATCCGGAGGCTGTAGCCCCCATGCCTGGTCTGATCAGAGTGTTTTATACTTCTGGCGGGAAAGAGGCCCCTATCGCCCCAAGTGACCTGAGAAGAGGGGTCTATCATGCCTCATGCCCCTGCCCACGGTGGCCAAATCCTAGAAGGCGTCACCCTGTTTAGAGACAAGAAAACCCGGCAAAGTGAGTCCTGCTTCAAAGACTTTAGACCCAGGTTCTATTTTTTATCACCCAATGGCCGTGGGTGGGACATTGCAGTTTTCTGAGCCTCAGTTTCCATATTTCTTAAAAGGGAAGTACAGCCACATCAATTGGCTTTCCTAGAAGATGTATCTTGAAGGATTCAGCACAAATGCGGCAGGGAAGCACTTTGTAAGGCTTGAAGTACCTTGTCAACTGCAACCCTGTTGTAAACCACAGAGAGAGCAAAGTACTTCATAAACTGTAAAGCGGTTTGAAAACTGTAAAGCGCAGTACACCCGAGAGCTATTATTCATATTCAATTCTTGCCTTACAAGCCATTCCTGGTGGACACACCCAGCCCCCACTAACAACTTTCCCTCCAGAGCAAGCTTGCTGGGGAGACCTGGCAGCAGCTCCTGCCCTCCTAGGGCTCGGGTGGTACCAACACATGAGGACACAGGGAGAGGGCCCAGAGACCCTGGCCAAGGCCAACACATGGCAAGAGCATCTGGTCCGGCCCTGGTGGCAGCTGGAGAGTTCCCGGGGCTCCAGCCACCACACGGAGCTCTGCTGCCCACGGGGCGGTGGCCGGCAGGGGATGCCCTAGACCCCGCGAGGCAGAGATGCCCACGGACCCACACCCCCGCGCAGTCCTCCTGGGGAGGAGACCCCATTGTACTCTGCGGGCAATGGGCAGGCACCCACACGCTTGCTTCCACTCTCGCCAGTGCCTGCGCTCCGGGGCGCCGGGCCCCCATCCTGGGGGCGCGCAGACTGGGAGCCCCCACCCCAGGCAGCTGCGTTGCCGCCTCCCTCCTCTCCCTGCCAAACTTTCCAGCCCCGGCTGCGCTCCGGGGCCCCCGGTCCGCGCCCCTCCACCCGGCGCGGAGCGAGGCCAGGCCAGCGAGGGGGCTGCCCCGGCCGGGGGCGGCGAGCGCGCGTGGGCAGCCCCAGCCCTGGGCGGCGCTCGCTGGGCTGGCTACAAAGCCTCAGCAAGATGGTCCCTTCGCCTCCTCCTGGCACAGTCAATCAGCGCCCGCCGCTCTCCGAGCGCCCGCGGGGCCCGCGCCACCCGGCGCGGCCGGACACACCTCCCCGCGGCCACCTGCGCCCAGCGCCGGCCCCC